>NC_133651.1:217412790-218016978 GCF_009905375.1 Apium graveolens | reverse complement strand
GTAATGCTAAGAAAGTATCCCCATTTGTTTCTATCTGATTCCGGGACGGAATCCTTTTAAGGAGGGGAGACTGTAATAACCCCAATTTTTGAGAAATTTGAAACCCTTATGAATAGTGTTTTTGCTGAACGAGAAAACTTTTCATGCCACGCTATGTAGGGGTTTGTTATGGATATTCTGGGATATTATTAGTACTCTATGAAGTATATAAGTGTATGTAAAGATCGTCAGAATCCAATTCCGAACACTTTGATTTTTCTCGAAAATCCACAAGATACGGAGAGAATTGAGTATAAGGTAACAGGATAAAAAGGATTGAAATTAAAGGATTATAGGAGAGGATCATAAAAGGAATATAATATATTGAGAAAGGTTAAGGGAACCTAAGTAATAAGATCCCGGGTATGATCCCTCAAACGATAAACGAGAACGAAAGATAAGCGAACCGTAAACAAATAAGTGACCAAGAGACAAGCTTGTATAAGAAGCCAGGGATTGTGACATCATCAAACCACAAGGTGTGGACAAGTGGGAGCATTATGACATGTGCAAGGTGACACAAGCATGACATAGAAGGGAAGGAAGTGTGGTTGAATTATAACCACACAAAATCAAGGTTAATTAAGTCATTAACCAAAAACAACACAAAAATCAACCAACCAAGCAAATCATTTCATTTTCATCAAACAAAACACAAAAATCTCTTTCTTCCCAAGCTAGCTCTCGGCCCATTTCTTAAAATTTGAAGATCCAAGCTCCACCACTTACTATTTAGCAAGGTAATTATCTAAGCTTCCCCATGGATAGTTACATACTTCCTATAAGTTTAAGCTTCTAATTCCAAGCCAATCTTTTTCTATAAATCAAGGAAGAAGATGGTGAATAGTAACCTTCAAGAAATAACTTTAGTTTTCTTGAATTTTTATGAAAGATTAAGGTTATACAAGCAAGGATCAAGGTTCTTTAGGCATTCAAAGCTCTTGGGTTGTGTTAAAAAGCTTCAAGAAAGGTATAATCTCTTAACCAAGCTTTGTTATTGAATGTTAAGAGCATAATATGAGTATTTTAGTTCATGAGAGGCTTGATGGTTGTGTATGTAGAGATTAGTGAGTTTGGGATGTTGTTGGATTGGTAAATATTGTTGTTTTGATTAAAAGAACTTAAGTATGATTAAAGTTAAGCTTAGGCATAAGTATGAATGATTAAATTGAATTGGTTGGGGTTGTTATGATGTGATGAGGATGGATATTGGTTGTATGATTGAATTGGGGTTGATTTGTGGTTGGTATTGAATGGTTTAAAAATTTGGGAAATCGCGTAAACATAGCCGTCGTAACGTCCGATTTTCTGTAGACTGTTTTGTGCATAACATTAGGACCCGAGAACCCCCTGCTAGATTATGACCACTGCCATGTCTAGATAGCTCATGTTACGAGCTTCGTTTTAATATGTAGTTCGTTCGATTCCGATGCACGGTTTAGGAGAAACGACCGTTTCAAGTAACGGCGTTTCGTGAACGAAACTTTTCCCCTCGCCTTACTTTGAAACATAGGTTAAAGACCAAAAAGGGTTAATTAATGTATGAAACATTTATGGTAAGTGTGTTAGGCAGTTGGTAAGACACTCGCGAAGGAATCGCTTTAAAACTCGTAAAGGTTAAATTATTAAAAATGGTGGAGCCGAGGGTACCCGAGTGACTTAAGCGAATCAGTGAGCGCAAAACGAGCGTTAGAGTCTAAGTTAGTTAAAGTATAGATTTACAAGTGACTTTGGTTTAATTCCAACTTACTTGTTGTTTATAGGTTACCAGACTCGTCCCGAGCCATTCGTAACCCCCAGTCGCTCAGGCAAGTTTTCTACCCGATATACTGTTGTTGTGATGTAAATATATGTATATGCATTATCTTGTGATAGTGCATGATTGTTATTAGCAAATTTTGCGATATATTGGAGCATGCTGATATGGTATATATGCATGTCTGTTTCGTAATCTGGTTATCTATCTGTTGATTTCAATGCTTATAGTTGCATAATACCTATGCTAGAAATAAGCAAGTATTTGCGTATACCCTTAGTATAGGGGATAAAAGGTGAACATATTTCTAAACCGGGAGTCGATGTTCCCGAGTATATTATATATATATATATTTATATATATATGGATATAGTTTTTAAAACTATGGATCGAATAAGGTTTATTCGATACCTTTATTTTACTTAATTGAATATTAATTGAGTATTCATTCGAGGGCTTAAGACTCAGTTTATTTTATTATTTGAATATTATTTGAATATTCATTCAAGGGCTTATGACTCAGTTTATTTTATTATTTGAATATTCATTTGAGGGCTTATGACTCAGTTATATTATTATTGAATATTACTTGGATATTCATTTGAGGATGTATGACTCCTTATTTTATAAATATTATTTATAGTATTCATTCGAGGTATTATGACTCCGCTTATTACTTAATAATATTCTTTATTGTATTAAAGAATAAGGTGTCGATAATCAAACTTATTTTTGATTATTCAAATAAAGATATTACTTTCGTATAAGTATATCTTTGATTATTTGTTATTCATTCAAGTATAAGTTTTCCAACTTCTACCTCAATTATTCTTATGGGAATATTATTTAAATAATAATATTCAGATATTTCTTTCATATCGGGACTGATTTAGTTTAATAATCAGTATTACTCCAAACATTCTAAAAATGTTTTCGAGTCTTCAAAATGATTTTTAAAAGTTAGAGCGGATCCCAAAACTTATTTTTATATTTAAGATCTTCCTTTCAAAGGGGATTTAAATATTCGCTCAAAACCTGGGGAATCCGGCTCAGTGGTGTATTTATATTCGCAACGAGGTTGCTGTTTTGGTAAATGAATTGATTACTTACCCAACGTTCGGGAAGTAAGTCCATCTATTGAGTCGGCATAAGCAACATGGGCTCAGTGGGCGTCCATGATAGTGTAAGTGGCTCAATGGGAGTCCATCAAATGCATAAGTGGCTGAGTGGCAGTCCAGCATAGGTCCTAATGCGGCCAGGGTGATGACCAGTGGGGAATTCGTCCATCTACTAGTAGAAAAGGTTACTAATGGGTATCTTTGCCTGATCAGCAAGATATCTGGTTTATGCCAAAATTCTTTTCCTTTCCAAAATTCATTGGATGTTTCAAACTTTGTTCATACTTTACATAACAGAGGTTCCAGGAAATGTTTTAGAGATATATATATGTGGATATATATATATCGGGACTAAATAAAGTATCTCGTAACTTTATTTCATTCAATAATATTTCAAAGATTGAATCTATTCAAATCTTGTCTTGTAGTCTCATCTATGTGATGAACTTTTGAAACTGATTATAACTTGAACGGTGGTAGTTCAAGTAGTATTGGGAAAGATATAAGTATATTGGGGTATTTGGTAACCTCATCTTTTAAACTTATATCTAATTAATAATTGTCTTATGAATGACAAAGATTTTCAGAAAAACGTTGAGACAAGGTTAGATATATGAGATCACCTTGCAACGATATTTTTTTATATACAGTTATACACTGGGAGTTTGTGTATATTATGCATGGAAGAGGACTTCCAATATTTTGAAAAGTATATATGTATATATACTGAATATTTTGCGACTTCATCGCATTAAGATATCAAACTTGGTTCATTTCTTTTGACCAAGACTTTCATGAGTATTATGAGTAGGCTCATATATTGTTAATCATTATACATATTATTTTGGTGGGCTTGCTGCTCACCCTTGCTTTCTTCTTTCATCACACAACAACAGATAGAAAAGATGAACAGAACCAAACTCCCGATTCGCAAGCGATTAGGAGACGTTCCGCAGATTTCTAGAAGCATCGATGCCGCCGTAGCTGAGGTAGGAACTACCAATAGGCTAGGCTTTCAACTTTTGATGGACCAGATTTATTTATATTTATGAATTGTAATAATAGCAAAGAAATGTAAATTTATTCAGAAAAACCTTTTAAGGTGTATTGGCAGATAATTGTGGAATAAAATGACTTGTGGTTATTTTTGGATGTTCATCTCTGAGACTATAACGTGTGGTGTGTGTGTTTATAGTGGGGTCACAGTACAAAGTAGTTGAGTAATTATTAAGATTGGGTGTTATTAAGGGAAATGGAACTCGTGACGACCCGGATCCCCGACCCCGGATCTGGGGGTGTTACAGTTATCATCAAATTTCTATGAATGATAGGGATGTGCCCAAGATAGCGTTCATAACTCCGAAGGGGACTTATGCTTACATTAAAATGCCCTTCGGACTGAAGAACGCTGGAGCCACATTCCAGCGAATGGTGAACAAGGTCTTTAAAGAGCAAATCGGGAGGAACATGGAAGCATACGTGGATGATATGATAGTAAAATCACTATTCCGAGATCATGCCGAATATTTAAAGGAATGCTTCGAAACTCTCCGAAAGAACAACATGAGGATCAATCCGAACAAATGTACCTTCGGAGTCTCTAGTCGAAAGTTTCTCGGGTACATGGTCAGCGCCCGGGGAATAGAGGCGAACCCGGAGAAGATCGAAGCAGTTATCAATATGGAACCTCCAAAATGCATCAGAGATATACAGAAATTGACAGGCCGGCTCGCCGCCCTTCGGCGTTTCATTTCCCGGTCAGCTGAAAAAGAACTTCCTTTCTTCGCCGTGCTCAAAGGGTCAAAGAATTTTGAGTGGGGGCCCGAATGCCAAAAGGCGTTCGAAGAAGTAAAAGAATATTTGACGAAGGCACCACTCTTGATGAGCCCCGATCCGAAGGAAACTCTTCAACTTTATCTAGCTGTGTCCGACAGAACTCTGGGGCCGTCCTTGTGAAAAATTATGAAGGTAATCAACATCCTGTGTTCTACGTGTCCCATGTCCTCAAGGACGCAGAGATAAGGTACCCCAACGCCGAAAAATTTGCATATGGGTTGGTTATGGCCTCCCGAAAATTGCGATATTATTTCCAAGGCCGGACGGTCCAAGTCACCAGCCAACCTCTGAAGAAGATTTTGACTAGGCCCGAAGCCTCTGGGAGAGTCGTAGCATGGTCCATCCAACTCGGGGAATTTGATCTCGAATACGTTCCCCGAACGGCAATTAAGGCCCAGGCTTTGGCCGACTTCATGGTTGAATGCACATTCTCGGGTCCGAAGGATCTTTCGCCTGATGAACAACTAATCCGGATCCCAGGAAAGTGGAAGCTTTTTGTAGATGGGTCGGTAGCCGGAAAAAAGTGTGGGGCCGGCTTGATCCTCTACAGCCCCGAAGGATTTGAAATATGCCAAGCCATAAGGTTCGACTTCCCCTTGACAAATAATGAGGCCAAATATGAGGCCCTCCTCGCAGGGATGAAGCTGGCCCGAAGCCTTGAGGCGAAGCACCTAAGGGCCTTCAGTGACTCCATGTTGGTCGTGAAATACTTCACAGGGGAATATAAGCAAAGGGACACCCGAACCAAAGCCTATGCCGCCAAGGTACGCGAGGCTTCTTTATCATTTGAAACCTTTGAACTAAGTCAGATTGGCAGAGAGAACAATTCTAGGGCAGATGCCCTTTCTAGGCTAGCTTCGGCCGAGACACGAAACTTAAATGGTTCTATTTACCTGACCGAAGCCAAGATGCCTTCGATCGAGAAGAAAGAATGTCTTGAAATTCACCAGGGAAGCAACTGGATGACCCCCCTCAGGAACTTTCTGGAAAAAGGCATTCTACCACCCGACCGAAAGGTTGCGCTGAAAATTAAATACAGAGCATCGAACTACACTATAATCAATGGGCGGATGTATCGCCGATCAGTCAGTCAACCCCTTCTGCGCTATTTGAACAACGAAGAACATCAACAGGCTTTGGAGGCAGTACACGAAGGAATTTGCGGCGAGCACCTGGCTGGTCGGTCGCTCGCCCTTAAAATTCTCCAACAGGGATTCTTCTGGCCCACTCTGAGGGCAGACGCCATCGACTATGCAAAAAGATGTGTACAATGCCAGCTGTTCGCCACTGTCCCGAAACAGCCTCCAGAAGAAATGACCTCTGTACTAAGCCCAATTCCATTCGCCGTATGGGCCGTGGATATAGTTGGCATACTTCCCACTAGCACGAAGCAAGCAAAATAATGCATAATCGCCATCGACTACATGACCAAATGGGTCGAAGCCCGTCCTCTGTCAACCATAACCGAAGAAACCGCTAAAACGTTCTTCCTGGAACAAGTCATTCTCCGGTTTGGCATTCCAAAAACTTGCATCTCAGATAATGGAACTCAGTTTATTGGAAACAAATTCCGCAAGTTTCTGCACCATTTCGGAATTGAACAGAAATTTAGCTCAGTCGCCCACCCGGAAGGAAATGGGGCAATCGAGGCGGCGAACAAAGTGATATTTCGGGGAATCAAAAAGAGGCTGGGCGAGGCAAAAGGAACGTGGGCGGAAGAACTCCCTTGGATCTTATGGGCCTACCGAACCACCCCCCAGACATCAACGAGAGAAACTCCTTTTAGAATGGCCTATGGCACCGAGGCCCTAGTTCCTGTTGAGGTAGGCTTGGAATCATACCGAACCGAGACCTATAATGTGGAAACTAATAGCTTCGGGTTGAAGGAGAATGTAGACTTTCTAGAAGAAGAAAGAGAAGCTGCACATCAAAGAAACATGAGGTATTTACTGCAAGCGGCACAACACTATGACTCCAATGTGAAAAAAAGGTCCTTCGGAGTAGGAGACCTAGTCCTAAGGGAGTTGGCCGCATCCATGCCGGCCAAACAAGGAAAGCTCCAGCCTAATTGGGAAGGACCCTATAAGGTGATCGAGGTCGTTCGTCCGGGAACCTATAAGCTCGGAACATTGTCAGGCGAATCAATCAAAAACACTTGGCATGGCAGTCTCCTTCCAAAATTTTATCAGTAGGAAATTTCTTAAAAGTTTGTATTTGAATTATATGTGAAGAATGTAAACAATTTGACTAAATAAAGATGCATTTCTTGTCAAAATTTCTTTATTTATACGTGTTGCGGCCGACCGAGTATTATCTGAGGGTGATCCCGAAGAAGGTAAACCCCTCGGCCGCCGCCCTTGTCTAATTTGTTAATTAAAAGACATAAGGGGCAATCGCCCAAAACTCGAACATCACTACACTATTATGACAATTTAAAATTGGTAAACACGAATTAAGGGCCTTATGGGGCAATCCTGGAATAACGCCCTATCATTCATCTTCCCTTAATCATTAAAAAGGCCTAAGGAACCTCTGTCCCGGGGCGATCCAAAGAAGAACATGGTCCTTCGGCCTCACTCAGGTATTAAAAATTAAACCAAAAACCAGGTTTAGGGGCAATCCCGAAGAAGACCTCCACTTGGATGAACGAACCATGACGTGCTGATCTAGGGGCAATCACTGAAAGATCAGCACCCATGTTCCCTCGCCTGAATTCAGTAAAAGGATTAACAACCCGAACTCCCCTTCGACCTTTAACCCTTGGGGCTGTAAGGGGTAGTAAGGCAACAATTCATTAAAATCATTAAGGCGAATAAATAAGCCGAAGATACGATTCATTTTATTCAATTCATCAAAATCGTTAAGGCGAATGAATAAGCCGAAGATGCAATTCATTTTGTTCAAATTAGCAAAATTGTTGAGGCAGATAAAGCCGAAGATACAATTCGATAAGATCATTGAGGCGAATGAAGCCGAAGATACGATTCATTTTATTATTAAAATTGTTAAGGCGAAAGAAGCCAAAGATACAATTCATTTTGATTATTAAGGCAGATAAAGCCGAAAATACAATTCGATAAGATCGTTGAGGCGAATGAAGTCGGAGATACGATTCATTTTATTATTAAAATTGTTAAGGCAAAAGAAGCCAAAGATACAATTCATTTTGATTATTAAGGCGGATGAAGCCAAAGATACAATAATTAAATGCAGTTAGACAATGCTGATGAAAAGCAAAAGATGCATTAAAATATAAAACCCCGAAGGCTAGTTAAATTACAAAAGCCCGAAGGCGAGAATACCAAATACAAATGCCAATTATAAAGAGTACCGATTACAAAAAATAGAAATACAAGAAGACGAACGAAGAATGCCGCTGCAAGAGTTGGGTACGACCATGGAAACACCAACGGAAAACTTTGCAAAAAGATCATCTTCCGTCATGTCAAGCACCTCAGTGCTGAGGGTTTAGGCTTGAGGGTCTTCATCCAAGAGCTCTTCGTCTTCGCCAGAGGAGACAGGAGGGACTTCGATTGCTGGACGGCCGATAGGATCCTCCAGGCTGTCGTCCAGCAACTGCTTATAATCCCAGTTTAGGCCATGGGCCTTCTCCAGGACATAATCAGCGCCGAACTGGAAGCAGCGTTCCTCTGTCCGGTCCAGCTGCTTCTGCTTCTTCCGAAGCTCCTTTCGGGACCTCTTCAGCTGGACGTTCCGGTGGGAGATCCTCCAGTTCGCCCTCTCCAGTTCAGTCTCCAGCCAAGATCTGTCCCCCTTCAGCTCAGCGGCTTCGACCTCGTTCTGGGCTTTCACCCTTACAAGTTCCTCCTCGGCCGTCGTAGCCCTCCTCTCCAACTCCTTCACCTCGGCCATGCGAGTCTCCATGTCCTTAACCTTATCCTCCACGGCTGCGGCCCAAGGAGTGGCCTGCAAAAGGACGACAAAAATATTACTAAAAGATGCCAAAAGGAAAGAGATGGAAGAAAAATAGAAAGATTAAAAAAAAACGTACCAAGGACAGGAAGGACAGAAGCTCCGTGCAGGCTTCGGTAGCAGAGGCCGAAGCAAAGGTCGGAAGATCGACAGGGAGCTGAAGGCCATGGCATAGGTCCGAAGCCACCTCCTTCGTGGATTGCCGGGATGGGTACACAGTATGGTCGGACGTGAGCACGCCCCACCCCGGGAGATAAGAGCGTACAATCCCCTCCTTGCTCCGGGTCCTCTTGGAAGGGTTCCCCTCTCCCATGTACTCCAGATCATCCCCCTCCTACGCCTCAGAAGCCGCTCGAGATTGACGGGGCGACAGAGGCTTCTCGGTCTGGGCCCTATCGCCTGTGCCCTCCGAAGGATCGGGCGTAGCCCCCTTATCAGCCACCTTCTTCGCCACCGCCTCAACCGCCTTCTTCTCGGCCGCCCTGGCCTTCTTCCTCTCGATCAAGGCCTCTCTCGAAGACACTGAAATATAAAGGGGAAATAAGTCAGTCCGGGCATATATAAGCAAATTCATAACAAGCAAATATACAGGTGGTGGGAAAAAACTAAAGAAAAGATAAGGAAGAAGTTTTGTTACCCCCACCCCACAAGCTGAAGAGCCAATCCTTGTCCCGAAACTCTCCGGGACCCAGCTTCTTCACATTGATGTCCACTAACGCCGTGTAGTTCTCCTTCTCCTCCAAGGTCAGGCTCGGCATGAGAAGCAACGCGAGATTCACATCTCGCCAAACCGACATGGCCGCCAACGTTGGACCACTCACATAACACCAATGAGTGTGAGTGGATTTATTGTTCGAATTTGGTCACCGTCCAATCAGGTCGCCCTGCTCGACGGATGATGGTGTAAAAACCAGAACTCTTCGGATTCTTCCGAAAATCATAATGGTACCAGAATAGGCGAGTGCTGGGTGCGATCCCAGCGTGAAGACACCTGTTCTGAAAACAGTTAATATGGATGAACCCGTTCGGGTCCATCTGTCCGAGGGCGATACCCATCTGGAAGAAAAGGTGCTTGATCAGCTTCAACGGTGACACCCTCAAGCCACACTTGAAGCCCGCCTCCGAAATCCCTACGGCGCAACCTCCATATCCATCCGGCACGCCGGAAGTGTCGTAGATTCTTTCACCCTCCCTCGGTGCGTACAGCCAACAAAGCCCTCGAGGGACAGAGTAATCATCATACATCTGAACTACGCATCCTTTCGTCAGTTCAGATCTATTATTGGATGCGGGATAGTCGGCAACCGAACCATATAGGGCCCGTCCCGTCCGCTCGGGGCGAATGGAAGACGTTCCCACCAAGCTGTTCGACAAGGGGTCCCAAGAATCTGGGGGACGGTTTGCTCGGTCCATGTCCCTGTATCAGGAACAGAGTGACATTAGTCCATGTACTCGGATTAGCAGATATAAAAGAAAAAGTAAAAACCCGAGTACACGTCCCAGGACCGAACGAACCAGAACCCTGGAGGCTGCTCCTGAGGCAAGCCCTCCCGAAGGATGTTCTTGCCTACAGAACCTTTCGCAAACATCACTCCAAACCACCTGTTTACGCCCTGGGTCGGCTCCCGAAAGACGTTCTAAAACCATGAAATTCCGAAGAACGTTCTTGGTCAGAAAATGCCTCGCATGCCATCTTTAAACCTGTGGGGCCTCCTCAAATTGGTAAAACCCAGAAACCTATATTACCTACCCAGAAATACCCAAAAACCCCAGAAAAATGCAATGGCACACGCACAAAACCCAGAAAAACCCCGTGAATCCAGAACAAAACCACTAAGTCCATATGCAAACTCCCTAAAACACAGAAAATTAGAATGCAAATTCAAAACTGGAAAACAAGAAAAGAGACTTACTTATTTGGAGATGTTCTTGGATTGAAATGGGATGATTTGGGAAGATGGAGTTGCTGTTGCCCGTGATTGGAAGATTCACCGCGATCTGTCACTGTGTATGGGGGAACTAAAGTGATAAAAAGAAAATGAAACACACAAATGGGCTTATATAGGCGCCTAAAATAAATTTAGAAAAACGACGTTTTGGGGGTTTTTGAAATGGACGTCCCAGATCAAGACGGTTGACATTCAACGGCTGAGAATCAGTCATGGAACGACGTGCCAACAGCTGTCACATTAATGCACTGCAAGTCCCCACAAGCTTGCCACGTGTACGACCGAAGATCGAGGCGGGATTGAAGCGATCGCCCTAGGGTTTCTTCACCCCAATATGGGCCGAGACTGGTGTCCGTCGGCCGGCCCGAAGGCCTAGCCGAAGGACAAAGACATGTTGGTTATAGGCCCAATAAGGCCCATTGAACAAAGGCCCAATAAGCGGTTAAGCTACTGGGCCGAAGGACCTCTAGGCCCGCGTAACGAAGGCCCACGGAAGCCCAGGCCGAGGCCCACTACTCGCGGACCGTTGGACAGAACAAGGGACATAACGCCCCATTTTCACTCCCTCCTTAATGACTTGTAACGGATGAACATTCATGGCAGGATTGGGTATAAAAACCCTTGTGAAGTAAGACAAAAGATATACACATTCTCAACACTCTGCTTCTCTTGTATTACTACCCTACTTTTACAGCCAGATTCTGATTCTCACACCGGAGGTGAATCGGGGGTACAAACCCTCACATTCTCTTCACTTTCAGGTATGGCCGAAACCATCTTCACTCCAGCCGAAGCCTGTTCACGCGACCGAAAGGATCTGGGCATAAGGATCTGGGCGTAACAGTGATTAATTGCTTTTTAATTTTAGTGTTAATCATTAACTGGTACATGTGCTTATCTGTTTGTTACCTGTGTTTATCTGCTTGTATAATAATTAGTTTTACATTTTTTTTATTTTTAGTCCCTGTGTTGTTGCATGTTTTTTTTGCTAATAGATTTAGGATATCTTTTGATTAGATTTATCACTTCCTCGTTTTTCGTGCATGTATTGCTCTTTCAATACATCACTTCTGTCTTGCAACTGTTCACTTCCTCTTCCATCTCTAACTCTTCAGTTCCTACTTCTTTTTAAACCCCCTTTCTTAATCTTTTCATTTTTCTTCATTCTACTCCTTCACTCTCTTTTCAAAACCTCTTCTTTTATCTCTTAACCCTAAAACTTCCCTCTTCCATGGCTCGTCGTTCGAGATCCACTGCTAACCAAACCCCGACCGCTGATCCGTCTGGTTCGAAGCGTTGCCGTGTTGCTACCGTTGTTTCCGAAGCATCAAGTGAAGCATCTCCTGATTCGTTCGACAGACATGCAAAAGAAAGCGGCTCCAAAATCTTAACAAAGCCTATTCTTAAGGAGCAGATTTGTGATATTGAGTTATTGACCCGAGTTGGAGTGTATGAGTTGTTCAAGTTCCAAGGGTGTGAATCGTTGTTATCACCGGAAGAAGTTATCTACCCAGAGCTTGTCCGTGTGTTCTATGCAAATTTTCAATTTCTTTCAGAAGGCATTGTGTTTTCCAATGTTCGAGGAACTCCTGTCATTTTCAAGGCTGATGCTCTTTCCAGAATTGGAGGTTTGTCAGATCAAGGGGTGTGTCCTTTCACAACACACCAGGTGTTTGTTGATGTTACGGGGCTTCATTATGAGGACAGCTCAAAGCTATTGTTGGCGAGAACTTTGTTGATGTTTCCATCAAACCATCGGTATCAGATTTAACTCCACTCTCTCTTTTGGTTTTTAAACTGTTTCATACGAATTTGTTGCCTCGTAAAAGTGGTCGAGATCGAATCACTTTTCAAGATTCGATTTTAATTTCTATGTTTGTCAAAAAGGTTCCTTGTGATGTGTCTTCCCTGATTATCAAAAATATGCACCATTGCTCGACTCATGAGTCGATGCATTTTTCTTATCCTGCACTTTTGTCTAAAGTGTTTCGGTATTTTTGTGTCTCTGTTTCTTATGTTCAATCTGAGAAAATTTGTACGTTGTTTGATTTGTCTGTTTTAACAGCAAATAATTTGTTTGTTTCAGAGTCAAATAAATTGCTTTTTGATGAAACTCATAGGTACGTTGCTGGACTTCCAAAATCCCCAAACTATGCCTCAGACCCCTTTGATCAGCCTACAAATACTCTGCTTAATTCTTTGTTGATTAAATTAAATAAAAATTCTGCCGCTTTGGCTAATCTTAATCAACATTTTGCGTCTGTTGAGACTTTGGATTCGCTAACCTCACAGGTTAGTATGATGCATGCTTCGTTTGAGTTATTTCGTAAGTTTGTTTGTTCTTCCTTGGATTCAATCAATGAAAAGCTATCTGTTTTGCATGCTTCTGATGTCAAGTTGGCCAAAACAATAGACTTTGAGTTTGGGACTCTACAAGAAGGGATGATTTCCTCGGCCAAGGCCTGGGAAAAAGAGTTTGTAAAGTTATTTTTCAAGCTTGGGTCTGAAACAAAGTTTGTGTCACAGCAGCTGTCCGCTATGCAGGACAAGAGCAAGATGTACTGGCATAAGAAACGTGATTGGATTGGCGATTGTACCTTAGAAGAAATCACAGCTCCTCAGCCACTTCCTGCCATCCCTCCGCCTTCGGTTTTCGGCATGACCAGAGAAAAATACAAAGAAAAGATCTTTGACTGGCTTCGTGAACGGGACGGAAAGGCACCAGCTCAAGATGCTTTTGATAAGCTCTTCTTAGAATATGGTTTTGCTCCTGTTTTTCCATCTGCCAAGGATAAAGCTTCGGGATTGGGCAAAGGAAAAGGGAAGGCTCCAGTCAACATTGATGATGATTCAGACTAAGCCTTTTACGATGATGAAGGGGGAGAAATTCTGGATGCATGTTTCTGTGTTTTTGTTTAAAGTTTTAAGACTTTGGTTTTTCTATGTGGTTTCTTGGTTTTAAGACTATGATGCTTATGCTTTTGTGTTTCAGACTAAGGTTGTTTGAGGTTGTTTGATGATTGATGAATGATTTTAAATATTTTAAAAGACAACTGGACACCCTGGTTGAATGGGTGGGGTTGTTCTTTGGGGTTTCTTAGTTTTGTAATTGAGATTGTCTCATTTGTGTGTTTCATTCTCATTATATGCATACTGTCTCATTCATCCTTAACATATCTTATTGTCTCATTCACAATGTTGCATTCATAACATACTTGTTATATTCTGTTGTTGCTAATTTTCTACCTCCAGGAGCTTTAAGTGTTTTTGATAGGGGGGGCAATTTGTCATCATCATAAAAGGGGGAGAATGTTAATTGTTCAGGTTTCTGATGATAAGATCTTTCAACAACATAATGCAGATAAATCAGAATGGAATAATGCAACAAGACTGATTCAACATTGCTTATCAGATTGCAGCAGAGTCTATCCCGCAGGTTTAGTATTAGGTTGTTAGGGTTTGTGTAAATCTTATTTATCTGGATAAACCTTATCTCAAACAAACCCACTCTATCTTATAAACTAAGTTTGAATCTTTAAAGACTTATCATTTACTTAGTTTATCTTTTTCAAATAACTAACAGATTAGTTTCAAGTCTCATTCAAATATTTTCAAACAAACTTATTTTCAAATCTGTTAGAACTTTGCCTATAAATTCAACTCATTATTTCAGATTTGTGGCTAACGCTTTCACGTCAATTCTTCATCATCTGAAAACTCCTTCTTGTTCTTTATATACCCGAGATACATATCCAGTAAACAAGAAGCCTAGTTTGAGTTGTGAACTTTCATATTATATTCTTGTATTTGAAAGGTGTATTATATCACTTGTCCCGGGTTATGGGAGTTTGATTACAACAGGAAGACCAAGTAGCTTTGTGTTAGGTAGCTGTGTGCTAGGGGAAAGGGTTCTTTCAAGTGGGTCAAGTTTGTAATCAAGAAAAGTTTGTAAGTACTTTGTTTTAAGTTGATATAATACATTCTCTATGTTAGTTGGCATGGGGACTTGAATTTAGGCCATAGACTAGATGTAGGGGCCAAACCAAGTGAAAACTTCTGGTGTTTTTACTTTTCAATTTTCAGCATTCTGCATTTCTCATTTCAGCATTTTACTTTCTGCAGTTAATTGAGACTGTCTCATTCATTATCTCATTTGTAAGGGACTGTCCCATTTACATAAGAGACTGTCCCATTTTTCTTGACAGTTAGATTATTATATTTTTTATCGAGCCTTCGAATTTTAAAGCTTTCACGCAACAGCTCCTGAATGGCTTTGGGCCTCTACATGATGTATAGGAAAAAATGTTATCCTCCTCCAAGCATGATGGACATCTCGCACTTCATAGGTCTAAGGCGAAGCGGCAAAAACCTCAATTTTTATTACCTTACTAGTTTAATCTTTATAAGAACTCAATTTAACCTTGAGCCACGTAAGTTCCTCTTTGTTCTCGCCCTTACTATATTCGTTCACATTTCCAGAATAGCCTTCGCAAGTAGAGCTACAGGGCGAGGCCCTTGTCAGAGCCATCAAAATATTCGATCTTTCAAGTAAAGAAAAAGTCCATGAAAAATTGATTACTTTTCACAATTTATTCTGTGATGGATTTAATAATCGGGGCGCTACCTTCGTCCCTTATGTAGAGTTTAAATATAAAATAAATAAAAAGCTCTTATAAAGAAGATAACGTGTCCTAAGGGTAAAGGTAGTAGAGGCGTCGCCACTTGTGTTTCTACTCACAAATTTAAGGAGAATTAATACTTCATATATCAAAATTAAATTTTATTTAAGTTTATAGTTTTAAAAATAACTTACTATTTTTAGACAAAATTCCCTTCATCTAAATGCTAATTATAATTTACGAAAATTTGGCACATTCATTCATCTATTATCTCATTACATCTAAAAACCAAGGCATTGTGTATGATGTAATATTTTTTATATATTAAAATAATAATATGGTGTAGATAATGTGAAAATATTAAAAATACAAAAGAAACTAAAGAAAAAGGAAAAATATATGAAATTGCATATTAATTTAAAAAAATATAACTCAAAAATTAATTTTTGCAACACCTAAATTAGACATAAATTAAATTTTGATTTAACATGTTTGTTAGCTAGTGTCAAAATAATCTATACTATACTATAATAGACGAAACATTAAAATTTTGGTAGTCGGTCGGTCGGTACTTGCTGAAATTACTTAATTACCCTTACTTAATTATTTCAATTTGGGTCGATCATTTCTAATTCTAATTGATATTGAAATCAACTTCCTCTATTACTTTACCAATTTCAGTTCTATTTTATATCGAATTCTATATCATTATAATTTATATTAAATTCAACTTCTTCTAGCAATTTATATTTTAATTCATATCGAGTTCGATATTATTCTAATTTGTTATTTCGGGCTAAATAACTAAGCAAACTAAATATAATTATTAAGATTTAGTTGATATGTCGCGTGAATTGGGCTTCGATATAATAATAATAATATCAGTGCTCCTAAAAAAATTATACAAATGAACTTGGATAAACAAAATAATATATTGTATTTATCCAAGATAAAAAAAATACATTATATAATTGATTCAGACTAACACAAAACTAAAATAAAAATATAATTCGACCAACTAAAATAAAATAATATATATACTAATTATTCAGTCTAAAACAAAATTATCTTATTGATCCACACTAAAAAAAATTGAAATTAAACTAAAAAGATTTGGTCAGTGTATTGGGTATCGGGCTAAAATAAAATAATATAAATCACTGATCTGAGATAAATCAAATTAATATTAGATTAAGTATAACTCGTATCCTATTGATGTGAACTAAAAATCAAATTTTAATTAAAACATAAATATTATTTTTAAAACAATAGACATAGAATTATCAATAAAACTATATCGTTCAATTAGTAATATCATCTTTTTCAAATATCTTTTTATAGAATTAATGTTAATCGATTAAGTAATCAACATGCTAAAATACTATTTTTTAAGGTCTTAACATAATGAAGTCATTATATTTTTATATGTTCTAAAAAGTTATGAACATATACATATACTAATATAATTATTATGAAGTCATATCATTTAAAGTTTTAAATGAACAAAATTCAAAATTGAATTCAATTTTTTTAAAAAAAATTATATAATATTAAAAAAAATATGTGTGATCCGTGCATCGCACGGGTTTTAAGCTAGTATTTAATAAAATGCCTAATATTTATATATTGGGAGGTAAAAGCTACTTTGATTCTGATACAAATATGAACTTTTCTAAAAAAGAGGTCATTAGTTCAGTGTGCGCGTGTGTCTTGTAACTATAAAAAAGCTTATATTTGAAGGTTATCATCACTACAAGAAAAAAGAGTAAAAGCAATCAAATAAAAGCGACCAACTTTAAATTCCTACGAAAACTTTCGGTGGCTTTTAAGTTCAACCTCGTCTTCCTTGGAATCACTTATAAAAGCGACCGCATATGGTGAAATTTGTTAGCAGTGTCTTTTATATGTTGGCTTTTGCTAAGAAAAGCAACCGCCACCGTGTCGCGGTCGATTTTATGGTTTCAAGTATAGGCGGGAAAATTGCCGCAAAAATGAAGAAAAAAATTAGAAAATAAAAGTGACTGAGCAGTCGCTTTTAATTTTTAAAAAAATACAAAAAATAATTGCACCTGCAACGGTTTTGGTAATAGAAACTACCGTTAACAGTCGTATTTATAAAAGCGAATGCGTTTGGTGGATTTTATAAAAACGACCGCCGACGGTGGATTTTATAAAAAATAATTAAAGCTACCGCCTCATCCTCTTCTCTTTGTTTCTGTCCATACTTTCCTCTTCCTCCCATCTTCCCTTATTTTCTATCATATTTCTTCTCCTTCAAGCTCATACTAATTTCATGTCAAGTAAGTACCATTTCTAAACTACTCATACTTTAATTATCATGATTATTGTTTGTTGAATTCTCACATACAAGAAATATTAATTGATATAATTTAAATGAAATGTTAATTTTTAGTCGTTAATGTATAGGATAGGTTTTAATATTTTATTGCAGTATTTAAACAATTATTATAATTATTGTTCATTTATTGTCACTAAATATCTTGTACATATAGTGAATTTATTTAGGTAAGTTTTTGTTAATTAGTAAGTTATTAATTATACTATCTATGAATCCTGTAGATGACGTCGGATCGTAGTTGGATGAATCGTCGATTTGATGCACGTAAAAATATAACGGAAGAGTACAAAATTGGTGTGGATGATTTTATTAAATTTGTCGTTGCAAATACGGATGATTCAAGAGGGAGAATAAGATGTCCATGTAATGAATATGGAAATTATTACATAAAAAGTCCCGATGATGTGATATTACATTTATATCAACATGGCATCATGCCCGCATATACAACATGGTATTTTCACGAGAAGAATGCTAGATCGCGGGTTGATATTGGAACGAGTTCCTCGAAAGTTGATAATACGGGTGATGATTTTTATGATGCATGTGAATTGCTTGGAGATTTTTCCGAGGCAAATAATAATTTTAAGAATATGCATGAAAAACCAAATGCAACTGCAAAAAGTTTTTATAGGATGCTTGACAGTGCTTCTAATCAACCACTTTATCCAAATTATTTGTACAAGTTTCACAACATTATCATTTGTGAGTAAGCTACTTAAGTTTAAACACATACATGGTTGTAGTAATAACGGATTCGATGAGCTACTTGAACTTATTGGATCAGTGTTTCCTGAAGATCACAAGTTTCCAATGAGATACTATGATGTGAAGAAGTTAGTAAGTGGGTTGAGCATGGGTACGAAAAAATTGATGCTTGCGTGAATGATAGCATGTTGTTTATAAAGAAAATAGTGATAAAACACATTATGACATATGTGACGAAGGTCGATACAAGGTGAAGGATTCTATGAAAAAGTTTATTCCGAAGAAGATTATGAGATACTATCCTCTTACATTGAGACTGCAACGATTATTCATGTCCAAGAAGACTGCCAAATGTATGACATGACATCATGATAGAATTGCAGTTGAGGGTCAATTAAGTCATCCAGCTGATGGAGATGAATGGAAATAATTCAATCTTATATTTCCTCGATTTGCAAAAGAAACACGAAATGTTCGAATAGGCCTTGCTAGTGATGGATTTGATCCTTTTCGAGATGCACATGCAAGGGAATATACAGTGTGGTCTGTGATTGTTGTTGTTTACAATCTTCCACCATCCATATACACCAAAGCCCCGTACATGTTTATGCCTCTTCTCATTCCCAGACCAAATGATCCGACAAAAAACTTTTATGTTTATATTCGACCACTAATTGATGAATTAAAGATGTTGTGGTGTATCAGGGTGGAAACATATGATAGGATATCACGTTCAAATTGCACGAGGAAAGCAGCATTGATGTGGACAATTAATGACTTTCCAGCACTTGGTATGATTAGTGGATGGTCGACTAAGGGAAAGTTGGCATGCCCGATATGGGATTGGTAAAGGCAAAAAAACTCAAGAATGGTGGTAAACCTACATTATATGGTACAAGTCATTATTTTTTGGAAGAAGATGATCCGCTAAGGAGAAACACAAAGTTTGGACGATGTGAGAGACATTCAGTCACAACTTGACATTCAGGATCAAGGGCAAAGATACTTTGTGAGCAAATACGGTTTCCTCCTCTAGGAAAAATTATTAGGCAAAAGCCGAGGGATTATGGCGTGACACATAATTGGACAGACTTTTCTCCATTTTTTGAGCTACCATATTGAGAGACAGTGAGCCTTCGTCATAATATTGATGTCATGCATACTGAGAAAAATGTGTTTGATAACATATTCTACACAATGCTTGGTGATAAAAAAACCAAAGACAACTCAAATGCAAGAAATGATTGTAAGGATTTAGGTGTACACCGTGAGTTGTGGATTCGAGATGATGGCATGACGCCAGATGCGCCATATGTACTTGGGAGAGAGGAAATTAATAAGCTATTCCATTGGATTAAAAGTTTGAATCTTCCAAATGGATATGTCTTCAATATATCTAGGTGTGTAAATATGGAAAACAGATGTATTCGTGGGATGAAATCACATGATTACCATGTCTTCATGCAAAAGCTATTTCCTATTATTTGTCGTGACTTGCTACCAAAGAATGTAGCTGATGTTCTTATTAAGTTGTCTAACTTCTTTCAAGATTTATGCTCAGTGAATTTGAAATACACAGATTTGGAAAAGTTGGAAAAAGATATAGTGAGGATAATGTCTAAGCTCGAAACCATCTATATTCCGGGTTTTTTTTAATCCTATGGAGCATCTACCTCTACATTTGACTACTGAGTGTAAGCTGGGAGGCCCATCGAATCATCGATGGATGTATTTTGTTGAAAGTTACTTGCACGACTTGAAATTGAAAGTTAAAAATAAAGCACGGGCAAAAGGTTCAATGGCAGAGCGCTATATTGAGGAGGAAGCTGTTCACTTTTGTGAGCTGTATTTTGAATCCAAAGCTGAATCAGTGCTTAATCGACTTCGTCGAAATGAGGTGCCTACAAGGTTTCTTGATCCGAGTTTATTGGAGGTTTATAGGTATCCTACACAACCTATATTACGTAATGGGCGTAGACTTTTGAGTAGAGCTGAACATAGACTAGTGACATACTATGTCCTTATCAATTCACCGGAAGTTGCACAATACTTATGGTATTATATTCTTCACTATCTTTATTAATTTAAATTTGACAAATTTAATTTTAGTGAATTATAACTTAATAAAGTTTTATATTGTAGTGAGTTTCAAATGTTGGTACGTCGGCATCATCCGGACTTTAATGATGCACAACAAGAAGGAAAACAAGAAGAACTATTTATGGGTTGGTTTAAAAGAAGGGTACGTTTATAAATATGTAGGTGTGTGTATTGTTGTGATAATATCTTATTACTCTTACATTCATATGCTTCATTTTTAAAATAATTTAGGTAAAAGATGATATTGAGCTTAAAAAAAAATTCAAGGACCTAATAAAAGGGCCATCATATGAAGTAGAATCTTACAAAGGTTGTAAGTGTAATGGTCATAAATTTGATTGCGGAAATTCTAGTGACCGTACTTCTTCAAATTCCGGTATACTTGTCATTGGTAAGAGAAGTTCCTAAAATAGAAATTGTATTAATTTTGTATTATATATATATAATATTACCATATTTTATTTGTAGGAAGTTCTTACAAAGAAAGTTTTGGAAATTATTACGGACGACTCCAAGAAGTACTTGACCTCTACTACCACAATGGTCATCATGTTATCTTATTCAAATGTCATTGGTTTGATCACACAACACACGTCAAAGTGGATAGAAACTGGATTACTACGGTTGATATCAAATTAAAGTTAAATGTCGAAGATGTGTTCGTCTTAGCTAGTCAAGCTCATCAAGTGTATTATGCACCAAGTATTACAAATGCAAAGTCTTCATGATACACGGTCCTCACCACAAAGAGTTGACAAGTTAACGAAGTTATTCTATTTACCGAAGAGGACACATTTGATGATGTTATATTTTAAAATGATGTGTCAAATGCCTCATCATCACAAGTTGAAAGAGTGGTTATTCATGATCCTTCAATTTTTTTTATTGATTTGAGAAATTTTGAAGATGACTACTCCATACATGAAGATATTGAACAACAAAATGACCAAGCCATGAGTGATGAAGAAAATAATAGTGATGATGATAATGATGACGATGATGATTAATATTTATTGTATTAAATTTGAGATTGAATGGAAATTGTGTAAAATATTTTACTTGAGTTATGTTAATTTAATTAGATCTTTTTTACTTGAATTTTATGTAATTTACATAATGTGGTTTCAAGTGCAAGTTTGAGGCAGGAAAAAGAGTCAGTAGCCTCTGGAGTGGAAAATGACATAAAATAAAATTGACCGATTTTAGTGGAAATTAGATTTATAAAAATGACTATAGTCGGTCAAATTTAAAATCTCCAAAAAATTATATGCACAGGCTCTCATTTCTTTTTACTATTATCTTTCCTTTATTACAACTTTCTCTCTCGAGTCTCGGCTAAACATCGATGGTAGGTCAAGTCTATCCAGAAAAAATTGATGGTCGCACCTCTTTGTACTATCGCGATACATCTCAATAGGTCAAATCTCTCTGTACTGATTTATGTCGAAAATCATTCTTCTCTTGAAATCTCAATTAGCCAACTGATTTATAGGGATATTTTGTTAAATCGGATTTCGATATGGATTTTTAAAGATTTGGGGATTTTGAGATTTATAGATTAGGGTTTAAAGATTTACAGATTAAGGTTTTTACGATTTATAGATTAAGATTTTGAGATTTGGGGATTAGGGTTTTTGAGATTTAGGGTTTTGAGATATGGGTTTAGGTTTTTGTACTTTCACTATTCTTTGTTGAGTCTTTATAAATCTTGGCTACCTATTGTTCTCTGTTGTTATTTGTATTGGTTAACCTTAATATTTTAAATCCTCTATTTTAGTTTTACTTGTTCTAATTTTTTATATTCATATTCCAGTTTGTCTATAAGATTCAGCTAATGTTCCATGTACTTTCGTTATGTTGCCTGTTCATCCAAGCTCAAGCGCGAGAAAATAATGAAATAAAAGTAAGTATTCAGAGAAATATTGACAACATATTTACTAGTTTCTCTTTAGCCAGCTATTATTTCTTATGTCCGTGTGAGAAACCTTTCTCGTTACCTGCTAACAAAGTTGTTGACTTTTTGAAGGTATACACATTTAGAAAATTCTAATTTGGTCAGGATTTGTGGTTTGGTCAGGATTTGTGGTTGTGTTTTTGATCTGTATGAAAATTTTAGTATTTCCAAAGTATACTTTTGAGTTTTTAGTACTTCACATGTTCTATTAGTTAGTTTGAACTTAATTAACAAGAATGTTCTATTAGTTAGTTTGAACTTAATTATACAAACACAGGGGAACCGAAAAAGAACAACGGTGAATAATAAAAAAAAGGTAATAGTCCAGAGGAACCAATCAAGAGGTAAACATCAGAATTATAGAGACTTGATTCTTTAAAATGTAATGAAAGTGGTGCATTAAGGTCTAACTTTTGAACTTAATTCTGTGTGTATATTTCTATTTATTTTATTAAACTTAAAATAAAGGTTTAACTTTAAGTTATTTTATTAAACTTAATTATGTGTGTATATTTCTATTTTTATAATGTAATGAAAGTTGTGCATTAAGGTCTAACTTTTGACAAGCAATGCAAGAGGGATAAGAATGGAAAATCAATTATGAAAAGCTACAAATACGTGTTGAAAGCTAGTGTATCTTTTAAGCTAGTGCACTCTAGGAATAATATACATCTATTTAGCTGGTCACAAAATCGATTGACTTGGTGGTTAACGGATATCGATATCTTAGTGCTTGGTGTTGGTTCTTTCATAAATATGTTATACTTAAAGCTAGTATATCCAATTTAGATTCTCGGGCATGTTCTTTCAGACCATTAACATTATATTAACTACCAAAAATTTAGTTGAGAGAGATACCCTTTCTAATTCCTATGAACAAAATAGAGTATTATATGTTCTTGGCATGGAAACTGAAGATGTATCCATCCAAATAATGCAGAAGATCAATAGAGTTAATTTGACTCGATAGAAGTCAAGGCTCAAATTTTCCATTGCTAGCATTATAACAGAAATGGAGCAAGGATTTTAAATATGAACATCTAATTCTTGATTAAGAAATATGTATTAGACAGGCAGTGGTGGCATTACTTTGTATGATGTCATCATGATGTGTGGCTTTTTATGCTTTTTAGAATTTGATATATAGTGATATAATCCGCTATCTGAAGCTCAATGTTGACACTTCATTTTCCTAATTATATTATAGGCGGATCTTGAAAACAGTGGTATAATTGGCTACACTGTATTTAATGGATATAGGTCCCTAATTAATAGTTTAATAGTTAATCATAATGTACAATTTTATAAAGCATGTTAACTCTTTGACATGTTAAGAGTAGATATCTAGAACCATAATGTACGATCAGTAGACATTTGTAAATAATTATGATAATTATTGCATAATTTTGTTCCCCATATAGCTGGAAGCATGTTAAGTTGAAGGCAGGGTATAAATTTAATAATAATTTGATATATTATTTATGTGGTTTAAATTTATTTCTTATTTTGCAACAGATTATGAGTCAAATTTGGTGGTTGATTGTTTTTATGGTGCTCATGACATTTGGTGGCGCAAGTACTATCGGTGGGGGAAAGGGTATTAGCAGTGGGGGAAGGGGAATGGGAAGAGGAAGGGGAAGAGGGGGGTCCCGGGGAAGAGGTGCTGGAGAAAGCAGGGGAAGCAAAAGGGCCATGGGAAGAGGTGATGGAAGTGATGCAATGGAAATTGAAAATGGTGGCACAATGGATGAAGAAGATATAAGAATTATTGTTGAGAGACTCCAGCGGAAAGCTTCACAAGGAGATTTTCATAAGAGACCGATAAACGAGGTTAAACTTGGAAATTTTCACTTTTTGATGGATGGTAATATAACTTTGTTATCTTTTTTTGTCAGAACTTGTTATTTGTTATATGATTGTTTCTATATTTTAACTTTTACAGTATCGTAGAGGCTCATTATAAAGAGACTCTATTGGCCATAGTCCGATGTCTTTGGGACAAAGATACCATAAATACCAGCGGGAAAATGAGAGAAGATTTTATGGATAGTTGTGCAATTAATTATAGGGTATTTAAATACCTATAAGTTGGTACATTTAGAGTTTGAATTTATACTAAGAATTGTGTTTATTTTTTTTGGTAGGTCTATTATAGTTATGATTTTCGTGATGAAGAAAGAGACAGATATGTTAAAGCTCATATTCAGAATAATTGGAAGCAACTACTTAGCAAGGAGAAAAGTCGAGCGGATGAGAGAGTGAAAATTGCCATAAGTCTAGGCTACACTCATGCAACTAGACTTATGGTGAAGCCACATTATTTTAATGAGGGTGCATGGGAAAGCATCACTAGGCATTGGGGGACGGATAAATTTAAGAAGGCTTTAGATATTGGGAAAAAAATCGTGCCAAGTTGGACTTTAATCACAAAAGTGGGGTTGTTCCCTTTTGTGTGAGAAGATGGGTACATTTTGATCCCTTTTGATGTGCATTTATATCCCTTTTGATGTGCAATAATTTATATACTCGGGACCCTTATTCTGTAGCTATTGTCCTTATTTTGTAGCTATACAGTAAGACTTTTGTTTCATGTTAATGCGGACTGATCGTGGCATGAAGGCTACAGTGCTTAGCAAAAAAATATACTACAGTGCTTAGAAAAAAGAAATAATATCTGATCAATATTTGATTAACAACTGGTTAAAAAGTAAGCAGCGTCTTAACTTTTTAGACTCCAGATCTGTAAAGATATTTTTATTTTAGGGCATGGGTGAAAGTGATGGGTGATAAGTCTTAATCCAATGAGACTGAAAGAGAAGTCGACGGCTTCTTGTAAATGTAGGTCGGATGGATAATTGAAATGAGGTTAAATTATATTTAGATAAAGTACTATATAAATATAAATTACTATATAGATCAAAATAGGTTGAGGTAAATTCATGATTCCTCCTAGTTTCCTAGTTTCCTAGTTGTCCAATAAACTAGTTCCACCTTTCTGTAAAACAAGAAATGGGAAAAAAAGAAAAGTACCACATTAAATCCAACTCAGACTGATACATCCTATAGTTTATCTGCTTGATAGCAGATGAGAAGATGAGAGAATTGTTGGGGATTAAGAAGCTGCAAAAAGGTGCTTAGATTAAGGTGGAGTATATGGGAATTAATCGAAACATATTTTATTTAAATTAATAAGCTGGAGTATTTTTGAATATTAATAGCTTATATTAGTAGTAGAATCAGTCTATGAACATTGGAGTATATTTAGGAAGTATTAGAGAGAAATAAGGTAGTGGCCATATATTAAGTGTAGTTGTTATTAAAACATGTAGTCTAAATTTATTTTAAATGGTCTTGTATTCAGTATTTTAAATTTAAACAAAAAGGCAGTTTAATTTTCTTCTGTTTTACTCTCTTGTCTGGTATACATTCATATTCAAATTATATGCTACAAGAGAAAGCGGTGTCAGTGTAGTGTATATACAACCTAGATGAATACCATACAAGGGTGAATTGTCTAATGCAATAAAATGACTTTATCTTCTTGATAGCAGAGGCCACACATGTTATCTAAAGTATAGTTAAATGATGAATGTTATGTTAAATATAAAAGAAAATATTAAAGCTGCAGTAGGAGTAGACGGAGTGATAGAAGCCTAACCTTTTGTATTTAACATAACATTCATATATCTCTAGTCTTCATCAAGACTTTAACACCTCTCTATGCTCATTTTACTTATAATAAAATTAATATGTAAGAGCTTTTTAAAATAAAATAAAAAATGTATAAAATAATATTGAACAGATTGTGTTTGGTAGGGTTATTGCTTTAATATTTGTTCAATGAAATGTTGGTACTTGTTTCTTATATATTATAGGAGTTGGATGCTAATTTGGAGACACCTATGGCTGATCTGGATTTTTTTAAGTATGTCTACAACATTGACGGGCCAACAATAAAAAAAATAATGGTTTGTTTTTATTCAGTCATTTGAACTATTTCTTGTGTTTGAAATATATATTAATTATATTTTATTTACTTTGTGTTTGGACAATTTCTTGAAAATTTTATTATGTAAAAATCTTTAGAGGCCTTGGTCAGTACTCAACCAACCCCCGAGGCACCACTTTCTCCCGCTAGCCAAAGAAAGCGAGACTTGGAACTTCTTATAAAGCCAAGAATGCCAAAGAAAAATAGGTTCGTACTGTATCCTCGAAATAATGTATCGGTGTTACTGGGAGCTGATGAGGCAGCTAGATTAAAGGCATCTCAGTCTACTCAGGCCTTTCAAACAACCATTCTAGATGATGCCTACTCACTTATTCGAAGGGTTTTATCTGAGGTGACCAATATGGTCAAGTCTTTGGATGGAATGGATCGAGTGCCGCGTGCCAAACTTAATGAAATGATGGAGAAATCAGCCACTACAGTTTTTCCAAACAAAGGTAATCCGATACAACAATCAACATGGGACCAATCTATGAGGATTGCGAGTGAGATCATTGATCAAGTGATGCAGAACTTTGAAAAAGTTATGGTGGAAGTAATATTAATATATATATATATATAATATTTGTGATCTATTTAGCTAGCTTATAATCTGTGTATTTTGACGTGATAAATTTATGCATTAACATTTGGTAGAAAATGCTATTATTAACGTGCATAACAATTAACATCGTATAGGTTATTTGGACCCTCAGTGTTGAAAACATGTCATTATTTACATAGAAGTGGTTTATACTCCACATATATCTCTATTTCTTGTAGTTGTATGACCTGTATTCGTTATAGCTCTGGTTTTTGCACATAATTTATTTCTTATTTCTTTAGTATGGTGATAAGTGGATTTTATATCCAGTTGGAACGCTTTATTACAAGCTTAAATTGGTGTTTTGGACTCAAGTTATTGGTATTTTGATGTGTTTTTATGTTATTGCATTTCAGGTATCAGTTAAATGAAGAAAGGAGCTTTTAAAGGAAATATGATGAAAAATGATCAGATTTGGAAGCCAATGCCATTTTCAAGTTATAGAGAATCTCGTTAGCTTCGCGAGGGCAGTTGAATCACCTAATACTGACGAGTAGAACTCAAGTTATGGCCAAAATAAGATTCATCAGAATTTTACAGAAGCCGCCTACGCGGCCGCGTCAGAAGTCCACGCGACCGCATGCCGACACGCGGCCGCGTCAGACCCGCACGCGACCGCATGCTGATGCGTGGCTGATTTCACTAATATCGCTGAAAAAGCTTTTTTTGAGTGGAATTTGATAATTTTAAGGGTATAGGTCCACTAGGGGATTATATATTCATAAAAAAAAGGTTTTCATCATCCGGGAAGATTGGGAGATCAAGGAAAATACCTAGAAGAATAAAATAACTCTGAAAAAAAGATCTTGTTTTCTAATTGTGATTCTTTGAATTAGTAGTAACTTTGGATGCTCGTTTTCATTCATGTTGAACCTAGATTTTTTTATTCGTACTTTGATTATTATTCAGTTTATTAAGACCTTGTTTTATACCATGCTTTCATTGGAACCCATGATGACGATGAGTTCAATTATAATCTAATCGTTATCATGGGATTCTAGTGGGTTTACTTATGAATTTCAATAGTTAATTTATTCCGATACCTTAGTGTGTGGTGATAAATTGATATCCTAGTATTGGTTGTGCTTATTCATCTTATGTGCATAGCTAACATATAAGATAGCGTGTTAATCTCTATTAAAGCGGCAGTGAATATAGAGGTTTAGAACTTGACATGCTAGCATAGGTTCATGTATTTATTATGCATGATTCGTAGGTAATTTTAACCATCTTACTTGCCCGATGTAATCACGATAGATGACTTGCGCATTAAACCGTTATTTTTATAATTCTTATAGACATATAAGGACTAAGCATAATTGGTGTCTATTCAACTTCTATCTCTTTTGTGGATGTTTGGTAGTAGGGTATTCGTACAACGAAAGTTGGTGTTTACTAGTTTCGTGTTATCTGATTAATGTCATCACCATTACATGCTAAGGTTAAGAACAATAAGGCTATGGAATGAAGTATTTAATGAAGTTAGAATCCCATGTTTGTCATATATATTAATTCAACCATTCTTGTTCTCTTAGTTATAATTGTTAGTTTAATCTCTTAGTTTAATAAAAACCCAATTTATTATTTGTCTTAGCATTGAGCGATAACCATATATTGTTGCATAGGTGCATAAATTGAACTTAACCTAAACCAGTCTCTGTGGGAATGAATCTGATTTATATTTTATACTATTTGCGAACACGTATACTTGCGTGAATTTTAGCGCGTGTTTTCGCCCAAACAAGTTTTTGGCGCCGCTGCCGGGGACTCGGTGTTAATTTTTAGTTTATGTACTTGTCATCAGTGGTCGTTAAAGTTCACTGACTCAGATTCTTTTACTTTCACGGTTTATTTGTTTGTGTTTCAGGTACTCATTATAATGGGAGATCCAGCCACACGAACGAAAGCCTTGATGGATTTTTCTCAACCCAAGATCAATGACATTCAATCTAGCATTATCAGGCTAGCTATCACACCTAATACCTTTGAGATCAAGCCTGGCATAATTCAATGGGTGGAGAATTCAATCCAGTTTGGGGGTTCTTCAACGAAAGATCCCAATATGCACATTAGGGATTTCATTGAGATCTGCGACACCTTCAAGTTCAATGGTGTTTCCGAAGATGCTGTGTAGCTGAGACTATTCCCATTCTCTTTGAGGGACAAGGCTAAGAGCTGGTTACACTCTCTACCAGCTGGTTCGATTACTACTTGGGAAGATCTTGCTCAAAAGTTTCTCACAAAATTCTTCCCTATGGCAAAGACAACTGCAATCAGAAATGCTATTACTCAATTTACGCAGCAATCGGAAGAATATCTATGTGAAGCTTGGGAACGCTACAAGGAGATGCTTATGAAGTGTCCTCATCAGGGAATGTCTGATTGGATGATCATCAACTATTTTTATAATGGTTTGGGAGCATAGTCCAGACCCATGCTCGATGCAGCATTAGGTGGAGCCTTATAGGCGAAGAGCTATGAGGAAGCTTATGATCTAATTGAATTGATGGCTACTAATGAATATCAGTATCCAACCTAGAGATGTCCACAGGGTAAGGTAGCAGGAGTTCTCGAAGTGGATATAGCTACGGCTATCACTGCTCAACTAAAGGCGTAGTCTATGAAGATTGATTCTCTAGCTAACTATGGGGTTAAGCAGATAATTAGTGTTTGTGAGCTATGTGCAGGTTCACATACGACGGAGCAATGCGCTATATCTAGTGAAACAGCTCAGTTTGTGAGCAACTTCAAGAGATCGCAGCAACAAGTTCCAGACACTTATCATCCTGACAACTGGAATCATCCTAACTTCAGCTGGAGCAACAATCAGAATGTGATGCAACAGCTGTTCCAGTAGTTTGGAAATAAGCTATTCAACCCTCCTGGTTTTCAGCAACAAATTACACCAAAACAACAAACTCATGGTACATGTCTATCTTCGAATGAAAAGTCTGAATTGGAGGAGTTGCGGCTTATGTGCAAAAACCAGGCTCTTATATGCCAAAGCTAAGCTGTTTCTATCAAGACTCTGGAGAACCAAATAGGGCAAATTGTTGATGCCTTATTGAATGGACCACCAGGAACGCTTCCTAGTGATACAGAAATAAATCCAGGCAAGAGGAAAGTTGAAGAGCAGGTGAACACCATCACCTTGAGTTCTGGAAAGGTCGCAAGCCCCCAAATTCAGCAAGACGAAGAGCCTGAAAAATCTCAAGTTTCAGAAAATGCAGTTGTGGCTGAAGAAGTAGTGCAGAAGGAAGCAGAGTTGGAACCAAGGAAGACTAATGTGGAACACACTTCTCCTGAGGGTAATACAGGGGAGAAATAGATTTATCCTCCACCTCATTTTCCTAAGAGGCTGTAAAAGAAAAAGCTGGATAAGCAGTTTGAGAAGTTTTTGGAGGTGTTCAAGAAACTTCATATCAACATACCTTTCGCTGAAACTCTTGAACAGATGCCTAGCTATGCGAGGATTGTGAAAGGTATTCTCTCTCGGAAAGTGAAGTTGGATGACTTAGATACCATTTCTCTAACGGAGGAATGCAGTGCTGTACTGCAACAGAAGTTGCCTCCGAAGCTTATAGATCCTGGAAGCTTCACTATTCCTTGCACCATCAAAAACTTGTCGTTCGACAAGTGTTTATGTGATTTAGGAGCTAGCATCAATCTGATGCCCATATCTATCTTCAAGAAGCTTGGTATGCCTGATCCGAAACCAACATACATGTCATTACAACTAGCTGACCGTTCCATCACTTATCCACGAGGTATAGTGGGGGATGTCTTGGTCAAGGTGGATAAACTAATATTCCCTGCTGACTTTGTAATTCTTGACTTTGAGGAGGATAAGAAGATTCCCATTATCTTGGGGAGACCATTCTTAGCTACTGGTCGAACTATGATTGACGTACAAAAAGGAGAGCTTACGATGAAGGTTCATGATCAGAAGGTCACTTTTAATGTGTTCAAGGAAATAAAGTTACCCACGGCTAAAGAGGAGTGCTTTAAAGTAGAGTGGGTAGACTTTGTCGTGAATTCGGAACTTGAGCAATTGCCAAAGTCAGAGAACTTAGATAGATCCTTAATGGGGAAATCAGTTATTGATGACAAGGAAGGAGCAGAGCAACTGCAGGTTTTAAATGCACTTCCGTGGAAGAGGAAGTTGGATTCGATTCTCTTAGGTTAGCAGAGCTGAAAATTTCTCAGGAGCGTCTCGAGCCATCTATTGAAAATGTTTCCACACTTGAGCTTCACCCATTACCACATCACTTGAGTTATGCATTCTTAGGTGCACCACATGATAAGGGCTTGAGATATATCTTTGATGATGTAGAGGGTATTCGAACGAACCCTCCAATGCCTACAGAGGGTTCTTCTCATGTGTAGCAGGTAGTTGATAGGACTGGTGTTGGTGATGAGCAGTACAGGCGAGTAATTAGGCTTATGGAGGCCATGCACGACATTCACCGTCGTTTTGCTGCAGATTTGACACAGGCTTTGGGCACTATTTTCTGAGCCACTGGTGTCGAGGTTGATTGGCCACCTGATCCTCCACCCGAGGAGGGTGATCTTTCCGACGACTAGGTATGCCTGAAATCCTTATTATTACCTTCAATGTGGACATTGAAAATTTTAAGTTTTGGGGTGATAATGTAAGGATTAGTAGTGTGTGTGTCCATATAGATTCATATAGATTCATATTGCATGTTTAGTTATAGTTCATTCATATTTTTGCATGATTGTTCATTTAGGACATATTTGTTTGTTTTCATGTGATTTCATATAGTTGCATTTGCATGCATATTTAGCATGATCCCTTAAGAAGAACTATGATATTTGATAAGTTGATGTTGATGTTGATTTGAGTGTGGTGTTGACGAATAGAGGGATGTTTAAGTCCTAATGAATTGATTTGCATGCCAGAAACAAAATTTTCACAAAGTCTTATAGGGTTGCTTTTGATCTAGATCATGATCATACTTGTTTGTTACTGAGACTTAATCACTTGGTTATATTTAGAATTTGTAATATTCTCGTAATGACGTAAAAACACTGATTTTTTTTATCTGGAGAAAAACTTGGATTTATTGCTAGTTGTTGTAAGGCTAGGCGTCAAATGGCTAGTAGCCGGCTCATATTTTTATGAGTAGTCTAGGGTTGAATGAGATGGAGCGAAACGCACTCATTCAGAAATTATTGAAAAAAAAGAAAAAAGAAAAAAGAAAAAAAAATAAGAAAAAGTAAAAAGAATGTATGTGTTTATGCATAATTGATCAAGAGTGAGCTCTTTAATACTCGAGTTATTAAGTTCTTAGGGGATTTTGTGCCTAGTGACCTAAGGCTTTTTATAGTCTGGGATCCGCTAACCTAACGCTCGCTACATGGGTATTATTGTATAAGTCTTTTGGGACCTCATTCATTGCACGGTCAAATAATCATCTTTGTTATGTGTTCAATAATAGCATGAATCCTTGTATAACTTTAGTAGGAAGGAGGTGTTGTGAGTCATTATGCATTTAACGTCTATTCTTTTTATAAACATGTGAGTGTTTTCATCATAGATAAGTTATGGTTATTGATCTAGTGTCGAGAGTATATCTGTTAAGCATCCACACATGCACGTTTCTGGTTTATGAGTTGGTTTGTGGGATTTATTTGAGCTCTATTTTGAGTCATTGCATTCTTAGAGGCGTTGGCTTATTCATTAGGTTATGGTTATTCCGAGGGGATCGATTGCATTATCATTTAGTTGCATTCACGTAGTTGCATTCATGCATTAGGTTTGTTTTGTAGTTTTGAGTCTGTTTATGCTTGAGGACAAGCATCGATTCAAGTTTGGGGGTGTGATAAGTGGATTTTATATCCACTTGGAACGCTTTATTACAAGCTTAAATTGGTGTTTTGGACTCAAGTTATTGGTATTTTGATGTGTTTTTGTGTTATTATATTTCAGGTATCAGTTAAATGAAGAAATGAGCTTTTAAAGAAAATGTGATGAAAAGTGATCAGATTTGGAAGCCAAGGCCATCATCAAGTTGTAGAGAATCTCGTTAGCTTCGCGTGGGCAATTGAATCGCCTAATTTTGACGAGTAGAACTCAAGTTATGGCCAAAATAAGATTCATCAGAATTTTCCAAAAGCCGCCCAAGCAGCCGCGTCAGAAGTGCACACGATCGCATGCCGATACGCGGCCGCGTCAGACCCGCACGCGACCGCATGCTGATGCGCGGCTGATTTCGCTGAAAAGGCTTTTTTTGAGTGGAATTTGATACTTTTAATGGTACAGGTCCACTAGGGGCTTATATATACTTTAAAAAAAGGTTTTCATCATCCGGGAAGATTGGGATATCAAGGAGAAGACCTAGAAGCACAAAACAACTCCGAAAAAGAAGAAATTATTTTCTACCTGTAATTCTTTGAATTAGTTATAACTTTGGATGCTCGTTTTCATTCTTATTGAACCTAGACTTTTTTTATTCGTACTTTGATTATTATTCGGTTTATTAAGACCTTGTTTTATACCATGCTTTCATTGGAACCCATGATGACGATGAGTTCAATTATGGTCTAATTGTAATCATGGGATTCTAGCGGATTTACTTATGGATTTCAATAGTTAATTTGTTCTGATACCTTAGTGTGTGGTGATTGATTGATATCCTGGTATTGGTTGTGCTTATTCATCTTATGTGCGTAGCTAACATATAAGATAACGTGTTAATCTCTATTGAAGCGACAATGAATATAGAGGTTTAGAACTTGCCATGCTAGCATAGGTTCATATATTTGTTATGCATGATTCGTAGGTAATTTTAACCATCTTACTTGCCCTATGTAATCACGATAGATGACTTGCGCATTAAACCGTTATATTTTCAATTCTTATAGACATATAAGGACTAAGCATAACTGGTGTATATTCAACTTCTATCTCTTTTGTGGATGCTTGGTAGTAGGGTATTCGTACAATGAAAGTTGGCGTTTACTAGTTTCGTGTTATCTAATTAGTGTCATCACCATTACATGCTAAGGTTAAGAACAATAAGGTTATTGAATGAAGTATTTAATGAAGTTAGAATCCTATGTTTGTCATATATATTAATTCAACCATTCTTGTTCTATTAGTTATAAATGTTAGTTTAATCTCTTAGTTTAATAAAAACCCAATTTTTTATTTGTCTTAGCATTGAGCGATAACCATACATTGTTGCATAGGTGTATAAATTGAACTTAACCTAAACCAGTCTCTGTGGGAACAAATCTGATTTATATCTTATGCTACTTGCGAACGCGTATACTTGCGTGAATTTTAGTGCGTGTTTTCGCCCTAACATATGGTTTCACAAAATAGGTCCTATTTATTTTTTACTTGTCTACTAAAACTAAACAAAGGGAGGGGGTTGTCTTTTTTAACTGTGCATGACATCAAGTCAGGTTTGTTACTAAGACTAACTAGGGGTCATTTCTAATATTTTATTGAGACTAACTAGGAAACTTGTGAAGAGAAAATTGAGAAAGAAATTGAACAGGGTCTGAGGAATTTATTACTGTGTTCAACAGACCAATCACTCTATTTATTTAATATATAATCTAGTGTATAAATCATATAACAAGGCTTGCAATGCATTGCACCATAAAAGAATTTTAGATACAGAAAATAGTATATAGAACCCTGTTCTTGTTTTAAGAAAGGAATTTATATATATCCTCTTAAAAGTCTTTTGATTGATTTTATTGTTTTATGTCAAAAAGTTTTTCAAACCCTATTTGATCTGTATTGTGGATTAACCTGCTCCAGATTCCGATATCACTATTCATGAATATATTGTATCATGAATATAAGATTTACTTATGAAATATTATATACTTTTGGACGTGTGCGTGAAAGGCTTGCAATGCATTGCACCAGAAAAGAATTTTAGAAATGAAAAATAATATATAGAACCCTGTTCTGGTCTTAAGAAAGGAATTTATATATATTCTGTTAAAAAGTCTTTTGATTGATTTTATTTTTTTATGTTAAAAAGTTTTTCAAACCCTATTTGATTAACTTGCTCCATATTTCGATACCACTATTCATGAATATATTGTATCGTGAATATATAATTTACTTATGAATTATTATATACTTTTGGATGTGTGCATGAAAGGCTTGCAATGCATTGGATCAGGAAAGAATTTTAGATACAGAAAATCATATATAGAACTCTGTTCTGGTCTTAATAAAGGAATTTAAGTCTTTTGATTGATTTTATGGTTTTATGTTAAAAAAAATTCAAACCTTATTTGATCTATATTGTAGATTAACCTGCTCCAGATTTCGATACCACTATTGATGGATATGTTGTATCGTAAATACAAGATTTACTTATGAAATATTATATACTTTTGGACGTGTGCATGAAATCTAATTTTAGTAGTCTGAAATAATTTCTTGACGCCATTGTTCTTCTTGTTCTCTATAGGCTGGTACACCAGAAGTGGTTCGAGGGGAGCATATCAGGCTTTTACTAGGGATGGATGATGAGCAGGACCTAGACCCGAATTTGTTCTACTTTCCATTTTATAAGTAGTAGAATTTAAGTTAAGGTTATGTCACTTTTGGTACATGATGCTTTTAAACCAACTATGCAAAACATCTTAAATTTGATGTAGTATTTTGGTACTTCTTTGAGTTTTTCTTAGATTTGTGGGGAATGAATGTAACTGGGGTGACTACTATGTTATTTTAATCCTGCTTTTCTTCATCTGAATAGTTATTTATTAAATTGATAAAGCTACACAGGTTAGAATTGTATAGAACTGAGATTAAATGGTTCTTGACCATTTTTGGTCAGCTAAATTAGAAAGTAACTGGTAATATAAATTAATCCAAAGCCATATAAAAGCCACCGATCTGAGTGAGTTATATATTCTAAAAGCGGGAAATTCAAATTTTAGTAGAAATTAAGAGCGACAGGATCAAATTTTCGCCAAATATTCAAGGCAAAAAACTGAAAATTTGACTTCCAATAAAAGCCATCGTCCAAGCGGTCGTTTTTATATAAATTCCACCGTAAAAAAAAATCGACCAGCTTAAAAGCCACCGATGATGAGTGGTTGATTTTATATTAAAATCCACCGATTTCGGTCGTTTAAAACTAAAAGCAACTGTTTTTTAACCAAGGTGGCTTTTTTCTTGTAGTGCATCCATATATTAAATACATGGCATTTTCCTCCAAATTATATGTTGATACATATTTATAAGTAATAATTCTCTCTCTATTTCTCTCTCTATATATATATATATCTTGTTTTTAAATTTTATGTTATGTCAAGTGTAAAAATATTCTATTAAATGAATTATAAAAACTTTATTAATTACGTGAATAAAAATTACTAAAAAATTGATATAATAAAAAATTAGTAGGTTATGTTTCATAACGAATCTTTCTCGTGTTTAAATTATTACAATAATGTCTATTAATTGTATAATATGTATTTACTTGTATTACATAAAACATAATTAATATTTTATTAATAATTCATTCATAACATTTTTTTATCATAAGATAGTCATTAAAATAATAGTAATTTAATATAGATTACAATTCAATGTAAATATATTGAATATAATAGTAATTTAATATATATTACAATTGAAATATAATAACATGTTTAAATATGATCAAATATAATTAATAAACATTACTTATATATGTATTAGAAAAATGTGAGTAACTATATTATGCTATAATCATAAGTATTTATACAAATATGCAATGCATATTAAAATAAATATTAAAGTTTTAAATAATAAATATTAAATAAGAACTTTTATACATATTTATTAAATGTAATATAAATATGTACCTATTAACGTGTATAGTAGGTTTATGTTTAAATAAGTTACAAATTAGTATGGATGTTTTAGCTAATAGGATCAACAAATAAATTATAGATGTGATAGATATTTAAAATTATTATTATTGTTAATATCAATATTATACTGCACTTTTTATCCAAGAAGTGAAGAACTCCAAAAGAAATACTAGGGAGCTCTAGAACTGCCACGTCATCTGTTTATTCCCCGATATTACCGACGATGTCTTCCCCCAGTTATACAGATGTCATACATTGAGACACGTGAAGAGAAACGGATTACAGAACAGATAGAAAACAAAGAACGCTAGAGTATATTAATCTGAACCATTCACTAGAGATTTTAAGGGGTTGTCGTCCACGCAGTTTCGAGCAGTCCAGTCCAAATATAAAAGTAGAAGCCAAACAATATCAGCAGTAAAAATAGGATCCTTTATCTCGACTCCTTCACTTATAAACAAATGACTGTTTAAGAGCTTAGTGCATTCAAATATATACTAATTAAACAATGGCCTTTAATCTTAAAAGTGGCATCTCCATCTCCATTATTCTAATAATCTTTAATTTATCGATAATATTTATGCAATGTTCTCTCAGTTTAGCTCAGGGTGGTGGTCTTACACCAGGTTTAGCTACATGGTATGGACCTCCTGATGGCCCTGGAAGTGGTAATAAACTCACTTCCAATAATTGTGTACAATGGAATCAATAGACCAATAAACCAGCCAATTAAGACCCCCACACTGTCTTCATGTATATTAATATTTGTGTGATTTTCTTATATTTTGATTATGATATAAATATAGGTGGAGCCTGCGGATTTGACACAGATGTTGCAGAACCTCCGTACTCATCCATGATAGCTGCAGGAAATGCCAATATTTTCCTATCAGGTCACGGTTGTGGTTCGTGTTATGAGGTACATCACCATATAAATATATACTAGCAATTAGCAAAGCATAATTATGTATCTTTTAATCTTTCAATTAATACTAAATTCACATGTAATAATATTACAAATTCATACTGCAGATACATTGCTCAGCTCCAGAGTGCTCGGGACAACCCATTGTAGTCACCATCACAGATGAATGTCCCGGAGCATGTAACAATGTGCCTTTCCATTTTGATTTAAGTGGCCATGCTTTCGGGGCAATGGCTCAACCTGGGAAAGAAAATGATCTCCGTGAACTTGGAAAATTAGATATCCAATTTCAAAGGTACTAAAAACTACAGTAAGTGTTTTATAACTGCATGTTCGTCAATTATACTAATGTCTTTTAACTGCTTTTTTCAGGGTGCCATGCAACTATAAGGATGCAAAAATTACCTTCAAAATTGACAAAAATTGCAATCCATACTATTTTGCAACTGCAGTGGAACATATAAACGGGGATGGAGACATTGGATGTATGCAGCTCCGATCGGCAAACTCTGACAAATGGATACCAATGAAACAGTCATGGGGTGCAGTGTGGACTGCTGACATCGACCCTTCTACTGAAGGACCGCTTTGTTTCAATATTACTACTTCAACTGGGAAATGTGTCATGGTGAATAACGCTATTCCAGCAAACTGGGCTGCTGGTACAAAATATGTTTCAACTGCCAATTTTTAAATTTCTGTTGAGGATCCAAACCTTTAACGGTTCGCTTTTTTACAATGTGACGTTCCCGATTTATTGTACAACGAATGATTCATGCTAACTAATATTTGTCATTCTGGGGTAGGCCAAACCAAGGCCTAGCTAGATCACCACATGTCACTGGGGTATCAATTTTTTTAATAATATATTTGGGCGTTTAGTCCGTGAAAAACCATCTTATCTTATATATGGAGAACGTTGAGAACTATTGTTTTATTTTAAAATCTAATTACAAATTGTAAAATTTTTATTTTAAAAAATATAAAATTTGATGCTAATCTAGAATAATAAATATAATAAAAAATTTAACAATTAAAATTTGATAAAATTACTTGATTTTAAATTTAATTCTACAGTGGAATAATTTTTAATAAGTGTGATTCTACTGTGATTCTGCTCTAAAACCAATTTAAACTTTTTTGATAATTTCAATAATTTTTTAAATAAAAAATTGTGTAACTTCGATTTTTAACTTGATAATTAAAATTTATAACTATATATGATGAAAAATAAAATAAATTATATATTTTATATTTTTTAAATAATGGTTCTCTACGATTCTCTATATAAAAGTTACTCCATGGAGTGCTACCCTATATATATATATATATATATATATATATTTGTAAGTTTTATATTTAAAATATATATTTAATTCAAAATACACTAATATATTATTAAATTTGAGTCACTCATTTAACTTAAATTTATATCAAATCATTTGTTTGAGAACTATTTTTTTACCCTAAAAACCAACTTAACTTTTTGATAGAAAACCCAACTTCAATTATAAAATACTACTTAGAAACTTATTTGGAAGATAAAGCCCAATTATAATAATTCATTATCATATCTGGATGCATTTTTAATCTATTGTTTAGAAAAGTAAAGAACAATATATTATGATAACAATATCATGACACATAAAGAAAATGAGACTGCGCTCATACTCATACCAAGTATTGTATCCTTAACATAATTCTAACTTGGATGGCATAAATATATTTCAAAAATAAAGTAGGACATAAATTATAATTTTGAAAGATATTTAAATATAATTGGCACTATCTATACACATAATTAAGTTTTTTTTATATTTATCTATTATAATATACAAAAATGGGTAGATTTAATTCGTGAACAATGGATTGTCCTATATATGCATTTTATCAAATTTATGATATTTAAAAAAATAGAACTTAAGAAATAAAACTATCACTCATGTATAAAGAGTTTAATTTATAGATGTACAAAAAATTAGATATAGGTAACATTACACATCATTTTCGAATCTTACCTGCAACACCCAAATTACCAGGACCGGCCTTAATCTCATCTAACTAATTTCATTAATACAACTCAAGTTTATCGTATATGAGGATGTTTGATTTACTGAATAACTGAAAATAAATCATTTTTTGTCAAATTTTATATATTAGTTTTTGCCGATTAATATTTGTTTGGACCTCTTAAGGTTTTGAAGTGACAGATTATTAGAGTTCAATTTAGGGAGGATTCGTGTTTGAGTTCGGTTTAGGGAAGCACTTGGGTTCAAGTCTTTACACCTCAATTTATTTAATTTAAATATTTGTTACTTATATTAGTACTAGTTAGTGATATCAGTTATATTTTTGTTATTAATCGTATCAAAACACATCGAATGTATGATTGTGTAGGAGTATTACATAATATTCGTGTAGCATAAGATCATGTTGGAACATTTTATCTCGCAATTTAAGATTAAGAATGACCAGTTACTTAACGATTTTTTGTTTGCTTGTTAGATGAAAAAAATGTACGAGTATTTACATGTCGCTTGTTGTAACATGTAAAATGTTGTTCACTAATTATCTTATTACAAAATGTTAATAAATATGTTTGTAACAGGTTCACTCTGACCATTTTGAATAATATATGTCTAACCAAAATCAAATATACTTAATATATCCATCTTATTTTGAGGACCAATAAGAACTCAACGGTACTACGTGTATGATTTAAGGGAGTAGGTCCCGTTGAGTTCTTACACTTTCATGGCTACAATTTATAACTCAATTCATTTGATTACTATAGAGATGAACACAAACCATATATATACTATGAACCATTAAAGAAAGTACTAATTAAACCGATCACAAGAATACCAGCTATAGTATCTATTATCCATTGGAGAATCCATCCAGTATTATCATCAGCCATTTACCCCACTTCACTCCGTATTTCATCAAGTGTTCATGCTAGAGACATAAACATTTTTGGATAATTATGAGAGAGAAAGTGCCTATAATTATTATTCTCATTTGTGAACAAAGTGCTGAAATATTGGTGTAGAATTGGTTTATTGACGAGTTTTTTATCTGCATTTGGGCTTTACAACAAAATTTCATATGAACATATCATCTACTGCGGTTACTATTTTTTTCAAAACACTTATTTTCAGAGTTATAGACGATTCAAAATGTACAAGATAAAGTGGATTTGATTAATATGATAAAATATGGGGTTTGGCTTGTAGGGTTAGGCTTGTTTGACAATTCAATTATTGTAAATTTGGGTTAATGAATATGTAGAGAGAATATGTACAAGAAATTAATATGATAAAACATGGGTTTGAGCTCGTAGGGTTAGGCCGGTTTGACAAGTCATTTGTTATAAATTTGGGTTAGTGAATATACATAGAGAACATGTACAAGAAATTGAAGTGAATACACAAAGAAAAATATATGAGTTTGCTTACGTGTAATTTAAGGTAAGTTTTGAAGATCGTAGAATAAAATAGTTGGACACTTTGTGGATCATTTAGGATATTGGGATTGCGTTGACAAGTAAATGCATTAGGCTGAGTTAGATGTCTAATTGGACATATAGAAAAAGTCATATTCTTGTATCATTTTTGTAATCACGTCATGGTCACTCGAGTACAGTATCATCCTCTCATTTATAGCGGTTTAATCAACACCAGACTTCTTGGTTTCCTCTGCAATTGTCTTATCTTCAATTTGTTAAATTGGATAAAAGGATTTGGTTGGGGTGTCATCAACCATACAGTAAGTGGCGTTAATCGTGAAGATGCATTCACTTAATGGTAAGTGTTGTGCAAGACATGCCTGTATAATAACAAGAATAAGTCAAATTGACAACCCTAGATTAAGTTGTATGGTAATCTACATTTGTATTTTAAATTATATTTCTTGAGTCTATAAAAATGGTTAGTAGATTAGACTGGGGGATTTTTCTGTGAACAGTTTCAAGATAAGGAATAAACTTTGGAAGAAGATCAAGTCATGATCATGACTCAGAGAAAAGATGTAGAAACTTGGAGTTGAATAAAGTTGTTCAATGAAAAATATTCTAAGTCAAGATATCGACAAGTCACAGATCAAGTTATATTGAGAAGTCATTCGAAAAGTCCAAAATGACTTATAGAGAAGGCCAAAATGGCTTATAGAGGAGTCTTAGAGATATCGAAAAGTCAAATGAAGATGTGAAGAACTGGAGATATCGACAAGTCATTTGTGCATGTAGAGATCTCAAAAATATCGACAAGTCAAATGAAGATGTGAAGAATCGGAGATATCGACAAGTCAATTTCTCATATAGGGATCTCAGAGATATCGACAAGTCATTTCTACATGTAGAGATCTCAGACATATTGACAAGTCATTTCACATGCAAGGAACTAGCGACCTCGACAAGTCAAGTATACCTATAGAGAAAACTCAGACATAGATAAGTCATTATACTTATCAATATGTCACTTCTCTATAGAACAAATTGGAGATCTCGATATACTATCTCAAATTAAGAATGCAGACAAGTTCCAGATTCAAGATTATCAATCAACAAAAAATTCATTCATTAAATTGGAAAGTCTACAAAGCAGCTTGAAGAATACAAGATCAAGGGCCAAGATTAACTGGACAAAGGATGGTCACAGACCTGTTAGATTATGCACAAATTTGATAAGCCATAAATGGAAATAGAAAAAGGTTGTTTTAGAAAATGGTTTAGTACATTTTAGTGCAAGTCTTATAAACCCGTGTTGCTAGTCTATAAAGCATGCACTGGTTCTTAGTTCACTAGTAACAAACAGATCTAGATTTACTTGTATTTTCTCAAGATAGAAGCTGAGTTCTTATTTTGTTAAGAATACAGAGTTGTAGCAAGACAAGCTTGATTAATATAATTAAGTGAGTTTTTGATATATTGTGTTTGTGTTCATTCTAGTAAATATAATATTTATATTTCTAAAACTGCTTTGATCAAATCATATTCCATAAAGCTTAAAACAAAGAAAAATCAAAGAAACACATTAATCCCCCCTTTATGTTATATTTCATAACATTCAATAAATCTGAAAGTAAACAGATAAAGATCTTGAACGAATGAGTGCTCAAAAATCGACAAGCATTAAGATACCAGCCTCTGACAAGGTCAACTACACACTGTGGAAAAAGAAAATGATGTTGTTCATAAGGATGGCCAAGCCCATGTATGTTCAGATTCTCAAGAATGGACCTTTTATTCCTATGGTTAGATTTCTGAATCTACAGAAGAAGATATGGTCATACCAGCACATTACACACCTAAAGACCCCCCCACCCTACATAGAGCCTAAAAATTAAAGGTTGCACTGGATAACAGTCTCCAACTCATATTAATTGAGTCTCTTGACAATGTGATATACAACAACATTGTCAACTATGATTCTACTAAACAAATTTGGGAAAAGATTGAGATACTGTGTGAGGGGACAGAGGAAGTTAAATCTAACTAAAGGAGAATCTTGGTGTCACAATATGAGGGTTTCATGGCTAAGCCTAAAGAAGGAATTACTGAAGTTTTTTGAAAGATTCAACAAAATGATTAATGGCTTACAACTTCATGATAAATATTATAAAGCTAAGGAGGTTAACCTAAATTTTTTGCTAGCCCATCCTGACCATCTTGAACAGAAGATATCTGCTATTAGAGAAGGAAGAGACTTGAGCAGGATGACACTGGAGGTTCTATATGGGATTCTGAAAACATATGAGCTTGAAATATTGCAGAGAAAGTCATTGAAGGCAAACCAAGGACATGTAGTAGATGGATCTAGTGCCTTGATGGTCAATGACAATACAATACTTGAAGATGAACAAGAAGCTCAAACTCCAGTCACTCATACTATTGAGCAAAAGAACAAGGAGCCCCAGAAACAAGTCATATTGGAGCTAGAGGAGGATGAGTATTATATCATTGATGAGCTAGATGAGATGGATAATTCTATGACTTACCTTGCTAGAAAATTTTCTAACATTAGGGTGAAAAAGCCAAAGTTTTTCAAGAGAAAGGGACAAACCTCAAATAGTAACAACTGGAAAGGAAAAACTTAGTTCAACTCGGGTAGAAAAGGTGGCTACAAAAATGGATCTATCGACAGATCAAAAATTAGGTGCTATAACTGTGATGAGTTGGGCCACTTTGCAACTTAGTGTAGAAAGCCAAAGAAAGTGAAGAAGGATAAAGCTTACTTGGAATTGAAAATAAAGTATGAAGCTCTCTTGAGAAAATAACAGGGAAAGGCTTACATAGCTGAAGGCAAGAGTTGGGATGACACTAATGAAGATGGTGATAATGAAGAATTTGGAAATTATGCACTCATGGCTTTAGAGTAAGGAGAATCATCCTCATCAAAATCAGAGGTACTACCTCTAACTACCATTGATTTAAATACAAGCCAATATAAAGAAACTATTGAAAAAATGAGTGTAGAAATGTTTCACATCCACACAAGGAAGGTTGCAGCTACTGAGGAAGTTAGTAGACTGTCAAAGATTAATGAGAAGCTTGAGATTGAAAAGCAAAAATTGGAGTTGCAACTTGTTGATCTTGAAACAGTCAAGAAAGAAAATGAATATCTGAAAAACAAGCTCAAGTGTGCAAGTGAAATTGAAGTAGTGGTGAGGGAAAAATTGGAAAAGAATGAAGTGACTTGAAGTCCTTAAAAAATGCATCTCAGTTGGTTGGGCAATACCATGAAAAAAACAAACCATATATTAATATAACTATTGGTTTGGACTATGATGCCTTGAACAATAACAAGAAAAATGAAAGTGACAAAGGGAAAGTAATTTCAAATCAAGATGTCCCAGTTATGCTGAGAAAAGTAGATGCATCTTTGTTCAAGGAATGTGAGGTTATTTTAACGAGGTTCAGTTCGTCATCAACGAAGAACTTGCAGATGAAGACAGTGAAAAGAAGGATGCAGAAACAACAATCACAAATGAACCTGAAAAGAAACCAATAGTTAATGAAGTTATCAAGACACCAACCAAGGAGGTTAAAACTGAGAATGTTGGGGAAAAAAAGAACAGGAATGGAAAAAATAGGTGTGAACAAGAGAAATAACTATGTCTTTATTGCAGATGCTCCAAGAAAGCAGTGTCAAAGTTGTGGCTTAACAAATTACCTAACTCACCTTTGTAAAAAGGCTGCAAGTGAGCCAAAGTTGGGAGCCTGCAAATACAATGAGGCATTGGCTGAAGATCCCTATTCATTCTCTGACAAATTTGATTGCATTCCTTGGAATATGAAAGTGATGACAAGCTGTCATAAACTGAGAGTAGACCTTAAAGAAGTTAATCTTAGATCTACATCTAAAAAGGAAAATGCAAATCAATCAATAAATACTGTTCTTTTTGAATCATTAAATTCTACTTCTGCTACTTCACTGAAAAAAAAAGTACCCAACACTACTTGGGTAGCTAAACACACTTAATGCTCATTGTGTGCAGGTCAAGGTGAAGAGAGTCACATGGATCATTAAAAGTGGATGCTCCATACATATGACAGGTGATAAGGCCCTGTTATCACAATTTGAGGAGATGGATGGCCCTTTGGTGACTTTTGGAGATAACAGGAAAGGATTCACAATGGGATATGGCAAGATGGTTTCTGAAAATGTTGTCATAGAAGATGTAGCAGTGGTTGCTCGACTTGAAGTTAATCTTCTAAGTGTCATCCAATTTAATGACAAAGGATTCAAGGTGAAATTTAAAAAAGAAGACTGCTCAATTATCAGCAAAAGGACTGGTGAAACTGCTCTGAAAGGAGTTAGAAAAGGAAGATTGTTTGTTGCAGATTTGAGTCCAGCAAACAAGGGTGGTATTTATTACTTTTATACCAAGGCATCTATTGAGCAGAGCAAGTTGTGGCATAAGAAACTCTCTCACCTGAATTACAAAGCAATTAATACCTTGGTGAAAAAAAATAGTGAGAGACATACCAAATTTGGAATTTGCTCAAGATGAAGTTTGTGAGGTTTGTCAAAAAGGAAAAGTGAAAAAGTCAAGTCATGAAAGTAAAACTGTGAATTCCATAAGTGCACCATTGTAACTTATTCACATGGACCTGTTTGGACCAGTTAATGTCTTATCTATTTTTAGAAAGAAATATGCACTGGTGATAGTTGATGACTACTCAAGGTATACATGGGTAGAGTTTATGCATTCAAAAGATGAAACCACATACATCATTATTGAACACACAAAGACAGTTGAAAAGTAGGCTGAAGATCAAAACTGAGTAAAGAGATTGAGAAGTGATTGTTGGGATTCGTGGCAAAAATGCAGAGGAAAAAATCAAAAATAAATATGAAAAATGAAACCCCAAATGCAGGATCCATGCGAAACAAGATATTAAATTAGGAGATTAGATGTTTGCCTTAAATAAAGCTTTTCGTATGATTGTAATGGAAGTTCTGATCTTGATGAATCACAGCGGCCCTCCTTGCAAAGATCTGTTCTCCAAGGTATCCACATGAACTTCCGATCGTCCAACGATCACCAGAGTCGGTACTAGCCGATTTTGGTTGCCTCTTCTTCTCTCACTTTCTGCTAGGATTTTTCTCAAAAATATAATATGACCTCTAACCCTAAAAATATACATCTTAATATATATATGGGAGAGAGGATTAAGGCCTAACCCTAAGCCTAATGGGCTTATGAAAACAACCCATTGTGATTTAAGGTTTTATATATTATTATTAAATATGAATTCTAATATAATTAATCAAGTCTTACTTAATTAATTTAATAATTAAATTTGAATTAATAATAGTAAAATATTTAAATTCATAATTTAAATAACAATATATTTTAAACATTCTCTGTGTGTGACCCTTTAGGTTATTATTACGTTGGAAATAATTTTATTTTCTAACAATAAAATATAAACAATGAATGACATTTAGTAATACATCATTGTTACCCAAGTAATAATAATAATTGATGATTTAATTAAACCTTTCGTGAATAATGTACAATGTAATATAATTCCTTTAGCCTTATATTATAGATAAAACTCGACGCATGTATTGTGTCATCCTCTGTTAACGTTCAATCCTTGTTTCCTTAATTAATGAGTAAACTATTAAATAAATCAGTATTTTAGCACGGCCATGCGTTTTATAGTCTTACTCAATCAACATTCCAATAATATTACTCCTTTAATATAGGAGGGCTAAATCCCATCTAGATCATTCATATTTCTCATACGATTCATAATATACCCAATGTCTACTTTTATTATTACTCGGTCAAGGATAACTTTCAGTGGTATCAAAGTATATTAATTCTCATATAGATATATATTGACTTCAGGTCTAAGGACCAATACATCATTCTCACTGTGAGATTAACTTATGACACTATAAACATGTAGTATCTCACAAGAGGTCAATCCAGCACCATATATCTAATACATGTGCCTGTGTTTTGACTTTAGTATTACCATACCTATGATCAATGAGATGTGATCATCAGTCAACAAACACACTAGTCTCAACGTATTTAATATTGTCCCTTAACAATAATACTTGACTAGGTACTTTTAGGAATATCAATATTATTCTCATAATCTCATTTCTAAGTCACGTACTTAGAGATATAGATTTACATATCATATTCCAAGAATATTTATTAATCTAACATTTTATCCTAGAAAATAAAGATATAATAATTATTAAAGAATAATCCATAGAATCATAATTAATAATCCAAATATCTCGTAACATAAAATAATAGTGTTGTCTCTAGGGCACGCACACTAACAATCTCCCACTTGCACTAGAGCCAATCACCCATGTATCTAATACCCATGGAACTAGTATGACCTTCGTGCATTTGCTGCGACAAAGCCTTAGTCAGTGGTTCTGCAACATTATCATCAGTATGCACTTTACATATATATATATATATATCTACTCTTTCGTTAATCTCCCGAAGAAGGTGATATCTCCTAAGTATATAATTTTCCCCGGAATGGGACCTTGGTTCTTTATCCTGCGTGATAGCTCCATTATTATCACAATAAAGATCAACTGGATCCGTGATCGATGGAACCACACCAGGTCTCGTTATGAATTTCCGTAGCCAAACAACTTCTTTGGCTGCTTCACTGGCAGCAATATACTCAGCTTGTTAGGAATATGTTGTAGGTTTGGTGATAATTTTCCAAAACACCTTAGTAGATTTAATTAGGTGATTTTATAGATTTCAACGAATAATCTTCTCTGTCATCCGTTGAAAGAGTAGCTTATGCTTAAATAAGTATTTGTAGCACAATCCTGTGTACTGTAATGTCTTAGAAAATTAGAAGTTGTAGGATATTCTAAGTCATGTTGACTACAAGAATGATATGTAAAATAGGTTGGCTAATTGTATATATAAGATGCCTTGTAATTTTGTACAAGTAAAATTGAGTCAACTGCTATGGAAATACTTTCAACGGATATTTCTACAAGGCTTCGACAGATGATCCAAGTCACATTCGACGTATGATTCAAAAGAGTTTCGATGGATGATCCAACAGAGTCTCGACGAATGACAAATTCAAATAGGAGTTGATAGTGACTTGATAGTCACGTGGGTTGATTGTATACAAAAGGAATGTGACAGACTGTAATCAGGATTATGAAGATCAAGAAGCATTTTCATTTTCATGCTAACTTGAAGAAATACAAAGATGCTGGATGGAGAAATGAAGAAATATGTGATTAGACTTAGACAGTTTTGTTTTATTAGTTTGTCTTTTTCACATGTAACTTGGTAATATATAAACAAAGAGTAGAAAGTAGAAAAATATCGATCGAAAGAACTGAGAAATAAATAAGGCATAATCTGTTAAGAATTTCGCAGTTCTCTCTTTTTGTAAATTTACTTGTAAGCAATTGTGTGCTTTTTGGCATCACAGAGATCTTCTACATATATATATATATATATATATATATCTGGTGGAAACAACAATCCAGCAGAAAGTTTTTAAACATCCTTGTTTATTTACTTTGTGTTTTGAATACTTGAATATTCTTATCCGCACTTAGAATATTTATACATAATTATATTTATATTTGCAAAAAGTTTTAAAGATTGAAAAGAAACCAAGAATTACTTTCAACCCCCCCCCCTCTGTAATTCTAGTTGTTAGATTGTTTGGGAATAACAATTGGTATCAGAGCAAGCTTTTGACACACTAAGAGTTTAAAGATCAAAAAAACTAACAACATTAGCAGGAAGGATGTTGGAGTGAAGATCATTTTCTTGGATAAAGACAACTATCACCATTGGAAGGTGAAAATGCCCCTGTATCTTCTCTCTCCAGATGAAAGATATGTGTATTGCATTGATAAAGGTCCCCATGTCCCTCGAAGAGCTGCTACAGACACTGAAGGAGCTGTAGGCAATGAGCAAAGTATTCCAAAACCATAATCAGAATGGGCAGATGAAGACATTGAGCAAGTGCACAAAGACAAAAAGGCTATGAACATTCTGTTCAATGGTCTTGATGGAGATATGTTTGACATTGTCATCAATTGTAAATCTGCTAAAGAAATTTTGGATACAATTCAAATTATATGTGATGGAACTGAACAAGTGAGGGAAAACAAGATGCAACTTCTAATCCAACAGTATGAGCACTTTCATTGTGAAGACAGTGAATCTTTGAGTGACATCTTTAGTAGAATTCAAAAACTACTAAATGCACTAAAGCTGCATGGAAGAGTCTATCAGAAAAAGGATTTAAACCTGAAATTCCTTAGATATCTATCAAAAGAATGGAAGCCTATGACTGTCTCTCTCAGAAATTCTCAAGAATACAAGGAGTTTACTTTGGAGAGACTGTATGGTATTCTAAAAACTTATAAGCATGAGTTGGAACAAGATGAGAAGATAGAGAAAGGAAGGAAGAAGAGAGGATCTATAGCTTTGGTGGCTAAACAAGAGAGAGTGAAAGAGTTGAAGGTTGAAGCTCTGGAATCTGCACCAAACTCTAGGGTTTGTGAAGGCAAAAGAAAAGGGCTAGTGGATGAGCATGAAGATCATCTAAGTCAAGATGAAATGGAAGACATAGATGAACATCTAGCTTTTTTCTATCAAGGAGTTTTTCTAAGCTCAAATTCAAAAAGAATTTTGGAGCAGCCAAGCCAAATAGAAAAATGGTGGATAAATTCAAATTCAAGTATTTCAAATGTGGCTTGAGTGGTCATTTTTCAAATGATAAAGAAAGCCTAATCCTGAGAAAAAGAAATTTGAGCAAGTTGAATATAAGAAGAAATACTTTTAATTGCTCAAGCAGAAAGAAAGGGCTTTCTTAACTCAAGAAAATGATTGGGCAGCAGATGGTGAAGATGAAGATGAAGAACCAAACTATGTCAACCTAGCCCTGATGGCCAAATCAGATGAAGCACAAGTCAGTTCTTCAAGCAATCAGGTAATCCCTACTAATCTAGCACATCTTTCTAAAGATGAGGGTAATGATGCTATAAGTGACATGTCTACAGAATTATATCACTTGTGTGTTACACTTAAATCTCTCACTAAAGAAGACACAAAAATTAGGAAAATAATCTATTTTTAAGTGAAATAAATATTGTGTTAGAAACTCAATTTGTTGAGTTTGAGAAACTGAAAATAGAGTCTAGAATTGCTAAGGAGGAACTAATTGAATCCTTAAAGAAAGAAGAGATTTTAAGAAAGCCGCTTGAACAAGAGCAAGAGGTAATCAAAATTTGGAAGTAATCAAGAGATGTACACACTCAAATTGCTAAAGTTCAAGGCATAGAATCTTTCTGTGAAGAAGCCTAGAAAAAGAGCAAGGAAAAACTGGATCCTGGTTTGATAGAAGGACTTTCAACGGATGTGGATTCAATAGATAATGAATATTATCCGTCGAATAATAAAAGGAATTATCCATTGAAAGATAAAGAAGCATATATGTCGAATAAAAGAAAACCTATTAGCAAAGCTAAACTATCCAAACTCAATGAGAAATACGGATTAGTTTCCAAGAACTTTGTCATAGGTGAATCAAGTCAAGGAAAATAAACGAGTTAATATGGGGCATCTGTGAATGAAGTAACTGAGTGACATATTGGAGAAAATTGAGGTCAAGGCAGACTCCAAAAGGAAAATAACAGGAATAGGAAAGTGGGAATTAACAAATATAACAACTACATACCTTATAAATATGCACCAAGAAAATCTGTGTTAAGTAAGGTAGTGTTAATCATTTGTCTGTTAATTGAAAATCTGCTATGCCTCCCCCCATATCTGCACCTCCCTCATTTCCCAACATGCCCACAATGCCTATGAATGTTATGCCTGTTACGTGCTGATTCTCAATGATCAGGAGGACCTCAGGATCTGACTGTGTTTGGATATCATCAGTATTTAATATGTTATCGGGATTTGATGCGTCATCAGTATCTGCAGAACATCAGCATCTGAAGGCAGTTTGTTGTGAAGATTGATTATGTTCCTTATTTTGAGGGATGGATATCTGTTACGTTCTGAATGATAGGATTTTGTATATTCAGTTAAAGATATGTATCATTTTCTGTTAGTAATTGATAATGCATATCTTAGACTTATTTGTAGCAGCTGTGGATTATATAAACACAATTTAGGTCATCGCATAGTGATTAACTCGAGCATTTTATGACCTAGAAGCTCTCAAGAACATCAGTATTTCTTGAGATAGTTTGTAACATTTTTTATCAGAAATTTAAAAAACTGTTATATTTTTATACTTGTTTGAAACATTTATACAATTGTATCTGACCCCCCTTAAATAATTGTATTACTACTGGGCAACAATTGGTATCAGAGCGAACTGATAAATTTACAATCAGAAGTGATCTAAACATATCTCTGAACAAGTATAAAAGTATTAAAATCCCCATTCTGAAAAAGGCTGAATATCCTACATGGAAGGTGAAGATGCTCATGCACCTGGAGGCTACAGATCCGGACTATCTTGACTTAATCAATGATGGACCCTACATGCCAACAAAACTGGTGCCTACAACTCCTACTGTTGCTGAACACTATTAGTTGAAGGAGAAGAGTGAGTTGACATCAGAAGAGAAAGTTGATGTCCTTTAGGATGCAAAGGTAAGAAATATTTTGCATAACAATCTCAATTCTGTGATGTCAAACAGGGTTATAGGCAATAAGATTGCCAAGGAGATATGGGATGCTCTTGAAACTCAATGTCAAGGAACCATGGCCATCAAGAAGAACGGAAAGGCTGTTCTAATTCAAGAATATGAACATTTTGAGGCCAAACCTGATGAAAGTCTCACTGACATCTATGATAGGTTTCTCACCCTGCTCAACAATCTATCCTTGGTGGGAAAGGTGTATGATCGGGAGGATTCAAACACTAAGTTTCTAAGAGCCTTGAATGAGGAATGGGAGACTCAGACTTCAATCATACGACATCAGTATGACTTGGAAATAATCACCTTGGATGAAGTCTATGGCATGCTGAGAACTCATGATTTGGAAGTTCAGTAAAGGAAAGAGAGGAAAAACAACAAGGGATAATCAGTTGCTTTGAAAGTGAATGCTAAAGCTTTAAAAGAAAGATCTTTTGAAGCTACAAGGAAAAAGAACAATCTGCCAGAATCAGATACTGATGGTTCATCATCAAATCCTGATGATGATACTGATTCTGAAACTGATGAGAACATGACAGATTCTGATGGCATGCAAATGGCTGCATTGCTAGTTAACGGCTTCAAGAGGATGCAATTCAGGAAGTCTCAGAAGAATAGAAGCTTCAGGAAAAAGTTCATTGGAGGAGGAAGGAAGTCATCTGGAAGAAGAGAAGGGAAGGACTCTAAAGCTGGAAAAGTCGACAGGTCAAAAATCAAGTGCTACAACTGTGATTAACCTGGTCACTTTGCTACTGAGTGCAAAAAGACAAAGCATGACAAAGGGAAGAACATAGCCTTCATTACATCAACCAAGGATTGGATGGACTCCACTGATTCAGAAGATGAAGAAACATATTATGCACTGATGGCTAGCTTTGATGCTCCTGCTTCCTTTGATTCCAAGGTATAAACTTTTTTCTTCTCTTTTGATACTGAAGATATATCTGAACTGAAATTAATTCTTAAGTCTCTTCATGGAAATTTTAAAAATAAGATTCTAGAGAATAATAGACTGTTAACTGAAAATGAAATCTTAAAATCTAGAAATGATCAGTTGGAGTCTGACTTAGTAAATCGGATTGAAATTCAGAAAGAATGTGAGAAAACTAAACATACAGCAAAGATACTAGAGCTAAGTATAGTATGTTAGAGAATGATTTAGAAAATGAGAGGAAAACCCTTAAAGCCTGGACGGTTTCAGGCAAAAAGGTTCATGAGATGATCTCTAAGAAAAATTGGAAAGAATGTCTTGGTTATGTAGATGGAGTTAAGGATGTTGACACTGAAAATAAAACTACTCTCAAGACTCCTGTTAGGTTTATCTCTTCAGAAGCTGATGAACCCAAATCTATCTTTGAAAAGGGTTCAACATCAGCATCCTAAGAAAAGTCAGTAAGTGATAAATCTCGAAGAAAGGAAAACAAGGAAACTATTAAGACTGTTAAGAAAGAAAAGAACATATAACTTTTTTCTAAAAGACAATTGAAAAAGAAATTATCTGAGGTTACTAACAAACCTCAAGTTAAAAGTCCTAAAAGGAACATAAATGGTAAGCAAGGTATTTCTAAGGATTCTAATTATAAGTTTGTTCCCAATGCTCCTAGAAAAACTTGTTTTAACTATGGTAATACTAATCATCTTGCTATTGATTGCAGGAGGAGTAAGAAGATAAAAACTGTTATTCCTGAGTCTGATGTTAGGGGTAGATCAGTATTTTATAAACCACAAAATCCTTGTTTTCATTGTGGTAGTAGTTGGCATTCAATTTACACTTGTAGTTCATATCATAAGCTGTATCACAACTATTATGAACCTTTGCCTAAATTCAATAAACTGCTTGTGTGCTCAATACTTCTAGTTCTACTAAATCTACTTATGATAAGACAAATCCTGATAAAGGAAAAATTATCATAAGTATTTTTGAATCACAAAGGCTTAAGTTGTCCAAAAAGAGGGCCCAACAAGTGTGGGTCCTTAAAAATCCTTCTAATTAATTACTCTTCTGACTGCAGGGTAACAAGAAAAATACTCTTGTCTTGGATAGTGGATGTTCTGGACACATGACTGGAAATAAATCCCTGCTGTCAGAATTTGAAAAGAAGGCTGGCCCAGATGTATCTTATGGAGATGGAAATAAATGACATACTATGGGATATGGCAACTTGATAATTGGGAAGGTAGCAATAGAGAATGTAGCTCTGGTGGAAGGACTGAAGCATAATCTTCTAAGCATCAGTCAAATCACTAATAGAGGTTATCATGTGGTATTCTATGACTCTTACTGTGAAGTTGTTCACAACAAGTTAAAGAAGATTGTCTTGATGGGAAACATACATGGAAATATGTAATGAAGCAAGACTGCATGAAAGTCTTGAGCAAGAAGCTAGTTGCCTTATCTCAAAGGCATCAGTAGATGAGAGCTGGAATTGGCACAAGAAGCTCTCACATCTCAACTTCAATTCAATCAATGAACTTGCCAAAAAGGAGCTAGTAAGAGGATTACCAAATATGCTATACTCATCTGATGGTCTTTATGATGCTTGTCAAAAGTCTAAGCAAATAAGAGTATCTTTCAAAAGTAAAACAGAATTCTCTATCACCGAGCCATATCATATGTTACACTTGGATCTCTTTGGACCAACAACCATAATGTCTATCAATAAGAAAAGGTACACACTTGTAATTGTTGATGATTTCACTAGATACACTTGGGTTTATTTTCTACACAGGAAGGATGAAACTCTAGAAATTCTTCTGGATCATATAAGACAAATTGAGAATGGATCTACCTTCAAAGTGAAAATACAGAGAAGTGATAATGGCACTGAGTTAAAGAACTCAAAAATGGAGGAAGTCTGCAAGTACAAAGGCATACAACAACAATTCTCAGCTCCTGGTATACCTCAACAAAATGGTGTTGTTGAGAGAAAGAACAGAACCCTGATTGAAGCTGGCAGGACTCTGCTGAAAGAAGCAAAACTACCAACTTACTTCTGGGTTGAAGCAGTAAACACATCCTGTTATACTCAGAATATCACACTGATAAACAGACATGGTTTTACTCCTTATCAGATGCTGAAAGAAAAGAATCTCAGTCTCAAACATCTTCATGTATTTGGATATAAGTGCTTTGTTCTGAGAACTCATACTGATCAGCTAAGAAAATTTGAATCGAAAGCTGATGAAGGAATCTTTGTTGGTTACTCACCATCAAGAGCATACAGGGTTTTCAATCCGAGAACAAATACTGTAGTTATCTCCATAAATGTATCTTTTGATAATAAGAAGATTCCTGGTTTTGAAGAAAACTCTCATGAAAGTCTAATCTTCGCGAATGAAAATGCACTGTTGGAATCTGCATCAAACTCTAATGAACTCTCAATCACTGATGATCCAAATCCTGATACTCCTTCAGATTCTAAAGATGATCATTGTACCAATGAACTTGCACATGTTGAGGGGGAGCAACAACAAGGTTCAACTGATAATACTAACACTGAAGAATCAACTCAAGGTTCTTCTCAATCTGGTCATTCAGAATCAAATGTTGATTCAATATCAGATGGACGTGAGTCGAGTCCCAAAACTTCATCAAGAGATAATAACACTGATTCAGGGGGAGCCTCAAATGCATTTGATGAGGCATACAATTTAGGGGGAGCATCTAGCTCCAGAAGGACATTTCCTAGTGCCAGAAAATGGATTAAAGATCATACTCCTGATCTGATCATTGGAAATCCTGATGAAGGTGTAAAGATAAGGAGTGCAACTTAAAATGAATGTTTGTATCACAATCTATTTTCAAAAGAAGAGTCAACTAAAGTAGAAGATGCACTCAAGGATGCAGATTGGGTTATAGCTATGCAAGAAGAGTTGAATGAGTTTGAAAGAAATGAAGTTTGGAAGCTGGTGCCTAGACCTAAAAATAAGTCAATTGTAGGCACAAAGTGGGTCTTCAGAAATAAGACTACTTCTAATGGAACCATTGTCAGAAACAAGGCAAGATTGTTGGATAAAGGATATTCCCAATAGGAAGGCATTGACTATGATGAAACATTTGCTCCTGTTGTTAGGCTGGAAGTAATCAGAATTTTCTTGGCATATGCTGCACACAAGAAATTTAAAGTCTTTCAGATGGATGTCAAGAGTGCATTTCTCAATGGAGAACTTGAAGAGGAAGTCTATGTTGAATAGCCACTAGGTTTTATGGATCCTAAACATCCTGATTATGTTTACAGACTTGATAAAGTACTCTATGGACTAAAGCAAGCACCTAGGGCATGGTATGAGACCATTGCTCAGTTTCTGCTTGAAAGTGGATTCAAAAGAGGTACAATAGATAAAACTTTATTTTATCTGACTCAAGGTAAAGATCTGCTTTTAGTTCAAATTTATGGGGATGATATCATGTTTGGATCAACTAATCAAAAATGGTATCATAAGTTCTCAAAGTTGATGCAATCAAGATATCAAATGAGCATGATGGGAGAGATGAATTACTTCTTGGGATTGCAAATTAAACAGACTGATAATGGTATCTACATTAATCAGTCAAAGTACACTAAGAATCTGTTGAAAAGGTTTAATATGCAAGAAAGTGCAACTGTAACTACTCTCATGGCAACTGCTACAAAGCTTGATCCTCATGAAGGTACAGCAGTTGATGTCACAAACTACGGAGGTATGATTGGTTATCTTTTGTACCTAACGGCTAGTAGGCCAGACATTATGTTTGCCACCTGTTTGTGTGCAAGATTTCAGGCAAATCCTAGGGAGCCACATCTTATTGCAGTGAAGAGAATCTTCAGATACCTCAACGATACTGTATCACTTGGTCTCTGGTATGCAACGGAAGTTGATTTCAGATTATGTGGATATTCAGACGCTGACTTTGCTGGCTGCAAGATAGAAAGGAAGAGTACATCTAGGAGCTGTCAGTTTTTGGGAGGCAGACTAGTCTCATGGTTTAGTAAGAAGCATAAATCCATTTCCACTTTAACTAGAGAGGCTGAATATATTACAGCTGGGAGCTGCTGTGCTCATTTGTTATGGATGAGAAACCAGCTCATGGACTATGGATTATCATTTTCTAAAATTCCTATTTATTATGATAATCAAAGTGCTATTGCTATTAAGAAAACCCAATGCAACACTCTCTTACTAAACATATCAGCATCAGATATCACTTTATAAGAGAGCATGTCATCGAAGGAACGATCGAGCTTCATTTTGTTCCTACTGATCAGCAGCTGACTAATATCTTCACAAAGCCATTACCTGAAGCAACATTTACAAAGCTTGTCAATGAACTTTGTATGGTTAGTTGGGACAGATAAATTCTTTTAAATTTATATTTGATCAAATCCTGATGTATACTGATCAAATCCTGATATGTCCTAAATGTTGTTCAAGATATTAAGCTAGGAATTTTTTATGTATTTTATTATATGCATGATAAATTAAGTGAATTTATTTGCTAAATGTGCATGTATGAATATATATCATTGTCATCATTGCAAATCAGTCTAGGGAGACGAGCTTTAATAAGATTTTTTTTGGTTAAATCATTAAGTTAACTCTGCACTTAATAATTAATCAAACCCCTAGTCTTTTGATATTCCCCCTCTCTTTCTCGGTTATTTAAACCATCATTCTCATCAAGTCCAATCATAGATTCACATCACTCAACTCAACTCTCTCTTTCTTGTTCTCCTCTTCCACAAAAATGGTTCAATGCAATCTGTTCATGAACTACGAAACCTTCAATGTGGAGTTTAGCTGCGAAGATTGGCAGCATGAATGGCATATCACTGCCATTCCCAGTGAAGTGTGGAACTGGGTTCCATAGGAGATCACGGTGCATCTTCTGTTCTTTAAAATGGATTATCACCTCCATCTCGATCGCTTGGAGGAAGAAAGACGAGAAGCTCTTCGTCAGCAGGAATGGATCATTTGTCTTACAGTACAGTTCATGCAGAGCAGGAGGAACTAACAAATTGCAACAGCCTTGTCTCTTAGACTAAGGCTGTTGATATTTCTTCTCTTAGACTAGGACTATCTTGTAATTACCTATGTATGTAATCAAAAATTTCATGAAATGTACTCACTTGAACTATTAATGAAATTTGTTTGTTTTGCTTACAAGACCTAATCTATGTTCATTAGTTGTGTATGCATGTGCTTGTTCTTAGTTATAGCCTGTTAATCTCCAAATCACACAATTAACATATATCTTTTGATGATTCTTGAGATTAAAATTATGGTTTTCTGATAAGTTTGAGTTGTTTTCACAAATACTGATAAATTTGAATAGACAAATCATGACATTGTCAAATCCTGACAGATAAGAGGTTCCATATACTGATAATAGGTCAGCATGTTTTAATTTAGAATATTATTGAAAAATGATTTCTGAATTGTTTAATGCTGAAAAGTGATTGTCTTCTTAAATTATGGTTTAAAAGTGGATAAATTGTTGAACAAATTCACAAAGAAATTTATTGAAAGAGATGTGCGTCTTTTGTTGCTCATTCTGCACATTATTCCACTTTCCACTCCTATTCTTAGTAATTACCCTCTATCACAAGTCTAATTCACTAAGAAACCTTCTCCGTGTATGTTACATTCAACTAAGCTTAGCAAACTTATATTTGTGCAAGAACTTCTATGACACAAATCATCATACACACAGCCTCACAATTCATATCTCACGAATATTTTTCCTTAATCGTCTTCAGTCAAACCACCATTTTCATGGCAACACTTTTGGAACCAATAACTACTTGGCTTCGCTTTCACATCAGCAGTTTCCTCAACCTTTTCATGATATACAGGATTTCTTACTCCAATGTCCATTTGGGTACGCTCTCACAAATCTTACTAAGGTATCATATAGGGTTGTAATGCAGGTATGAAACACAGCTCTTGTTAATGAAACAAATACTGCTTTCTCTTTTGAATATAAGGGACGCAGGTATGAGGTTGATGCTGATGTTCTGGTTCAAGCATTGAGGTTGCCTATTTGTGATGGTGCTCCTAATAATTATGCAACTGAGCAGCTGTTTAATATGCCCAAAACTCTGAACTACAAAGGTTACATCACAATAATTGGAAAGTTGAAAAGGAAAAAATTAAAGAGAGAATGGAATTTCTTCTTTGATTGCATCAGTAGATGTTTCTTGAATAAGACAACAAATTTTGATGTTCTTCCGTCTACTTCTCTAAAAATTGGGTACTCTCTTCTCTATTCTGGTAATTTTGACTATGATAACACCATTCTTCAATTCATAATTTCTAGGAGAACAGATACATCAGGAGTAATAGGGTATACTAGATTTCTTCACCTGATTTTTAATTTTCTATGCCCTAATGCTGAATTTACTAATGATAAATTGCTTCCTGTATTTCAAATTTCTGAGAATGCTATCACTGATCATATTAAAAGAGATGAAAAGAATAATTTTTCAGGACCTCCCATCCTGCCTCAGGAGGTCAGGCAATTTCTGTTGAGAAATAGAACTACTCATTCACAAGTGCCTGCAAATCCTGATGCTGGCACCTCTGTAAAATTTCCTGATGCTGTGGAACAAGACACTACCCATCTTATTTCTAACCCAAGCATCCCTTCTCCTAAACAGAATTCAAATCCAGCTCCTAAATTAACCTCCTCTGATGTCTCTCAAAAGGCATCAGTTTTACTAAAGAAAAGGCTGGTTAAGAAATATGTTCAATCTAAACAGAGAGCTTAACAGGCCTCATTGAGTGAGAGTGAGAAGAAAGAAGAATGTTTTCCAATCCGTAAAAGAAGGATGATCATGCAAGATGATTCTAACTCTGATTATCAGATGCCCATTGGGCCAAGGGTGACAATAAAGAAATCAACAGTTATAATTCCTGATGACTCCATTGACATAACTGGAACTAAGAAGCCAACTACTGATGCTAGTGCTCTGATCAAACAAATTACAGTAATCAAAGAAACTGATGTGCCCAATACAGTTGACAAGAGCAAGTTGAAAATAAAAGCTGATGATGTGGTTAAGTACATCAGAAAGAAGAAAAAGGCTCAGTCTTCTGCTATGGATGTCAGTCCAAAAGAACCTAAGTTTCAAAGGGATTTAGCAACTGAGACACATCCAGTCACACAAGAACCATCTTCTTAGAGGAAAGATGAAGACAAAGAGGCTGCACAAATAATTGTTGACTTTGCTCAAGGTGATCTTCTTGGTGATTCTGAACAACTGCTGCAAGAAAAGAAGGCTCATCAGGATGTATTGTCAAAGGTGGTTGCAGTTATTAATGATCTTATGTTTGAGGAGAGTACACAAGAACATTCACAAATACTTGCTGAAGCGGCTCATATTCCTCAGGCCCCACAAGAACCATTAGTTCAACGTACTGATGCTGGCCTAGTTCATTCTCCTGACAAATCAAATCCTGATGCTACAACAAATCCTGATCTTGATCAACTGTCCATTCAAGCAGCTTCTTCTGATGATTCCTTGCTGCTAACTAGCTTGATAAATCATCCTGATGCATTGTTTTTCATCTACTATCATCACTTCCACTTGAGGACTCACCTTCAGGTATTGTTTATTTTCCTCTGTTGTTCTTCATGTTTGTATGATTGTAAATAGTCTCTTGTTTGAGGTTACCTCTATTTTTATGACAAGCATAATACTCCTCTCAGCCATCTTTTATTTCTTTGCAAAATGTGTGATTGTGCTTTTCTGTGAGACTGTGTGAAAATACTATGTGAGAAAATTAAATTTTGAGTGGTAGTCTCCTGTACTGGCAAAAGGAGAGGTAGATTTAAGAAAAGAATTTTATAAGTGTTTTTTTACTTATAAATTTTCTTTTGTGAGAAAAATATTACTCTTAAAAGTAATATATTATGGGAGAAGTGATGAGATCACTTGAAAAGAAAAGAGAGATTTAGGTGTTACCTTGTTTTATATTTCAGGATCTCATCAGGAACAGATACCTGTTGCTAAGGATCTTCTTAAAGGCAAAGCAATTTTTCCTAGCTCTGCAAATTCTTCTGAGAGTCTGTCTAGCTCTGATTCTGATGAAGATAGTGATCATGATGATTCCAACATAGCTCAGCTTAAGATTTCTATTGATGCATCTAAGAAGTCCAATGTTGGTTATTCTTCACATTTCAATGTTGATTCTTCTTATTACAATGTTGATGATGAGCATTTTTGAAAGGCTGAATAGGATTTTACATAGAGAGATGCACATACTTCTATCTCCTCAGCTGTTGGTATGCAACATGTTCACAAGGCCTATGATGATCTTCACAACCCTGAACTTAAATTGCATCTTAAGGCCTCTACCATTTCTGTGAAAGGAATTCTCTCTAACCTTGCTGATATGAAGAAATCTCATACTAGTTTACAGAACAAAATTGATGCATTTATGATTAATCCACTTACTTCAGCTGAACTAATAAGTGTGAAAAAGGCTCTTAAAGCCGTGGTTCAATCTCAACAAAGCATGGATACTCGATTTTCTTCCTTGGAAGATAAAGTGTCTTCAATGGCTGATAAACTGGATGTTATGTTTTCTCTTCTTTCAAATACTGATGCCAAAAAGGGGGAGAATATAGCTGTCACAAAATGTACACCTGACTCTATTTAATTGAAAGAGAAAGATACTGATGATGATGGTGATAAAAATCCAGTTGCAAATGTTTAAATTGCTCATATTGCTCAACAACCTCAGCATTCTAAAAGATCTGGTTTTTCAGGAGAAGGAAAGTATACTGGTGCTCATGGAGTTAAGCATGAGACTAATGTTAATGCTTATGAAACTGGTGATGTTACAATCTCTAACTTAGTAGATGCCAAAGGATTATTCTTTCCTTACAGACACAAGGAAACAGGTGAAGAGATTGTTATGTACTACAAAGATAAAAGGTTTGAGCAAAAGAATGCCAGGAGTGCTCTTGGGTTGATAACTGAAGAATTTCCTGATCTAGCAATTAAAGAAGCAGTTATATAACAGAAGGATTTAATGGCTCAAATTGAAGCTGAAGCAAACACCTCTAAAGGAAGAGGAAAAAGAGGTGGAAGAACTACAAGAGCTAGAGGAAGAAGAGGAAGAGGAAAAATTTCTAAATCAAGTCAAGTGTTTGCAATTGATTCTGCAATTCTGAATGTTCTATTCAGAGAAGATTTTATTCCTGTACAAGGGCATGATTTAGCAGAAGAAGCTGAGGACACTGAAGAAATGATTGTCCAAAGAAAGAAGAAATCAATCGCTGACATTGCTCAAGTTGATACAACTAATGCAAATGTGTCTCTTGAAGCAGACATAATTCCTGAGGAAAAAACAGATCCTGATGCTGTGAACCTGATAGCTGATTTTGACACTGATGAAAAGGTGATCAAAGTATTGGATGAATCGATTCTTGATGAACAAGAAAGAATTGACAGAAGGAGTGCTGATCAAGCATGCAGTGACTATGTGCAAAAAATTCTAAATTCAAGGAGAGAGCTGTGGCATAAAATAAGAGGGAAGATTTATGATTTATCTACAGGGTATGCTCCTCTCAGCAAGAAGGATAAAAGATGGAAAGATGTTCATTCATTTAGTTATCCTAAAGGATTCAAGAATATTGAATTTGTGTCAGCAGGACTAAGGGATCCTATTTCAGAACAGGATCTCTTGATAGTAAAGTGAAAAGCTTTACATTCCAGCATCTCTTGATGAAGACTGTGACAGAGTTGAAATATTCACTATCTTCTTAGAGTTGAGGATAATATCACCAGAAACTGGTCTTCTATAATACTTGAGAGTATCAGAAGAAGAGTTATGAAAAAAGAATACAAATACAATGGTAATTATGTTCCTATGTACAAAACTTAGACTGGTCAAGAAATGAAGATGGAAAAGGGAGCTGCAATTCTAAAAGTTTTTCTCAACACTCATCAGTTATCTTTCAATCTTGATCATGAAGATGTTAGCTTAAGGTTTATGTTGATTGGTGATCTTAAAATAACTAAAAGTTTGATTTCTAAATTAAGATCAGCCATTTATCAGCTTGGAGAAGATACTGGAGAGAAGAGAGAGTTGAAGAAAAAGCTTTTCAAAGTCCTTCAAGATAAGGAGGAAGAAAGGATGAACAATTTTCAGAAAATAACTGTCAGTTATCTTATGATACTAAAGAATTCCTAATTCCTTGTACATTTTGTAATTGGTTTTGGCATCATTGAGAATGGAATTTGTGCTTCATTACATTAAGTATAAATTGGGGGAAATTGTTACGTGCTGATTCTCAATGATCAGGAGGAGCTCAGGATCTGACTGTGTTTGGATGTCATCAGTATTTGATGTGTCGTCAGGATTTGATGCATCATCAGTATCTGCAAAACATCAGCATCTGAAGGCAGTCTATTGTAAAGATTAATTATGTTCCTTATTTTGAGGGACGGATATCTGTTACGTTCTGAATGATAGGACTTTGTATATTCAGTTAAAGATATGTATCATTTTCTGTTAGTAATTGATAATGCATATCTTAGACTAATTTGTAATAGTTGTGGTTTATATAAACACAGTTAGGTAATCACACAGTGATTAACTTGACCATTTTATGACCTAGCAGCTCTCAAAAATATCAGTATTTCTTGACAGAGTTTGTAATAGTTTTTATCAGAAATATAAAGAACTGTTATATTTTTATACTTGTTTGAAACATTTATACAATTGTATCCGACCCCCCTTAAACTATTGTATTACTAATGGGCAACAATGCCTACATAAAATTTGAATGCACAATTTGCTAATATGCCATTTGCACAAAATCCTTACTATACTGCATTCAGTATGCCTCAAATGCCATTTAGCATGCCATATTAGAATAACATGTTTGCACATAATATGTCATTTCATGTTAACCAACCTGTGCATGATAATTCTGCAATTATGAATGGTTTTCAAAGCCCTACTCAAGTGACCAAGGTTGAATCTCAATCACCTAAGTCAAATGAGGACAAGCCTAAGAAACCTAAAAAGAAGGCTAACAAGGCAGGCTCAAGGAAACTTGGGTACCAAAATCAACTTGATTTGATTTTGATGTGTGAAGGGAAATAGAAAAAATCTTTGGTATCTGGATAGTGGTTGCTCAAGACACATGATTGGAGATTCTACCCTGCTCACTGAGTTCAAGGAGAGAGATGGCCCAAGTATTACTCTTGGAGATGACAGCAAAGGGTATATTGTGGGATATGGCTTGATTTCTAAAGACAATGTCATCATTGAAGAAGTTGCTCTAGTGGATGGACTCAAATATAATCTTTTGAGTGTCAACCATCTTTGTGATAAGGGTAACTCAGGAATATTCAATTCAAAAGCCTGTGTTGTTACAAAAAAAAAAGAACAACAAAGCGGTTCTCACTGGGGTGAGAAAAGGAAATGTGTATCTAGCTGACTTTAACTCATCAAATGCAAATTCTCTTACTTGTCTTTTCAGCAAAGCAAGTCAAGATGAAAGTTGGCTGTGGCACAAGAAATTATCCCATCTGAACTTCAAGACTATGAATGAATTAGTCAAGAAATATCGTGTAAGAGGCATTCCTCAAGTTGAGTTCTCAAAAGATGGATTGTGTGATGCCTGTCAGAAAGGAAAACAAATCAAGGCATCATTCAAAAAGAAACTTGAATCTGCAATTGAAGAACCACTACAACTACTGCACATGGAATTTTTTGGACCAGTCAATGTGTTTTCAATCTCAAAGAAAAGATATTGCCTAATGATTGTGGATAATTCTCAAAGTTCACTTAGATATATTTTCTAAAATCTAAAGATGAAGCTAGTGAAATCATCATCAATCACATAAGGCAAGTCAACAATCATCCGGATCTCAAAGTTAGAAGAATTATGAGTGACAATGGAACTGATTTCAAGAATTTTGTTATGAGGTTGTTTTGTGAAGAAAATGGAATCATTCAGCAGCAAGGACTCCGCAACAAAATTGAGTGGTGGAAATAAAGGACAGATCTCTTATTGAAGCTACAAGGACAATGCTAGAAGAATCAAAGTTACCAACTTACTTTTGGGCAGAAGCTATAAATACTGCATTCTGCACTCAGAATATTTTCTTTGGTCAATCAAGCAAAATGCATGACTCCTTATCAATCACTCAATAACAGGAAGCCAACACTTAACTTTCTTCATGTCTTTGGCTACAAATGTTATATTCTAAGGAATCAAACTGAGCAGCATGGAAAGTTTGATGTCAAAGCAGATGAAGGTATTTTTGTTGGATATACAGTTGGAAAAAGCATACAAAGTCTACAATCTCAGAACCAACATTGTTATGGAATCTGTACATGTTGTGTTTGATGATAAGAAGATTGAAGGACTGCAAGATGAGGGTTTCCATAAAAGCCTCAAATTCGACAATGTTGAGATAAACTGTGGTGATATTGATGATGAAAGTGATCAAGAAATAATCTCTAAGGATAATGCAGAAAAGTCAGCAACAAATGAAGCACATAATTCTTCATCCGACGAGAGACAAGGTGCATCATCCGTTGAAAGACAAACTGCATCATCCGTTGAAAGGCAAAATTCAACATCCGTTGAGCCATCAATAGGAGTTGAAAGTCAATATAGATCACACGCAGAAAGGACCCGAACTTTAAGTCAAATATCCACAAACTCGGGGGGAGTTTCTTATAATCAAAACTCAGTCACACATCAAGACAACTTTGAGGCCTCTTCATCTAGAGCTAATCTACCACAACAAATAAAATGGACTAAATATCACCCATTTGAACTAATTATTGGTAATGCATCTTCAAGAGTTCAAACTAGGAAAACAACTCAAGAAGAATATATATATATCAGCTTCCTGTTACAGGAAAAACCAAAGAATGTAGAGGAAGCTTTGTTGGAACCTGATTGGGTTTTAGCTATGCAAGAAGAGCTAAACCAATTTGAAAGGAATAAGGTCTGGAAGCTGGTACCCAAACCTAAAGGCAAGAATCCTATTGACACCAAATGGATATTCAGAAACAAGATGGATGAAAATGGCATAGTGATCAGGAACAAAGCTAGATTGGTTGCTAAGGGCTATTATCAACAAGAAGGAATATATTTTGATGAAACTTTTGCTCCTGTTGCAAGACTTGAAGCCATTAGAATTTTTCTAGCTTATGCAGCGCTTGCCAATTTCAAAGTCTATCAAATGGATGTTAAAAGTGCATTTCTGAATGGAAATTTTGAAGAAGTCTATGATAGTCAGCCTCCTAGTTTTGAAGACCCCAACTTTTCTGATTATGTCTACTATCTTTTGAAAGCACTGTATGGTTTGAAACAAGCACTCAGAGCCTGGTATGACACTCTGTCAAAGTTTTTTTAGAAAATCATTTCACAAGAGGTAATGTTGACAAAACTCTTTTCTTTAGAAATGTTAATGGATCAAGTATACTTGTTCAGATTTATGTAGATGATATTATTTTTGGCTTTACAGATGAGAAACTTTGTAACAAGTTTGCCAAACTGATGCAAAGTAAATATGAAATGAGCATGGTGGGAGAACTAACTTACTTTCTTGGTTTACAAGTTAAGCAAGTCAGTGATGGAATATTCATTAGTCAAACCAAATATATTTATGATCTTTTAAAGAATTTTGACTTAATGGATTGCATATATACAAAAACTTCTATGATCACTGCTACTAAACTAGAATTGAACACTATTGAAAAGTCTGTGGACATTTCAAGTTATAGAGGTATGGTTGGCTCACTTTTATATTTAACAACTATTAGGTCAAATATAATGTTTGTTACTTGTCTTTGTGCTAGATTTCAAGATGGTCATAAAGAATCTCACTTAGTAGCTATTAAGAGAATTTTTAGATATCTCAAAGGAACACCAAAACTTGGCATTTGGTATTCTAGAGATTCTGGTTTTGATCTAATTGGTTATTCAGATACAGATTATGCAGGTTGTAAAATTGATAGAAAAAGTACAACATGAACCTGTCAATTTCTAGGAAACAAGCTAGTGTCCTGGTTTAGTAAGAAACAAAATTTAGTCTCTATTTCTATAGTTGAGGCTGAATATATTGTTGTTGGTAGTTGTTGTGCACAGATTTTATAAAAAAAGAATCAACTATTGGATTATGGTATATATGTGGACAAGATTCCAATTTTATGTGACAACACAAGTGTCATTGTTATTACTGAAAATCTTATGCAGCATTCAAGTACCAAGCACATTGACATCAAGTACCACTTCATTCGAGAACATGTCATGAATGGTACTGTGGAACTTCATTTTGTTCCAAATAAAAAGTAACTTGCAGACATCTTTACCAAGTCACTTGATGAGTCAACTTTCACTAGATTGGTAAGTGAGTTAGGTATGCTTAATTATTCCCAAATTATTTTGATGTCCAAGCAATTTGTAATGTAGCCAGAAAAAAATTTGATTTTTTTTCCTGAAAAGATGAAATTTTGGCTAAGTCAAAATTTACATCTCGACAGATGTTCATTATCCGTTGAAAATGAATATCCGTTGAATTTCATTATCTGTTGAAAATCAAATATTTTTATGGGTACTTTTTATCTCGACGGATGTCAATTTAATTTATATCTGTTGAATTTCTTTAATCATAGCCGTTAATTCTATTTCTTATCCGTCGAATTTACTTACAGTATGTAAGTGTATGTTGATGGATAACCTCTACAATTTTTACAGTTTATTTTGTTTTTTAACGTCTATTTTGGGAAAATTTCATTGGGTACTTTATTGTACTTTTTAATTTTCACTTGTTTATTCTAAGAAAGTATAAAAGCCCTCTATCATTTTTTATTTAACGTTTATCTTTCCCAAAACAATTTTACTCTCTTCGTCTCCAAAGTAAAAACCATTTTCTCTGTAACTACTATCAATCACAGCAATGGCACATGTAGTCAAAACCATGCCTCAATCTGGATTTATGTATGAAAAGAACAATTTTGTAGCACTGGTGAAAAAAGATAATGCTGCTTCTGAGGACTATCACAAGATGATGGACTTCATTCGAAGTTGCAAATTAAGTTATGCGATGCTTGAATCTCAAATTATATATTGTGAAGTTGTGGAGGAGATTTGGTATAACGACTCGTGTATTTTTGAATTATTTAAATATGTAATTATGGAAGTATTAAATAAATAAAGTATGTGTATATTTTTGTCAGCTCGGTTTTATTTTATTATTATGTACGTGTGATTTATGGTGTACCGGGTTGTTCCCGTAATTAATTATAGAATTATATTGAATTGTTTCCACTTTTAAAAGTAAATTTACTGCCAATTTATTTGCATAAATATTTGGATTATCTCTAAAATTATTTTTATGATTTTATAATTACAATAATTATTTTTGGAAATTTATAAAATTTAGAAATCAATATTTCATCAATTATTTAACCCCGTAGGATTTTCTGACTGTATTTATTCGTAAAACCCGTATTTAATTCTGAGATTCTTTAAAAATTATAAAATTTATATTTTATTAAGTTTATAATATTCTATGAATTTTAAAATTATTTTGAGAATTTTTGGGATTGATTTCACCCGCGCGTTGATTCGTGTAATTGTTAAAAGCGGGTATACATTACATTTTTAGAAATTGTTCTAAAATTTCAAAAGTTACGTTTTTACTTAATTCGGGATATTTCTAACATTTTTAAGACTATTTTGATAATTTTCCGAGACTATTTCCGTGTCACTTGGTTCGTTAAAATACGAGTGCGGGACAAAAAAATCGAGCTTGTAATTACAGAAGTGGACACGTGGCACAACTTCAGTTATGCTCCAGATTGGTTGCTGTAGAAAAACAAAAAAAAACAATATATAAAAAAAAGAAGAAGAAGAATGAAACCCCCTGGTTCATCTTCTTCGCCCCTGTTCTTTTCTTCACAAAAATCACACAGTTTATCTCTAGTTGTTTTATCTCTCCCAGTCTCTTTCAACTCCGTGTCTCTCTCTTATTCTCCCTTCCTATCTCCCCTGTTCTTCGGCATTTTGCCGTTGTTGCTCCAATTTTCCGACAATTTCGTCACTATGTTCTCCCACTTGCTGCTTCATTTCCGGTAGACATGGTTGTGTGGGTGTGTTAAGTGTGCGTGAATGTATGTGTTAAGTGCGTGTGTGTGTATTCCACTGTGTGTGGTTGCTGTGGATTGTTGCCGCCTCTCTCCGGATTCCGGTGAGATGGTGGTGGCTTCAGGGGTGTGTACATGCGGCGCATGTATACGCACCTGTGGTTTGGCAAGTTTGCTGTCCCCGTATCTTTGTTGTGCTGTGTTGATTTAGTACTCGGTTTTGGTTCGAATTATTTGTGGTTATATTCGTATACAATTCAAATGATTTCTTTGATTTAACGACTTGTTCGAATGATTTAATTATCTGGATTTAAAATTTTGGTGAAATTTTGATAGGAAACCCGAAAGGGTACCGTCAAAATTATGCTGCTGTCAGCAATGAACTCGTTGAGCTGACGGATAATTGGCAATGATGATTCGTGAGCCAAATAACAATTTACAAATTTATTTTGTAATTTTCGAAATAAAAAGTGGTAGTTAAATAATATGTGTCGGGGTTATTAGATTGTGAAGTTTGTTTGATTATCGGTTTGATTGGTTAATTGTTGTGATTGACGTCGAATTGTTTCGACGGATAGTCCGATAAACAGAGGAGACGTTGTACGATTTTTGGGAACGTACCCTGTAACCTATATAGTTATATAGTTATAAATAAATATTCTACAAATATAACAGACAATTTGTTTCCTAAACAATAAGTATATGTGTTCTCCGAAAATGAATATTGAATCGAGATTTGAGTATATGAATCTTGTATGTTGCGTGTATTTTAGTAATGTATATAAGTACGAGTCGAGATTGTTATCATTTGGGTAGGATTGGTATTGATGATATGTCAAGCATAACTAAGTGTCTAACATAGGGTATTCTAACCCTCTAGGTTCTAGTCGGGAAACCGAAAGTGGACGTTGGACTAAGGTTAGTCTGGTGGTCAGTCGAAAAGCTCAGTAAGGTTCTAATCAAAGGACTTAAGTGTTTAGGTCGAATCCAGGGTGATTTAGTGGATAGACAATAAAGCCTGAGCGGCAGAGTCGATCAATAATAGTTGTAAAGCCCTGTAAGGCAAGTACTTCTAAATTTTTCTCGAGATATATTGCAAATATTTCTAAATTCTCTTGTGACAAATTGTTAATATTCAAATAGCACTATTTTATATTGTGAGTACTTGGAATTATACAGCCTTGAAACTGGATCACATCATTTGAACTTTGAGCCGTAAGCCTTATTCTTTGTAAACCATCCTTTGTTGATTTTCAGATAGCAAACTACACAAATATAATACTACCCCCCAAATGTATAACTACCAAACACCAAATCCTAGAACAGAATTGTTTGGAAAAAAACACATAAACTTTTATACCCTAACCATTCTTTATAACATCAAAGAACTAAACCTTGAAAAATTATTATTCGTCTAATATCTTATCCTCTTACAGGCTGAAAACCATTTCTCATACATACCCTGATATACCCTTGTGATACCCATGAATTGTATTACACTTTTATTCAAGTATTTTATCATCATTGATTATGATCATGTTCTATTGAATTACATTGTTTATCATACAGAACTGTTTTAGAATTGGATAGTTTTCTTTATATGGACCAGATTCGTGGTCAGACCAGATTCGTGGTCAAATTAGGCCAATGTGTGCCTTGGATCCAGATTATAGAGCAGAGCTGTGTGCCTTGCTCGGGGTTAGTGCGTGACTGATCAGCAGCCTAACCTTGGTTTTAAAATTTAAAATGAATGTCCAATTCTAATGATTATTTAACAAGAAACTTGATTCTTCTGAATCATTTCCATTTGAACATTGTTTAACCTCAGTTATCGTTATTATAACTTGCTGAGCTAGTTAGCTCACTCTTGCAAATCTTTTTATGTATTCTACAGTTAAAAAGGATATGGTTGATAGCGAGGTTCCTCAGTTCAGAGTACGAGCTAGGATTCCAGATTGAGTTGGATCGAGCTAGAAGGAGCTTATATTGGTAGTGAGATAGTAAGATTATAAGAATAATTTCAGTATCAGTTGTAAGTTAAATTAGTTGGGATTTGGAATGTTGTAATAAAAGTTAAGGTTGTGGCTTGTTTTAATACTTTAACCTGTTGCGATCCATGGTTATGTAAAGCAGGGTCATTACAAATAATATTTCTTATACAGGTTTATATATCGTGTATGTGTTGTGGACCCCAAACTTCTGACCCGGGTTTGGAGGACGCCACATTTGGACTACTGCAGTGTACAACTCTAAAGATAAGACCATTGCCTTCTCTCTCAAAGGTAATGCCCATTGTATTAACTGTAATAAAATTCAAGCATGCTTTAAATTTCCTGAAAACAACACACTTGTCCCACACACAGACACAGATATGAGCACCATGCTTGTGTCTATGGGTTATTCTCTAAATTCTGCCAAATTAGGTGAAGTTAGGAGAATGGGCCTTAGAAAAGAGTGAAGCTTTCTCTGTGACTCTTTTATTAAAGCATTTTCAGGAAAGATTAGCAACTTTGATGCAGTCAATTACTCTATGATTAACATGATTTACATGTTTTTAAGTGATAAGTATTTCAATTTCAGTAGTTCTGTCATGTACGAACTAGGGTATAAGCTAGAAGACATTAAGAAGAGGTCTAAGAATATATATTATGCTAGGTTTAATATGATGCTAGCAAATTATGTGTCTAAGGACCTCTTAATTGAGAACCCAATAAATAAGTTTGATTGTTGGGTCCAAGAAAATAGGGTTCTTGCAGATCTTAACAGGAATAATCTCCACAATAAAGTGCCTCTCAACTACTTTCCAATCATGGAGGCACCGCAGATAAGTGAGGTAAATGTTTCTGTTTCAACTATTTCTCAATCTCAAATTTCTTTGCAAACTACTGTGGCTATGGCATATGTGACAGTGACCAAACAGATGCCTACCCAAGCCACAAAATCCTAGATTCCTAAAACCAAGTAAAAAAACCCCACTCTAGTTCCTCTCAAAAGAAACTAGTTTCAAAAACTACTAAAACACAAGAGGGGAGTGTGTAAGGTGGTGAGACAGGTGGGGGAGAGGGTGAAAATCAAAGAAACCCTAAGGATAAGGAGAGTGAGGTTTGTGTAACCCAAACCAACCACAGTACAGTTTCCCAAAACAATGTAGTGCTTAATAAGGAAATAAGCTCATTACTGGTTGCATCCTCCCAAAAGGATGTGACTATTGAAACAAGCTCTCAACCATGAGCACATGCCAAAAGAGGAAGGGACACATACCAACCTCAAACTTACATAAGAAAGAAGAAGTCTAAACATATGTGGGAGTCATAGGGCACAAACACAGTGCCAACTGTAGTCAAAGACTCAGTTACTACACCATCACAAAATCAGGTTGATGTAACTCCAATAAATATGGAGTCACAGCCAAAATATCTCACAATTAAAATACCTCACACATTATTCTCCCACAAACTCACTGGATGTGGACATGATAAACACATCAATTCCTGATTCTCAATCTTTGACACTCATGGAGGAGCCAAATTCTAAAGCAAGTGGCATCATCTTATAGATGATTTATTGGATCACTTGCCATTTCTTTCTGTTTCTATTAAGAAATATGTACATAATCTCAAATCAATCACCACAGATTCTACAGTAGTTTCAACTCCTAACTCTATCATTTCTACTCTCTCGACGGATATTCCTCATCCGTCGACAAGTGATTGTCTCTCGACAGATAAGCTTCATAGCAATTATCCGTCGACATTCACAACTACTATTTCGACGGATGTCTCTCATCCGTTAAAAGTCTCTACATAACTTGAAATTTCCAAACATGTTACTAGTGTAGATGACTTAGTGGTTGTTCAATCACTCTTAGTATTGAGGGAATGGAGTGAACTGAGTGAGAGGCTGAGTTGCTCTCAGGCAAAAGGAGAGGAAATGAGTGAACACATGCATGTTCTTTCTTCTAGCATAGAAAAAGTGAGTGAGAGGAGTCACACCTTAGATGGTTAAGGTGAGGGTGTGAGGGTGGGAAGCCAAGGGGAGCCCTTGATGCAAGAAGAGAGAGATAATGAGAGAAAAACAGGTACAATAGAAGAATGGGAAGAGCCCTCTGCTAGTGAGTTAAAGGATGTCAGTGATGCAGAAAAGAAGCAGCTATTTCAGCAAGAATATTAAGTTATTTTAGACTCTATTTCTTTTGATGCTGAGACATTTACTCACCCTATTCCAGCATATCAAATTATAGCTGGACAGGGTAATAAGGTTACTGAAAGGACTTTGAACTTGGTGCACACTACAACTTTTATGCTAAGAGCCAAGGATGCAATCAATTCACTACCTTCTACAGCTGGTGATGATCTTCACTATCCTTCTGGTGCTTCTGGTGGTTCTATTGGAGATGACTCTCTTGGAGAGGATGCTAAAGATATAGGCAGGGACATAGGGGGAGAAACTGAAACTCCAACTTGGATGTTTTCAAAGGATTGTAACTATCATCACCTTTAATCCACCTTGTTCAAATTAATTCATCAAACTCAAGCTGCCATCAAGCCACCAACAACATCAGCACCAAAAGTCTTCTACAGGCACATCTAGAGTCTCTACAGTTGCACAAAATTCAAGCTCTCCAACACAATCAAACTATAGATGAACTGAAGCAAGAGATTAAGCAAGTCAAGGAGAATATCAATAAGAGGTTGGATGCTAAACTGTCTGATTCTACCATGACCTACTTAAATCAGAATCTTGGGAAGAAACATGACTTGAGTTGGAAAGTTAAGGACTTGGGTTCAAGGCTGTCAAAAGTGGAGCACTCAGTTGCTCAAATTCTTTCTAATCAACAAACTCAAACTCAACTACTATAGCAACTGGTGGCTGCTCAAACTTCCAACCCTGCTCAACTTGATGATAACAAAAAGGGGGATAAGGATGCAATTGTTCAAGTGAGTAAGGGGGAGAAGGATGTGCACATTCAAGTCAGCAAATTAATTATTCCAACCATTACTTTCTCAAAGCCACCAGTGCTAGACAGTATTGATTTGATCAATATTGCAGCAGCTGAACTCAATCTGAAATAATAATGAAAAAAATTGATGAAAGGATTGAAAAGGTTTTTGGTCTAATTGAAAATCAAGACAAATCTGTAAAGCACTTCACACAATTGAGACAAATTCTAATAAGTGAAATGAGCTTGAGGAATATGGAGAGAGGTCAAACCTCAGCTAGAAGACATTAAAAGGCCACTGTGATTTTAAAGCCCAAGAATCATTCATCAAAACATTATACTAAGAATCATTTGGACCAAGTCTATGCAACTTCTCAGCCTGATGAAAAGAAGTTGCTTGGTCACTCCATTGCCAATCATAAAGAGCCAAGAGACTCAGTCTTGAAGAAAAGAATAGCTAAAATATACAGAAATAGAAAACTGATTTGTCTGATTGCTGGACATCCTCAATTTGCAGAAGCCAAGAGTGAAGAAAAGTTGAGGCTCAAATCTCATAAAAGACAGGTTGTCGTAGCAGCAAAGAAACAAGCAGAGAAGCCTGTCACCAAGTCAGAAATTGAGAAGCCTGTCACCACAACTGAGACTGAGAAGATGGAGGAACCAAAGCCGATATCTGTAAAAAGAGTGAGGAAGGAAAGATCCAAAAGGAAGATGGTATTAGAAGAATTAGAGGAAGAATAAAAGCCAACCCAGTCTACTACTTCAAATCAACCAACCTTGCCCAAAATGGAGCAAGCTGAAATCAAGGTCAATCCTGAGGTGAATTTTCATGGTGAACCAATCATTTTTAAGGATTAACCAATAGACTAGGAAAGCCTACCTATTCCAGAGCTCAATCTCCTTATTCCAACCTCCTAAAAGAGAAGAAAGAACATTCCAAGCAAGCTAGTCAAGTATATCCCATTCAAATCCAAAACCTTATCCAAACTCAAGCCAACGGTCAACAAAGAAGATCAGCTCTTTATTTGTGACATAAAGAATTTTTCAGACATAAATATTTACCTAGATGAGCTGGATGAAGTGAGAGCTATTGATACTCACAACAGACTCCCAAAAAGATTAGTGTTCAGGTACAAGGGTGGAAATGAAATCACTTGGCCTTTTTCATAGGATTCTCAATGAAGGTTACTCTATCTTAGTAAAAGTATTCTCTGTAATCAAGAAAAACTTTGGATTCACCATGGTTGCTAAAAAGGAGATACTCAATAAAATAGAACAAATAAGACAAAGCTGGAGAGACCCAAGTGCACTACCAAGAGTCTTAACCATTCCTTACACTGGGAATAGAGTACACTTGAGGCCATATTGGTTAATGGAGTTCAAGAATGAAAAGAATACTAGAAGATTTTTTAGATTAGAAGACCATCTAAAGATTTCAAGCAATGAAACTCTCAAGGAAATGCAGGAGATGCTGGATCAATCTAATGAAGATGAATCTGAGTTCTACAGATAACTCCAACACCAGATTGAAGAGAACAATGAAAAACTGGGAAAGATAACTAGCCATTCAAGGAGAAAAGAATAATTTGCTCAGACTAGAGGAGCACCTTGAACAAAGCTTGTAAGACTTGGGTGAACTTTCTTTTTTCAACTTTCAATAAATATTGCAGCACTTAAACATTTTATCTGTTATTGAATGATCTTTTGTGTAGGGTGTTTTGTTATCATTAAGTTCCTCTAAATTTATGCCAACAATTCTAGTAGACATAAATTGGGGAGATTGTTAGGAATATGTTGTAAGCTTGATGATAATTTTCCAAAACACCTTAGTAGATTTAATTAAGTGATTTTGTACCTTTCAACGGATAATCTTCTCTATTATCCATTGAAAGAGTAGCTTATGCTTAAATAAGTATTTGTAGCACATTCCTGTGTACTGTAATGTCTTATAGAATTATAATTTGTAGGATATTCTAAGTCATGTTGACTACAAGAATGATATGCAAAATAGGTTGGCTAATGGTATATATAAGATGCCTTGTAATTTTGTATAAGTGAAATTGAGTCAACTGCTATGGAAATACTTTCAACGGATATTTCTATAAGGCTTCGATAGATGACCCAAGTCACATTCGATAGATGATTCAATAGAGTTTCGACGGATGATCCAACAGTGTCTCGACGGATGACAAATTCAAATAGGAGTTGATAGTGACTTGACAGTCACATGGGTTGATTGTATACAAAAGGAATGTGGCAGCCTATAATCAGGATTATGAAGATCAAGAAGCATTTCCATTTCCATGCTAACTTGAAGAAATATAAAGATGTTGGATGGGGAAATGAAGAAACATGTGATTAGACTTAGACAGTTTTGTTTTATTAGTTTGTCTATTTCACATGTAACTTGGTAATATATAAATCAAGAGTAGCAAGTAGAAAAATATCGATCGGAAGAACTGAAAAATAAATAAGGCATAATTTGTTAAGAATTTCGCAGTTCTCTTTTTTTGTAAATTCACTTGTAAGCAGTTGTGTGCTTTTTGGCATCATAGAGATCTTCTACATTTATATATATCTCTGGTGGAAACAACAATCCACCAGAAAGTTTTTAAGCATCCATGTTTATTTACTTTGTGTTTTGAATACTTGAATATTTCTTATCCGCACTTAGCATATTCATACACAGTTATATTTATATTTACAAGAAGTTTTAAAGATTAAAAAGAAACCAAGAATTACATTCAACCCCCCTTCTGTAATTTTAGTTGTTAAATTGTTTGGGAATAACACAGCTTCCACTGTAGTCTCTTGCTTTATACTCTTCCAGCTTACAGCACATCCATTAAGGTAAAACACAAAACCTGACTAAGATACTGAATCGTCTTTGTCTCTCTGGAAGCTAGCATCAGTGTAACCCTTTACAACCAGCTTCTCATCTCCTCCATATACCAAAAATGAATCTTTAGTCCTCTTTAAGACTTAAGAATATTCTTGACAGTTGTCTAGTGATCCTCACCTGGATTAGTCTGGTATCTGCTCATCATGCTCAAGGCATACAAAATATTAGGACGAGTACATATCATCCCATACATTATAGATCCAATTACCGAAGCATATGGAACTTTTCTCATACGGCCTTTATCATCTAATGATTTAGGGAAATTATCTTTTGAGATCAATATCCCATGAGACTTTGGGACATATCCTCTTTTTGCCTCTTGTATCCCAAATTGATGCAATACTTTGTCAATGTATGGACTCTGACTCAGGCCGATTAATTTTCTTGATCTATCTTTATAGATCTTGATCCCTAATATATAGGTAGCATCGTCTAAGTACTTCATCGAGAAACTATTTCCCAATCAAGTCTTAACAGCCTATAGAGAAGGTATGTCATTCCCTATTAGTAATATGTCATCTACATATAGTACTAGGAATGGCACATGGCTCCCACTAACCTTCTTGTAAACACATAGTTCATCTTCAGTTTGAATAAAGCCAAATTCTTTGATTGTTTCATCAAAACGATGATTCCATCTCCTTGAGGCTTGCTTCAATTCATAAATAGATCCAAGCAACTTACAGACCAACTTAGCAAACTTGGGATCGACAAAACCCTCAAGTTGTATCATGTATGCATCCTCTTCAAGGATCCCATTTAAGAAAGCAGTTTTGACATTCATTTGCCAAATCTCATAGTCATAGTAAGCAGCTATTGCTAGCAAAATCCTGATGGACTTGACCATAGCAACTGGTGAAAAAGTCTCATCATACTCTATACCATTAATTTATTTAAAACCTTTTGCAACTAGTCGCGCTTTATAGGTTTGTACTTTTTCATCCATGTCAGTCTTCTTTTTGAAAACCCATTTGCACCCTATAGGTTTTACCCCTTCAGGTGGATCAACTAAAGTCCATACTTTATTTTGATACATGGATTCCATCTCGGATTTCATGGCTTCTAACCATCTCACGGAGTCTAGACTGTTCATAGCTTCTTGGTAGGTAAGAGGCTCATCATTGTCTATGAGCATTACATCATCATCTTGAGTCAAGAGAAATCCATAATATCTCTCTGGCTCATGACGAAACCTACTAGATCTACCAACAACCTGTGTTTCAGGAGAAGGAACATCTTAATGTACATCCTGCCCACTTTTCAACTCTGGTTTAATGTTATTTTGTACAACTCAATTTTCATCGAGATCTATAGTTCTCCCACTATATTTCTTGGAAAGTAACTATCTTTCAAGAAATACAGCAGTTCGAGCAATAAACACTTTGTTCTCGGTAGGATTATAGAAACTATACCTTTTAGTTTCTTCAGGATATCCCACAAAATAACATTTATCTGATTTTGGTCCTAGCTTGTCAGACACTAAGCGTTTTACAAACGCTTCACATCCCCATACTTTCATAAACGACATGTTGTGACGTTTCTCAGTCCATATCTCATATGGAGTCTTTTGAACCAATTTAGTTGGAACTTGTTAGTCGCTAAACACGCGTTAATAATACACGCAAGTATACGTGTTCGCAAGTAATATAGAATTATTTCTAGTTCATTCTCATAGAGACTGACTTTGGTTCACTAATTAATTTATGCACTTATACAACAATGATATGGCTATTATTCAATGCTAAGAAAAATAACAAATTGGGTTTTTGATTATAACTAAGAATTAAACTAATAATTATATCTAAGAGAATAAGAATGGTTGAATTAATATATATGACAAACATGGGATCTAACTTCATTAAATACTTCATTCAATAGCTTTATTGTCCTTAACCTTAGCATGTTATGGTGATGACACTAATCAGATAACATGAAACTAATAAACACCAACTTTCATTGCACGAATACCATACTACCAGACATCCATAAAATAAATAGAAGCTGAATAGACAATAATTATATTAAGACCCTATATGTCTATAGAAGTTGACAACATAAAGGTTTAAAGCACAAGTTATATATCATGATTACATAGGGAAAGTAAGATGGTTAATATTACCTACGAATCATGCATAACAATAACACATGAACCTATGCTAGCATGGCAAGTTCTAAATCCTTAAATTCACTATCGCTTCATTAAAGATTAACACGCTATCTTATAAGTTCGCGACGCTCATAAGACGAATAAGCACAACCAATACTCTAGCTCCACCGACCAACTGGAAAGGCAACATTCCCAACGGAGTCTTGTATGCTATTCTATAAGCCTAAATAGTTTCATTAAGCTTCAAAGACCAGTCTTTCCTCGATGGACACACAACTTTCTCCAAAATACGCTTGATCTCTCTGTTAGACACCTCAGCTTGACCATTTGTCTGAGGATGATAAGCCGTAGCAATGCGATAATTCACATTATACCTTTGCATCATAGCGGTGAACTTGTGGTTGCAAAAATGCGACCCCTCATCACTGATTATGACTCTTGGAGTTCCAAACCATGTGAATATCTGCTTGTGAAGAAAATTAAGCACCACTTTTGCTTCGTTCGTTGGCAACGCCTTAACTTCAGCCCATTTCAACACATAATCAACCGCCAACAAGATATACTGATTGTTACAAGATGAGACAAATGGTCCCATAAAGTCAATTCCCCAAACATCAAAGACTTCAACATCGAGAAGCACATTAAGAGGCATCTCATCCCTTTTAGATATATTACCCACACGTTGACATCGATCATATTTCAAAACAAACTGATGAGCATCTTTAAACAAGGTTGGCTAAAAGAAACCTGCTTGAAGAATACGAGTTGTTGTCTTTTCTCCACCATAATGTCCTCCATAAGCCGTTGAGTGGCAATCTCGCAAGATCCCCCCGTTTCACTATACGGAATACATCTCCTGATGATTTGGTCAGCTCCTTGTCGAAAACGAAACGGCTCATCCCACATATACCACTTTACTTCATGCGGAAACTTCTTCCTTTGAGCGTATGATAAGTCAGGAGGCATGACATTGCTCACAAGGTAGTTCACAATATCTACAAACCACGGTTCTTCCTCTTGTACTCCAAACAACTGCTCATCGGGAAAAGACTCATTTATCAATGTATTGTCCAGTGAAGTAGCATTAGGGTTCTCTAAATGCGAAAGATGATCAGCGACTTGATTCTCAGTCCCTTTTATGTCCTTGATCTCTAACTCAAACTCCTGAATTAAAAGAACCCATCAAATCAACCTTGGCTTCGAGTCGTTCTTCGGGACGAGATAACGAATTACAGAGTGATCAGTGAAAACTATCACCTTCATCCCAAGTAGATAAGATCGAAACTTCTCAAAACCATAGACGATAGCCAAGAGTTTTTTCTCAGTAGTGGTGTAATTAAGTTGATCACCATTCAGAGTCTTACTAGCATAGTAGACTACATGAAATATGTTGTTCTTTCTCTGCCCAAGAACTGCTCCAACTACATAGTCACTTGCATCACACATCATCTCAAAAGGTTCATTCCAGTCAGGTGCAGTTATGACAGGTTCCGAGATTGAACTCTTCTTTAATGTCTCAAAAGCGGAAAGACACTCATCATCAAACTTGAAAGGGACATCTTTCTCTAGCAACTACACAATGGCTTCAAAATCTTAAAGGATGAATTGCCTATAGAAACCCGCATGACCAAGAAAAATGTGAATTCCCTTAACAGAAATTGGTGGAGGAAGATTTTCAATGACCCCCACCTTAGCTTTGTCCATCTCAAGACCCTTACTAGAAACCTTGTGCCCAAGAATAATGCCCTATCGCACCATAAAGTAACATTTCTCCCAATTAAGAACCAAGTTGGTCTCAACACACCTCTTGAAAACATGTCCAAGATTCTGCAAGCATTCGTCAAAAGAATCGCCAAATACAGAGTAGTCTTCCAAGAACACCTCCACATTCTGGCCAATCATATCAGAAAAGATGGCCATCATACATCTCTGAAATATGGCTGGTGTACCACACAGACCAAAAGAAACTCGTCTGAAGGCCAAAGTACCAAAGAGACAAGTGAAGGTAGTCTTCTCCTGATATTCTGGAGCGATACAAATCTGATTGTAACCCGAATAACCATCCAGAAGACAGTAATACTAGTGACCAGCCACTCGGTCAAGCATCTGATCAATGAAAGGCAGAGGGAAGTGATCCATCCTATTGGCCTTGTTCAGCTTCCTGTAGTCTATACAAACTCTCCATCCCGTGACTGTTTGAGTAGGAATGAGCTCATTCTTCCCATTAGCAATAACTATGATACCTCCCTTCTTTGGTACACACTGAACTGGACTCACCCAAGAACTGTAAAAAATGGGATAAATAATCCCTGCATCCAGCCACTTAAGAATTTCTTTCTTCACTACTTCCTTCAAGATCGGATTAAGTCTTCTTTGCTGCTCAACCGTATGCTTGCTACCTTCCTCTAGCGGAATTTTATGCATGCAATAAGAATGGCTGATTCCCTTAATATCTACTATAGTCCATCCAATTGCCGATTTGAACTCTCTTAGAATCCTCAAAAGCTTCTCCTCGTCGCTACTTGAAAGGTCAGATGCAATAATAACAGGCAAAGTAGATGCATCACCTAAAAATTCATACCTCAAATGTTCAGGTAAAGGCTTAAGCTCAAGAGTAGGAGCTTCCTCAATAGATGGTTTGAGGTGTTTAGGAGCTTTGTTCAATTCCTCCATTCTAAGAGCTTCAAAAGGCATATCAATCTTCCTCTTCCATGGAGAAGCATTTAGATATTACAATTACTCCACTCCTTCATCATCTTCACTATCTGAATTCCCCAATAAGGCCTTCTCTAAGGCATCAGACCTTAGCAATTGATCAAGTTCTGAAGTAACTACAGAATCGACCAACTCTACTTTTAAGCCTCCTTATTTTCTGTAGGAAATTTCATAGCATTGAACACATTAAAAGTTACATCCTGATCCAACACTCGCATTGTAAGATCACCCTTCTACACATCTATCAAGGTTCGGCCAGTTGCCAAGAAAGGTCTTCCCAAAATTATGGGAATCTTCTTATCCTCCTCGAAATTAAGAATTACGAAATCAGCAGGGAAGATGAGTTTATCAACCTTGACCAAGACATCCTCCACAATACCTTGCAGATATGTAATAGAACGGTCGACCAACTGCAAAGTCATATAGTTGGTTTTGGATCAGGCAGATTCAACTTCTTGAAGATTGACAAAGGCATCAGATTGATGCTAGCTCCCAAGTCACATAAGCATCTGTCAAAAGACACTTTTCCAATAGTGCATGGAATAGTGAAGCTTCCTGGATCTTTAACCTTCGGAGGCAACTTCTGTTGCAGCAAAGCACTGCATTCTTCCGTGAGAGTGACAGTCTCTAAATCATCTAGCTTCACTTTCCGAGAGAGAATACCTTTCATAAACTTTGCGTAACTATGCATCTACTCAAGAGCCTCATCAAAAGTTATGTTGATATGAAGTTTCTTAAACACCTCTAGAAACTTCTCAAATTGCTTATCCAGCTTTTTCTTCTACAGCCGCTTAGGAAAAGGCAGTGGAGGATAAATCTGTTTCTCTCCTGTATTACCTCAGAAGGAGTGTGCTCAACAGTTCTCTTCCTTGGTTCCACTTCTGCTTCATGCTGCTCTACTTCTTCTTCAGCCCCAGCTTCTTCATTCGAAATTTGAGTTTGTTCGGGATTCACAACCTTTCCAGACCTCAAAGTGATTTCCTTTACCTGCTCCTTAGCTTCCCTCTTCCCTAGCACTTCAGTTTCACTAGGTAATGTACCAGGTTGATGATTTAGCAAGGCATTGGCAATTTGTCCAATTTGATTTTCCAAGGTCTTGATAGAAATAGCTTGACTCATGCACATAAGATTCAACTCCTCTAATTCGGATTTTTCATTAGCTTGTTACAGCTAAAGTTACCGCCTTGGTTTTCATTAGCAACCATCAGTTCAATCAATTCATAAGCTTCATTGTAGCTTTTAGCCCACAAGGCTCCTCCTAACACTACATCGAGCATGGGTCTAGAAGTAGCATCCAATCCATTGTAGAAACAGTTTATAATCATCCAATCAGGCATGCCATGGTGTGGGCACTTTCTTAGCATCTCCTTATATCGATCCCAAGCCTCACACAGAGATTCTCTAGTTTGTTGAGCAAACTGAGTAAGAGCATTTCTGATTACAGCATTCTTCGCCATAGGAAAGGATTTAGTGAGAAACTTTTGAGCAAGATCCTCCCATGTGGTGATAGACCCTGGTGGTAGAGAATATAACTAGCACTTCTCTTTATCCCTCAGAGAGAATCGGAATAGTCGCAGTGTGATAGCATCTTCAGTCACACCATTGAACTTGAAAGTGTTGCAGATATCGATGAAATCCCTGCTGTGCATGTTGGGATCTTCAGTAGGAGAACCCCCAAACTGAACTGAGTTCTGTATCATCTGAATCGTGCTTGAGTTGATCTCAAAAGCGTTAGCCAAGATGGCTGGCCTGATGATGCTTGATTGAATATCATTGATCTTAGGCTGAGAATAGTCCATCAAAGCCTTAGGAAATTCTGCTTGATCTCCCATCACTACTAAAGCTGGTTCCTCGATTTTTTCTTCTTCTTCTCCTACCTTCTCTTCGTCCTCAAAAACTTCCATTCGACCCACTACAACTTCTTCCTCGGCTTTATCCAGAGTTCTCTTACGAGACCGCGAACGCGTATACATACACGCTCGTTAGGGTACCTGAAATAAGACAAGAAAACAGATATGTAACAATGTCTGAGTCAATGAACTTTAACGATCACTGATGACATACACATAAACAAAAAAGTAACACTGCAGTACCCAGCAGCGGCACCAAAAATTGTTAGTCGCTAAACACGCGCTAATATTACACGCAAGTATACACGTTCGCAAGTAATATAGAATTATCTCTAGTTCGTTCCCACAGAGGCCGACTTTGGTTAACTAATTAATTTATGCACTTATGCAACAATGATATGACTATTATTCAATGCTAAGACGAATAACAAATTGGGTTTTTGATTATACCTAAGAATTAAACTAACAATTATAACTAAGAGAATGAGAATGGTTGAATTAATATATATGACAAACATGGGATTCTAACTTCATTAAATACTTCATTCAATAGCTTTATTGTTCTTAACCTTAGCATGTAATGGTGATGACACTAATCAGATAACACGAAACTGATAAATGCCAACTTTCATTGCACGAATACCATACTACCAGACATCCACAAAATAGATAGAAGCTGAATAGACACCAATTATATTGAGACCCTATATGTCTATAGAATTTGACAACATAAAGTTTTAAAGCACAAGTTATCTATCGTGATTACATAGGGCAAGTAAGATGGTTAAAATTACCTACGAATCATGCATACCAATAACACATGAACCTATGCTAACATGACAAGTTCTAAATCCTTAAATTCACTGTCGATTCATTAAAGATTAGCACGCTATCTTATAAGTTCGCGACGCTCATAAGACGAATAAGCACAACCAATACTAGGTTATCATACAATCACCACATATTAAGGTATCGAAATAAATTAACTAAAGAAATCCATAAATAAATCCGCTAGAACCCCACGATGACGATTAGCCCATAATCGGAATCGTCATCTACGTGGGTTCCGATGAATGTTTGGTATAATAAACGTAGTATTTATACTGAATAAATAATAAAACCAAGTACGGAACAAGAGTAAGGTTCACGAATAAGAAAACTAGCATCCAAGTTATAACTTAGAACAAAGATTCACAAGTAAAAACAAGATCTTCTTCGTCTTCATTGAATCGTGCTAACACGGTCTTCTTACGGCTCTCCTTATGCTCTGGTATATCTGTCTCCTTAGAAAACATCCTTTATTTAAGTATATATAGCTTCCCATGCAAAATAGAAGTCCTCCAATTGTAAATCAACTAGAATCAGAGTTCTGGGATCCCAACCTGGCGCGGCCGTGCGCTTCATCAGTGCGGGCGTGTTGGCTCTCTGATAAATGGGCGCGGTCACACGCTAGACCAGCGCGGGCGCGCCGTACTTCTAGAAAAACCTCTGAATTTCTTTAATTCCTTCTGCAATCGAGTTGCTTTCCGGAGCTTTATTCTTTGGACATCATCCTAACACCATATTAGCACCAAAATAATGATAATTCACCTGATTCTTAGAATAATGCCTGAAACGCAAAAACACCAGAAAACACATTAAAACACCAACAACTTGAGTACACGTACACCAATTTAAATCTTTATGGAGCGTAATAAAGTGTCATAAGTGCCACTCAACAGAACTCGGTTTAGTGTATATGTAGCCGTTTCTAGAGCATAACCCCAGAAACTTATTGGAAGATCTGCTAGACTCATCATCGATCATACCATGTCCAACAAGGTATGATTTCTCCTCTAAAAAATTCCATTCCATTGAAGCGTTCCATGAGAAGTAAGTTGTGATACGATACCACACTCCTTCAAGAAAACTTTAAACTTGAGGTTTAAATATTCTCCTCCACGATCTAATCGTAGAACTTTTATACTTTCCTCTGTTTGCTTTTGCACTTCGGCCTTGTATTCTTTGAAATTTTCAAAAGAATCGGATTTGTTCTTCAAAAGATACAAGTATCCATATCTACTGAAATCGTCAGTAAATGTAATGTAGTAAAAGCCACCTCTTGCCATCATACACATTGGACCACATACATCACTACGTATAAGTCCCAATCGTTCGGTGGCCCTTTTACCTTGTCCGGTAAAAGTAGCTTTAGCCATTTTTCTAATAAGACAAGATTTGCATTCTTCGTATGATTCAAAATCAAACTTATTCAAGTAACCATCTTGATGTAGTTTGGAAATGTGTTTTTCATTTATGTGACCTAAACGATAATGCCAAAGTTATGTTTGATTAGAGTCTATCATCTTAATATATTTATTATCATTATTTATGTTATAGACATGAGTATCTAAATCAAGAACATATAAAATATTAAACAAACGTGCAACCCCATAGGTAACATTATTCAATGAAAAGGAACAACTATTATTCTGAACCAAAAATGAAAAACCTTTCTTGTCCAAACAAGAAACTGAAATAACGTTTCTGCAAATCACAGGTGTAACACCCCCAAATCTGGGGTTGGGGATTCGGGTTTTCACGAGTTCCATTTCCCTTATCAATACTTAATTTTAACAGTCAACCAACTACTGCGTACTGTGACCCCACAATATACACACACACCACAAGTTATAGTCTCAGAGATGAATACCAAAAATAACACAAGTCATTTTATTCCACAATTATAAGTCATTACACCTCAAAAGGGTTTCTGAATAAATTTACATATTCTTTGCCATTATAACAATTCATAATATACATAAGTATGGTACATCAATAGTTGAAAACCTAGCCTATTGGTAGTTCCTACGTCAGCTACGGCGGCATCAACGCCTACAGGAAACTGCGGAACGTTTCCTATCCGCTCGCGAATTGGGAGCTTGATCTTGTTCATCTTGTCTATCTGTTGTTGTGTGATGAAAGAAGAAAGCAAGGGTGAGCAACAAGCCCACCGAAATAATATGTATAATAATTAACAATATATGAGCATTCTCATAGTACTCATGAAAGTCTTGGTCAAGAAGAAATGAACCAAGTTGATATCTTAACGGGACAAGTCGCAAAATATTCAGTATATATATACATATATACTTTTCACAATCTTAGAAATCCTCTGACATGTATAATATACACAGAGTTCCAGTTTATAACTGTATAAAAATATCGTTGCAAGGTGATCTCATTTATCTAACCTTGTCTCAACGTTTTTTCTGAAAATCTTTGATATGCATAAGATAATCATTTACTAGATATAAGTTTAAAAGATAAAGTTATAAGATACTCCAATATACTTATATCTTTTCCGAATACTACTTGAACTACCACCGTTCAAGTTATAATTAGATTCAAAAGTTCATCACACTGATGAGACTACAAGATAAGACTTGAATATATTCAATCTTTGAAATATCATTATAAATAATGAAGTTACGAAATACTTCATTAAGTCCTGATATATATATATACACACCTATATATATACATTTCATACACTCCTTGAAAACCTCTGTTATGAAAATTATAAACAGAGTTGTAATATCCAATGAATTTGGAAAGGAGAAAACCTTGGCATAAACCTGATATCTTGCTGATCAGGCAAAGATACCAATCAGTAACATTTTCTACTAGTAGATGGACGAATTCCCCACTGGTCATCACCATGGCCGCAATAGGACCTTATGCTGGACTGCCACTCAGCCACTAACGTATTTGATGGACTCCCACTGAGCCACTTACACTTTCATGGACGCCCACTGAGCCCATGTTGCTTGTGCCGACTCAATAGATGAACTTACTTCCCGAACGTGGGTAAGTAATCAATTCATTTATCAAAATAGCAACCTCGTTGCGAATGTAAAATACACCACTGAGCCGGATCCCTCAAGTTTTGAGCGAGTATTTAAATCTCCTTCGAAAGGAATATCTTAAATATAAAAATGAGTTTTGGGATACGCTCTAACTTTTAAAATCATTTTGAAGACTCGAAAACATTTTTAAGAATGTTTAGAGTAATGCTGATTTAATGAAATAAATCAGTCCCGATATATTAGAAAATATCTGAATATTATTATCTAAATAATATTCCCCAAAGGATAATCCTTATAAAAATAATTGAAGTAGAAGTTTTAAAACTTATACTTGAAATGAATAATAAATAACCAAAGATATACGATCTTTATTTAAATACTCAAAAATAAGTTTGATAATCGAAACATTATTCTTTAATAAAATAAAGAATATTATTTAATAAAATAAGCGGAGTCATAAGTCCTCGAATGAATATTCAAAATAATATTCATTAAATAAAATAAACGGAGTCATAAGTTCTCGAATGAATATTCAAACTAATATTCATTAATTAAAATGAAGTTATCGAATAAACCTTATTCGATTAATAGTTTGAAAACTATATCTATATATATAAATATATATATATATTATACTCGGGAACATCGACTCCCGGTTTAGAAAATGTTCACCTTTGGGTCCCCTATATTAAGGGTATACGCAACTACTGCTTATCTCTAGCATAGGTATTATGCAACTTATAAGTATTTGAATCAACAATTAGATATCAAGATTACGAAACAGACATGCACATATACATCACAACAACAGTATAACAGGTAGGAAACTTGCCTGAGTGCTCCCGGATAAACTTAAGCTTAGAGTGGGTCCGATAACCTATGAACAACAACATAAGTTGGAATTAAACCCCGGTCGCTTAAGAAACTAGACTTTAACCAATTGAACCCTAACGTTCTCTTATGGTCACTCGTACGCTTAACGAATCACATAAGTCGTTCGAGTACCCTCGGCTCCACCATTTTTAATAAATTAACCGTTACGGATTTTGAGGCGACGCTTTCGCGAATACCCTACCAACCGCCTAGTCCACTTTACATAATTGTTTCATATTCCAATTAGTCATTTAAGGGCCTTAACCAAGGTTTCAAAGTAAGGCGAGGGGTAATGGTTCATTCGCGAAACGCCGTTATTTAAAACGGTTGTTTCTCCTAAACCGTACATCGGATTCAAGCGAACCACATATCAAAACGAAGCTCGTAACATGAACTATCTAATCATGGCAATGGTCAAAACCTAACAGTGATTTCTCGGGTCCTGATGTTAAGAACAAAACAGTCTAAAGTAAATCGGGCATTACGACGGCTATGTTTACGCGATTACCAAATTTTATCCTACTCCAAATCAACCACAAATCAACCATACAACCAAACTCCATCCATAAAATATTAGAACAGCCCCAACACCTCAAGTTATCCAATTTATATTATTCTCAAACATGAACTAAAACTATACTTAAGTTCATTAACCAATAATCCAAGATTTACAACTCCAAACTCATTACAATTCCAACCAAACTCTAAAAATACAAGAATCATGCTCTCATGAACTATAACAAACAAAACCAAACCTAATACTCAAAGTAAAGTTAGGGTTTGGAGGGGTTATACCTTCCTTGGAGAGTGGAGAATCACTTAGGAAGCCTTAAATAACCACTAACTATCTCTACTAAGCTTGGATCTTGAAGAAAATATAAGAAAACACAAAGTTAGTTTCTTGAAAACACTATTCACCAAGAACTTTGATGAATTGATTAGCTATGTTAAACATGGAATCTTGAGCTTAAACTTATGGCTCATCTAAGTTATGAATTATGGAAGCTAAAGAAATAAACCTCTTGTTTTTTGAAGGCGTGTAGCTTGAGTTTTGAATATTCTCCTTCGCTTTTCATGGAAAAGCCGAGAGCAAGAATGAGGGGGGAGAAGAAATGCTTCTTGTTTGGTTGCCTAGGTATTTGTGTGATGATTTGCTTGTTAATTAGGTTGTTACCATGGTAAAAATTGTGTGGCTCACAATCATCCAACAATTCCTTCCCTTTTGGTCATGCTTATGTCATCCTCCTATGTCATCCTCCCACACTTGTCCTCTTCTTGTTGGTGTGATGACATCATCATCACTAACCTTTTTGATTAGCTCCTAATTACTTGGCTAATGACCGCGGATCTGTTATACGGTTCGCTTAACTTTCGTTCTCGTTTATCGTTTGAGGGATCATACCCGGGATCTTATTACTTGGGTTCCCCTAAACCTTTCTCAATATTTTATATTCCTTTTATGATCCTCTCTTATAATCCTTGAATTAAATCCTTTTAATCATGTTACCTTATACTCAATTCTTTCGGTATCTGGTGGATTTTCGGTAAAAATCAAAGTGTTTGAATTTGGATTCTGACGATCTTTGCATACACTTATTTACTTTATGGAATACTAATACAATCTTAGAATTTTCATAACAGTACTCCTATATAGCGTGGTCTGATAATTTTCCTTAATCAGCATCATCAGCAAAAGTTACTATTCATTCGTGCTTCAAAAATTCCAAAAATTGGGGTTATTATAGTCTCCCCTCCTTAAAAGGATTCCGTCTCGGAATCGGATAGAAAATGAATAGGGATGCTCTCTTAGCATTGCACTTTCTAACTCTCAAGTAAATTTTCCTACATTGTGGTTCTACCATCAAACTCTGACTAGTTTGATAACCCTTCTCCTAAGCACTTGTTCCTTTTCAATCTATAACCCTTCCTGGTTGCTCCATATAGGTTACGTCTGGTTGCATGTCTATGCGCTCATATGCCCCTATTTGTCTGGCATCCGAATTACACTTCCTTAACATTGATACGTGGAACACGTTATGAATTTGCTACATGTTCGGGGGTAGGGCTAGCTCATATGCTAACTTCTCAATACGTCTTAATATATCCAAGGGTCCAATAATTCGTGGGCTTAGCTTTCCTTTCTTTCCGGACCTCATCCATCCTTTCCAAGGGAATACCTATAACAGCACTAGGTCCCCTACTTCCTATTCTTTGTCCTTTCGTGTCAAATTAACATACTTCTTATGTCCATCTTGGGCTACTACCAGCCGTCCTCTGATTAGATTTATTATATCATTGGTACTTTGGACTACTGCGGGTCCGAGCATCTTGCGCTCTACAACTTCATCCTAATATAAGGGAGATCGACATTGTCTTCCCTCAAGGATCGCATAAGGCGGTATTCCGATACTGACATACGATCTATTGTCGTAAGAAAATTCAATTCATGATAAATGATCATTCCAAATTCTTTCAAGTCTATTGCATAGACTCTCATCATAGCTTCTAGCACTATAGCTTTTGCTTCTCAATACTCCTTCTTTTCTTGTTCGTAGTCGTTACTATCTTCCGTACATAATACTATACTGGTTACACTTTTGCTCGTTAGCGTTCTATAACCTTTTAATAACCACGTCAACCTTGGTATCACGAACGTGTTTCCATTCCGAATACCACCATATCTTTACTACTCCTTTTTCAGCTATTTCTATTTTCCAAAGTTTGATCAATCATATAGAATTAAAGGAATTTGTTGAGAGATCATTATGATCATGAACACTTGTTCTATTGCATAGTTAGTACAGAAGGTGGCCAGCCTTTAGTACTTGATAAGCAATTAAACAACATGTGGTATCCTACTAGGCTTCTATCACACAGATAGATAGTCATTCGGCAATACCTCCCCTTCTGCAAGGGTTGTTCTTCTCAGCTTATACAAAATGAAAGGGAGAGAAAAGAATAAATTGAAGAGAATTTTATATATATAAAATATTCAGCCACAAAATATCTGGCTTGGAATCTACCTCTGAACTATAGAGGTTTGTCATAGGAGAACAAAACATATACGTATATATATCAACATCAGGTATTATAGTATCGTATTTCACATGACTAAATATTTTTGATATTCTGTCCATCATTCTATGGACCCATGCTCTTGCTCGAGCTTATACACAATCACCTTTGAAACTCCCTCGACATCGAAACTCGAATAAGGGATTTTATTCTAGACATCATCGTTATTAGAATTCTATGCTTGCACCGCAACCTTCCTCGTATAGTAATACGACTCTCTATTGATAAGAAGGAATAAGTATTCAATAGGTAGATAATCGACTTAATTAGCCTATCAATGATAACTTATACACCACCACGACCTGATTAGTGGTACTCACTCTCAACATCCATTCCAATACAACTCTCACGGTTGTAAGTAATCGGCTCATTACTCGCAGAATCATTCCTGCATTACTATGGCCCACCGTTGACCTACTGTAGTCATTCATTTTCCATGAAGTTTTAATAGCTAACCATACGGAGTCCATTCATATCATATTGAATCCTTCTAAGGAGGTAACATAATCACCATTCATGATTCATGAAGAACATTCCTGATCCTGACGTACATACATGACATGAAGCAGATAAAATTGCAGAAGAGTTTCAATCAAAGCAACGATAGCAGGCTAATACCATTATTAACCATATTTCTTTACTGGGAGACATGAAGCTCAAAGGTTCATTTAGTCCTTTCGTAACATGCTCCTGGCTTATCTCAAGATAGGACCTTCTAAGATAGAAAGCCCGCTCACGGTGATTACATGAATTAAATCTTTACCAAACTACTTTTACGGTTGAGTACCGCATAGTCATCAGAAGGAATCTCAATCTTTCACACCATAATACAACCTTCACGGAATTAACCATTATCACTGTATTCCTCTGGCACAAGCGCCGATAATTGTCCTCTTACACTTAAAGTGTTGGCCACCTCTTTGGCCTTTCCTGATAGTAAACTTTCCTTACAATCAATGTCATTTTAACCACCTCCAACTAAATTTTCTACCTCATTTCAATCACTGCTTATGTGAAAATGCTTCTCTTAAGTCCTGGTGAGAAAAAAAATCACCATTTTTCCATAAGTCATTGCCTTAGTCTTTAGATGTGAACATTGTCATGACTGACTCCCGATCATACTTAGGACGTCTCTTATCTTGGGTCATTCTTGTTTTCACCAATCTCGACCCTCATTGGATCGATCTATACTTTCTTATGGTTCAACACATGCCCCACCTGGCATTATTATAATTACGTCATATTTTCTTCATCAAAATTTCTATTCTTGAGAACTTTGAAAATTACCTTTCTCCTTGTAAAACCTCTAAGGTTATCCTTAAATCCTTCATCAGGTACACCCTAGGCACAGGGTATATCAAGATACCATTTACTAATACTAGAACCATTGTTTAAGTACTTTTGAAAAATTTCTCTACTGATCTTTAAAGGTTGTTGTTACCTTAGTCCTTTCCAATTCATACTATCAAAACTCATACTATCCCTATTAAGGGTGAAATGTCAACCTTCATGCATTCCCCTATGGTTCCTCTCAAGTTATCGAGGTTTTATCCTAATTCCACCTTTAAAAAGGTACCCGCATTCTTCCATGGGTAAATCAAGTCATATATCCCTGATAAGGGTATCTTATTCAATCATTCCCACCTCGATAGTCTATACCTAATTTCACAATAACATTCTTATTCAAATTGAGGTCAATCCATTTGGCCTCCAAAAGATAACATGGTTATCCGCTTTTCTTTCCTGACCTGTTAATAATCACATGGATGTTCTGGAAGATATTGGTCGTGTTCAACGTGAACTTCTTTTTACTAAATCCTCATTTACTTTTGTTGTTTATCTCAACAGTCATCTCAATGTTGAGATATCTTCTATACTTGGTGTCTCCCTTTTTGGGTATCAATTCACATGCGTTACTTACACTTCACATTCTTGAAGGTCACTTCCTTCATCCAATTTTCCTAATTTCTTACTTTCTTGTCTCCTCAGTCCATCCGTGTTTCCTTATTAATCAATCGATCAATCTCAAATTTTCATCGAATACTGTCAACTTTAAGGGAATTAACTATACGTATCGCTTACGCCTTCAAACCTTGAATTTATCTCATGATCAGTCACCATCGTGCTGATGATGACACACTTCTCTATATTTATTGAAAGGGTTTCTTAGGGTTTCCCATACCTAACTCCCTTATCACTTCTCAACTCTCTTTCCTTTATATCCTTTTATAATCCTGCCCTTTTCAGTCTTTTATTTTCGTTCTATTACAACCATTACATGAACCAACACAACATAAGCATTGATTTCAAACACCCTGTCATTCTGGATTCGTGTCCTCAGAACGAATCTTGACAACTTTTACAACTTAGATTCATAATTCATCATACTCGTCCGCCTTTGTTCTGGCTCTAAAGCTTTTACACTACCTCTATAACCTTGGGAAGTACTTTCCCGAAAACAATTGTCTGAACTTTAATCAGTTTATTATAACCTCTGGCTCTGTGCCCTTCTTGGCCTTTCACCAACGGGTGGCCTCTCTCTTAGGAGGGTAAGTGACAAAAACAGTCTTTTGTGCTTCGCCAATCATTTAGAATCTCAAATGATTCCTATATTTCCTTTAGCCAGGCTCTTACCTCGACTGGGTCAACCTGTTCCTTGGAACTCTGAGAGCTTAGCGGCTTAAAGGTCATGAAAGGATTTCCTACCGCATTATTTCCTCAAGGTGGTGGTTGGGATAATAGTCTAAGTTCTTTTTAGATAGGTCCATGAATTACCGTATAGGAGTACCGTCTCGGGTCTCCTTTCCTTACTCGACTTTCTGTTTCCTTAGTATGAAATGTTTCATCCTTCTCCCATACTTGGGGTTATCTTATACGTTAAAATCCTTATTTTCCACTTCATTATGTTATGGGCTCCTTCTTTCTTAATGGCAACCTCCCTGACTATCACATTCGGGGTTTGCCCTAAATCTTATTCCTCGAGCTATGGATTTTAATCTAAGATCCAGTCCTTAAGCTCTTGAACATTTGGAACCCAAATTCTGTAGGAATACCTCGTTATTCCCTTATCATCTTTCTTGGTATTAATCTCTTCTCCAGTCATTGACTCTCTTCCTTCATTCATCACTTTTTTTTTCTTGGCACAATATGATCTTTTTCGATAATTCGGGCTGTATTGCAATCTCAAACAACGTTTCGGTACCGGTTCCAGTTACCTTCACTTCTATTTCCATTTTCTGAAAATCTCTTATCAACTCTCCCAAAGACATTTTCATCTTGAGTCTCTCCTTTATACTAAGGGCATTAGCAACCATTTTGGCTTTCTCTGGATGATAAAGAATCTCATAATCGTAATCCTTGATTAGCTCTAACCACCTCCTCTGGCGCATGTTGAGCTCTTTCAGCGTGAAAATGCACTAGAGCACTTATGGCTTGGGTAAATCTCGCACTTCTCTCCATACAAGTAGTGCCTCCAATCTTTAGGGCAAAACTATTGCCACGAGCCCAAGTTCATGGGTGGGGATATCGAATTTTATATTCCCTTAATTGTCTTGATGCGTACGCGATTACCTTGTTGTGTTGTATAAGAAGCACCCTAATTCCTTATGCGAAGGGTCACTACAAATCACAAAATCTCCTTTTCCATCCGGCAACGACAACATATGAGCCATCACCAACCTTTGCTTCAGTTCTTGAAAGCTGTTCTCGCATTTCTCTGTCCATTCGAACTTCTCAGTCTTATGAGTAAGCTGAGTTAAAGGGGCTACTATCTTTACAAACTTGAACGAACCTCCGGTAGTGACCGGCCAATCCTACCTCTGGTAGTCGCTCTAACCATGGTTATCAATTCCTCAGCGACCATCTCTTCAGTCTTGTTAGGATCCTCCACGAGATCCTTCTCAGCAACAATCCCTTCTGGGATAACATCCTCAACCGCTACATCCTCAATATTAACATCATCCGGTCCCGCGTTAGGACGCTCTATCGCATCCACAATCTGATCTCCAACAACTAATAAAACATCATCGCGTTGTTGTTCCTCAACCTCAGGGTTCGGAGTCACGCTACCATATACGATAACGAACTACGCTTCTATCATGTTATTTATAAGGGTTCCCATAAGGGTTTTAACTGTCAGTACTACGTTAGGTACTCCGACTATGAACTTGGCAAGAGTTCTTATTTATCTTAGTGAACTTATTATTTTAATGTCACTTCATCTCTGAGGTTTATAACGCGTAGCTCTGATACCATTTCTGTAACACCCCCAAATCCGGGGTCGGGGATTCGGGTTGTCACGTATTCCATTTCCCTTATCAATACCTTATCTTAACCGTCAACCAACTACTGCGTACTGTGACCCCACATTATACACACACACCACAAGTTATAGTCTCAGAGATGAATACCAAAAATAACACAAGTCATTTTATTCCACAATTATAAGTCATTACACCTCAAAAGGGTTTCTGAATAAATTTACATATTCTTTTCCATTATTACAATTCATAATATACATAAGTATAGTACATCAATAGTTGAAAACCTAGCCTATTGGTAGTTCCTGCCTCAGCTACGGCGGCATCAACGCCTATAGGAAACTGCGGAACGTTTCCTATCCGCTAGCGAATTGGGAGCTTGATCATGTTCACCTTGTCTATCTGTTGTTGTGTAATGAAAGAAGAAAGCAAGGGTGAGCAACAAGCCCACCGAAATAATATGTATAATATTTAACAATACATGAGCATTCTCATAGTACTCATGAAAGTCTTGGTCAAGAAGAAATGAACCAAGTTGATATCTTAACGCGACAAGTCGCAAAATATTCAGTATATATATACATATATACTTTTCACAATCTTAGAAATCCTCTGACATGTATAATATACACAGAGTTCCAGTTTATAACTGTATAAAAATATCGTTGCAAGGTGATCTCATATATCTAACCTTGTCTTAACGTTTTTCTGAAAATCTTTGATATGCATAAGATAATCATTTACTAGATATAAGTTTAAAAGATGAAGTTACAAGATACTCCAATATACTTATATCTTTTCCGAATACTACTTGAACTACCACCGTTCAAGTTATAATTAGATTCGAAAGTTCATCACACTGATGAGACTACAAGATAAGACTTGAATAGATTCATTCTTTGAAATCATTATAAATAATGAAGTTACGAGATACTTCATTAAGTCCTGATATATATATACACACCTATATATATACATTTCATACACTCCTTGAAAACCTCTGTTATGAAAATTATAAACAGAGCTGTAATATCCAATGAATTTGGAAAGGAGAAAACCTTGGGATATCATTATATCTTGTTGATCAGGCAAAGATACCAATAAGTAACATTTTCTACTAGTAGATGGACGAATTCCCCACCGGTCATCACCCTGGCCGCAATAGGACCTTATGTTGGACTGTCACTCAGCCACTTACGCATTTGATGGACTCCTACTGAGCCACTTACACTTTCATGGATGCCCACTGAGCCCATGTTGCTTATGCCGACTCAATAGATGGACTTACTTCCCGAACGTGGGTAAGTAATCAATTCATTTATCAAAACAGCAACCTCGTTACGAATGTAAAATACACCACTGAGCCGGATCCCTCAAGTTTTGAGCGAGTATTTAAATCCCCTTCGAAAGGAAGATCTTAAATATAAAAATGAGTTTTGGGATCCGCTCTAACTTTTAAAATCATTTTGAATACTCGAAAATATTTTTAAGAATGTTTGGAGTAATGCTGATTTAATGAAATAAATCAGTCCCGATATATTAGAAAATATCTGAATATTATTATCTAAATAATATTCCCAAAAGGATAATCCTTATAAAAATAATTGAAGTAGAAGTTTTAAAACTTATACTTGAAATGAATAATAAATAACCAAAGATATACGATCTTTATTTAAATAATCAAAAATAAGTTTGATTATCGAAACATCATTTTTTAATAAAATAAAGAATATTATTTAATAAAATAAGCGGAGTCATAAGTCCTCGAATGAATATTCAAAATAATATTCATTAAATAAAATAAACGGAGTCATAAGTTCTCGAATGAATATTTAAACTAATATTCATTAATTAAAATAAAGTTATCGAATAAACCTTATTCGATTAATAGTTTTGAAAATTATATCTATATATATATATAAATATATATATATATATATATTATACTCGGGAACATCGACTCCCGGTTTAGAAAATATTCACCTTTGGGTCCCCTATACTAAGGGTATACGCAACCACTGCTTATCTCTAGCATAGGTATTATGCAACTTATAAGCATTTGAATCAACAATTAGATATCAAGATTATGAAACAGACATGCACATATACCATATCAGCATGCTCCAATATATCGCAAGATTTGCTAATTAACCATCATGCATCTATCACAAGATAATGCATACACATATATACATCACAACAACAGTATAACGGGTAGAAAACTTACCTGAGTGCTCCCGGATAGACTTAAGCTTAGAGTGGGTCCGATAACCTATGAACAACAACATAAGTTGGAATTAAGCCCCGGTCGCTTAAGAAACTAGACTTTAACCAATTGAACCCTAATGTTCGCTTATGGTCACTCCTACGCTTAACGAATCACATAAGTCATTCGAGTACCCTCGGCTCCACCATTTTTAATAAATTAACCGTTTTGGATTTTAAGGCGACACTTTCGCGAATACCCTACCAACTTCCTAGTCCACTTTACATAATTGTTTCATACTCCAATTAGTCATTTAAGAGCCTTAACCAAGGTTTCGAAGTAAGGTCAGGGGTAATGGTTCATTCGCGAAACGCCGTTACATAAAACGGTCGTTTCTCCTAAACCGTACATCGGATTCAAGTGAACCACATATCAAAACGAAGCTCGTAACATGAACTATCTAATCATGGCAATGGTCAAAACCTAAAATTGAGTTCTCAGGTCCTGATGTTAAGAACAAAACAGTCTAAAGTAAATCGGGCATTACGACGGCTAAGTTTACGCGATTACCAAATTTTATCCTACTCCAAATCAACCACAAATCAACCACAAATCAACCATACAACCAAACTCCATCCATAAAATACTAAAACAGCCCCAACACCTCAAGTTCTCTAATTTATATTATTCTCAAACATGAACTAAAACTATACTTAAGTTCATTAACCAATAATCCAAGATTTACAACTCCAAACTCATTACAATTCCAACCAAACTCTAAACATACAAGAATCATGCTCTCATGAACTATAACAAACAAAACCAAACCTAATACTCAAAGTAAAGTTAGGATTTGGAGGGGTTATACCTTCCTTGGAGAGTGGAGAATCACTTAGGAAGCCTTAAATAACCACTAACTATCTCTACTAAGCTTGGATCTTGAAGAAAACATAAGAAAACACAAAGTTAGTTTCTTGAAAATACTATTCACCAAGAACTTTGATGAATTGATTAGATATGTTAAACATGGAATCTTGAGCTTACACTTATGGCTCATCTAAGTTATGAATTATGGAAGCTAAAGAAACAAACCTCTTGATTTTAGAAGGTGTGTAGCTTGAGTTTTGAAAATTCTCCTTTGCTTTTCATAGAAAAGCCGAGAGCAAGAATGAGGGGGAGAAGAAATGCTTCTTGTTTGGTTGCCTAGGTATTTGTGTGATGATTTGCTTGTTAATTAGGTTGTTACCATGGTAAAAATTGTGTGGCTCACAATCATCCAACAATTCCTTCCCTTTTGGTCATGCTTATGTCATCCTCCTATGTCATCCTCCCACACTTGTCCTCTTCTTGTTGGTGTGATGACATCATCATCACTAACCTCTTTGATTAGCTCCTAATTACTTGGCTAATGACCACTGGTCTGTCATACGGTTCGCTTAACTTTCGTTCTCGTTTATCGTTTGAGGGATCATACCCGGGATCTTATTACTTGGGTTCCCCTAAACCTTTCTCCATATTTTATATTCCTTTTATGATCCTCTCTTATAATCCTTGAATTAAATCCTTTTAATCATGTTACCTTATACTCAATTCTTTTGGTATCTGGTGGATTTTCGGGAAAAATCAAAGTGTTTGAATATTGATTCTGACGATCTTTACATACACTTATTTACTTTATGGAATACTAATACGATCTTAGAATTTCCATAACAGTACTCCTATATAGCGTGGTTTGATAATTTTCCTTAATCAGCATCATCAGCAAAAGTTACTATTCATCCATGTTTCAAAAATTCCAAAAATTGGGGTTATTACAATAGGCACGTAAAAACAGTTATCTAGTTCTAAAATAAGCCCAGTGGGCAACGATAAACGATAAGTCCCTACAGCTAAAGCAACAACCTTTTCTCCATTTCCAACTCGTAGGTCAACTTCTCTCTTCGCCAATGTCCTACTTTCCTGAAGTTCTTGCACATTTATACAAATATGAGAACCACATCCAGTATATAATACCCAAGATGTAGAAGTAGACAAATTGACTTTTATAACATAAATACCAGAATCAGAACTGGCAACAGCAGCCTTCTTCTTCTTCAGATCCTCCAAATAAGCATGACAGCTCCTCTTCCAATGACCTGGTTTCTTGCAATAGTGACAATCACCAACCTTTGGAACACCACCTTTAGTGTAACACCCCCAGATCCGGGGTCAGGGATCCGGGTCGTCACGGTCTTTCTTTTCACAATATCACTTCACTTAATTAACAATAAATAACCTCATGTTGTGACCCCACACTAACACACAACACAACCCGTTATAGTCTCAGAGATGAAATTGAAATAAGTACAAGTCTTTGAATCCACAATTTAAAAGTTATTACAACCCAAAATGATTCCTTAATAAGTTTATAATTAATTGCCATTATCTGCCACAAGTTATAATTATACATAATTGATTCTCAAAAGTAGAAGGTCTGATCTACAGATAGATCTACCTCTGCAGCTATAGCAGCTATGATCTCAACAGGAAGGTGCGGGGCGCTTCCCACGCTCTTGCGCTGGGTCTGCTTGAGTCTGGCCATCTTTCCTAACTGTTGTTGTGTGATGAAGAAATAAAGCAAGAGTGAGCATTACAGCTCGCAAGATAATATATAGTGTAAACAATAATGCAAGTATCTAAATGGATAACTTACTAAAATCTTTTATCAAGTGTAAGATAATTACTTACTGGATATAAGCAAAAATAAGGGATGAAGTTACCAAATACTTCACTATACTTATATCATTTATAAGGCTACTTGAACTACCATTATTCAAAGTATTATAGGTTTAAAAAAGGGTCATCCCATAGATGAGACCACAAGTTAAGACTTGAATAGATTCAATCTTTGAAATATTATTGAATGAAATAAAGTTACGAGATACTTTATTTAGTCCCGATATATATATCCACATATATATCTCTTAAACTTTTCCTGGAACCTCTGTTATGTAAAGTATGAACAGAGTTTGTAACATCCAATGAATTTTGGAAAGGAAAAGAATTTTGGCATAAACCCGATATCTTGCTGATCAGGAAAAGATACCAATAAGTAACCTTTTCTACTAGTAGATGGATGAATCCCCCACCGGTCATCACCCTGACCACATAAGGACCTTGTGCTGGACCGCCACCCGGCCTCTTACGCGTTGATGGACTGCCACCCAGCCACTTACACTTTGATAGACCGTACCCCGGCCTGTCGCTTATGCCGACTCAATTAGATGGGCTTACTTCCCGAACGTTGGGTAAATAATCAATTCATTTGTCAAAATAACAACCTCGTTGTGAATATAATATACACCACAGAGCCGGATCCCTCAGGTTTTGAGCGAGTATTTAAATCCCCTTTGAAAGGAGGATCTTAAATATAAAATAATGAGTTTTGGGATCCGCCCTAACTTTTAGAAATCATTTTGAAGACTCGAAAACATTTTTAAGAATGTTTGGAGTACTGCTGATTTATTAAAATAAATCAGTCCCGATATATTAGAGATATCTGAATATTATTATTTAAATAATATTTTCATAAAGATAATCCTTATAAAAATATTCGAAGTAGAAGTTTTAAAACTCATACTTGAAATGGATATTAAATAACCAAAGATATACTTATATGAAAGTACTATCTTTATTTGAATAATCGAAAGTAAGTTTGATTATCGAACATTATTCTATAGTAAAATAAAGAATATTATTAAATAATAAGCGGAGTCATAATACCTCGAATGAATATTATAAATAATATTCATTAAATAAAATAAACGAAGTCATACATCCTCAAATGAATATCCAATTAATAATCATTAAATAGAATAAACAGAGTCATAAGTCCTCGAATGAATATTCAAATAATATTCATTAAATAATATAAAGTTATCGAATAAACCTTATTCGATTAATAGTTTTGAAAACTATTCATATATATATATATATATATTATACTCGAGAGCCTCGCCTCCCGATTTTAGAAAAAGTTCATCTTTTGATCCCCTGTACTAAGGGTAAACTCAAATACCGCTTATCTCTAGCATAGGTATTATGCAACTATAAGCATTTGAACCAACAGATATATAAATCAAGAATATGAACCAGGCATGCATATATACCATATCACATGCTACAATATATCGCAAGAATTTGCTAATAACAAATATCCATTTATCGCAAGATCATGCATATACACATATACATCACAACAACAGTTATACGGGTAGAAAACTTGCCTGAGCGACTGGGGTTTATTAATGGCTTGGGACGAGTCTGGTAACCTATAAACAACATATAAGTTGGAATTAAACCAAAGTCACTTGTAAATCTATACTTTAACCAATTTAGACTCTAACGCTCGCTTTGCGCTTAATGATTTTCTTAAGTCGCTCGAGTACCCTCGGCTCCACCATTTTTAATAAATTAACCATTATGAGTTTTAAGGAGATTCTTTCGCGAGTGTCTTATCAACTGCCTCACACACTTAAAATAATTGTTTCATACCCTAATTAACCATTTTTGGTCTTTAACATAGGTTTCAAAGTAAGGCGAGGGGTAACGATTCGTTTGCGAAATGTCGTTACTTAAAACGGCCGTTTCTCCTAAACCGTACATCGGAATCAAACGAACCACATATCAAAACGAAGCTCGTAACATGAACTATCTAAAAATGGCAATGGTCAAAACCTAGAAGGGAGTTCTCGGGTCCTAATGTTATGAACAAAAGCAGTCTAAAGTAAATCAGACATTACGACGGCTATGTTTACGCGATTTCCCAATTTTATACCATTCCAATTCAACCACCAATCAATCCCAATTCATTCATACAACCAACATCCATCCACACTACATCATAACAGCCCCAATCAACTCAATATTAACAATTTATACTTATTCTTAAACTTGAATTTAAACTATACTTAAGTCCTTTAACCAAACCATAAGATTTCAACATTCAATTCACTACCATTCCAACCCAAACTCTAAACCAACAAGCGTCAAGCTACTCTTTTACCATAACTATCAAAATCATCCTAATATACAAAGTAAATCTAGGGTTTGGAGATGTTATACCTTCCTTGAAGTGATTGGAGTAGCTAGGAAGCCTTAAGAAGCCTTGAGATGACTTAAGGATGCTTGGATCTTAAAGGAAAAACAAGAAAAAAACAAGTTAAAAACCTTGAAATCACTATTCATTGTCTTCTTCATTGATTTCTTGGAGAAGATTGTGAATGATTTGGAGGCTTAAACTCATAGGATAGCTATATCTATGCATAAGGAGTACTAGATAATTAACTTACCAATTAAGGAAGCTTGGAACTTGAATTTTGAAAAATTTTCTTCTTGAAATGGAGAAAAGCCGAGAGCAAATGTGGGAGAAATAAAATGATTTTGTGTTTTTGATTTGTTTAGATTAGCTTGGTTGTTTTTGTTTTGTTTTTGGTTAATTACCTTTCCAACCTTGAACTTTGTGTGGTTTTAAATCAACCACGCCTCCTTCCCCTTATGTCATGCTTATGATGTCATCATCCCTTACTTGCCCTCTTCTTATTGGTTGGATGACCTCATCATCCCTAACCTCCTTGATTAACTTCCTAATTGTTTGCCTAATGACCGCTGATCTGTTATACGGTTCGCTTAACTTTCGTTCTCGTTTCTCGTTTGAGGGATCATACCCGGGATCTTATTACTTGGGTTTCCTTAGCCTTTCTCAATACATTATATTCCTTTTATGATCCTCTCTTATAATCCTTTTATTTAAATCCTTTTTATCCTGTTACCTTATACTCAATTCTTTCCGTATCTAGTGGATTTCCGGGAAAAAATCAAAGTGTTCGGAATTGGATTCTGACGATCTTTACATACACTTATATACCATATAGAGTACTAATAAAATCTCAGAATATCCATAACAGAACCCCTACATAGTGTGGCATTAAAAGTTTTCTCATTCAGCAAAAACACTATTCATAAGGGTTACAAAAAGTTCAAAATTTTGGGGGTTATTACAGTCTCCCCTCCTTAATAGGATTTCGTCCCGGAATCAAATAGAAAACAAATGGGGGTACTTTTCTAGCATTGCGCTCTCTAGTTCCCAAGTTGATTCTTCCACATTATGATTCTACCATAGCACTCTGACTAGCTTGATCACTTTGTTCTGAAGCACCTGCTCCTTCTTATCTATAATCCTTACTGGTTTCTCCACGTAAGTCAGATCTGGTTGCATATCTACATGCTCATACTCCACTATGTGTCTGGCATCCCGATGATACTTCCTTAGCATTGACACATGGAACACATTATGAACTTGTTGTAGGTTCGGGGGTAAGGCTAGCTCGTAAGCCAACTTCCCAATCCGTCGTAGTATCTCAAAAGGTCCAATGTATCTTGGGCTTAGTTTTCCTTTCTTTCTGAATCTCATTAACCCCTTCCAAGGGGATACTTTTAGTAGTACTAAGTCCCCTACTTCATACTCCTTGTCCTTTCGGGCTAGGTCTGCATATTTATTCTGTCTGTCTTGGGCTGCTACCAGCCGTCCTCTGATGAGATCCACTATGTCTTTGGTCCTTTGGACCACTTCGGGTCCGAGCATCTTCCGACCCCCTACTTCATCCCAGTATAAGGGAGATCGACACCTTCTTCCGTACAGGGCCTCATAAGGTGGCATTCCGATGCTAGCATAAAAGCTATTGTTATAAGAAAACTCGATCAACGGCAAGTGATCATCCCAACTTCCTTTAAAGTCTATTGCACAGACTCTCAACATATCCTCTAGTGTCTGGATGGTCCTTTCACTCTACCCATCCATCTGGGGATGGTACGCGGTACTCATATTTAACTTGGTCCCCGCACATTCTTGAAAGCTCCTCCAAAATCTGGAGTTGAACCTGGGGTCTCGGTTTGAGACAATGGACGCTGGGACTCCATGTCGTGTCACTATTTCCTTAAGGTAAATGTCCACCAGTCTATCGACTGTGTACCTCTCATTGATAGGAATGAAATGAGCTGACTTTGTCAGTCGGTCTATGATCACCCATATCGCCTCATGATTGGCTTTCGTCCTTGGCAAGCCTACAACAAAATCCATCGCTATATGTTCCCATTTCCACTCGGGAATCTCCAGGGGTCGTAAAAGTCCACTGGGTCTCTGGTGCTCTGCCTTTACTCTTTGGCAAGTCAAACATTTGCTTACCCATTCTGCTACGTCCCTCTTCATGTTGGGCCACCAATAATATTCCTTCAAATCCCTATACATCTTGGTGCTTCCCGGGTGAATGGAATACCTTGAACTATGGCTTTCATCCAAAATCTCGTCTTTAAGTTCTTGAACATTTGGAACTCAAATCCTGTAGGAATACCTCATTATCCCCTTATTGTCTCTCTCAGTATAGATCTCTTCTCCAGTCATTGACTCTCTGCCCTCATTCATCATTCTTTCTTGGCACAATCTAATCTTTTCTAATAACTCTGGCTGCATTGTTATCTCAAACAGCTTTTCCGTTCCGGATCCGGTTACCTTTACTTCTATTTCCATTCTTTCGAAATCCCTGATTAATTCTTCCGAAGTCATTATCATTCTGAGCCTTTCCTTCCTACTGAGGGCGTCAGCCACCACATTGGCTTTCCCCGGATGATAGAGAATCTCACAATCATAGTCCTTGATTAGTTCTAACCATCTCCTCTAGCGCATGTTGAGCTCTTTCTGCGTAAATATGTACTTGAGGCTCTTATGGTCTGTGAAAATCTCGCACTTCTCTCCGTACAAGTAGTGCCTCCAAATTTTTAAGGCAAAAACTATTGCCGCTAGCTCAAGATCATGGGTAGGATATCTAATCTCGTATTCCTTCAGTTGTCTTGATGCATACGCAATCACTTTATCGTGTTGCATAAGCACACACCCTAATCCTTTGTGCGACGCGTCACTATATATCACAAAATCTCCTTTTCCGTCTGGCAATGCCAACACCGGGGCTGTTACCAACCTTTTCTTTAATTCCTGAAAACTGTTCTCGCATTTCTCCGTCCATTCAAACCTTTCTGTCTTACGAGTAAGTCGTGTCAAAGGGGCTGCGATCTTCACAAAGTCTTGTACAAATCTACGATAGTAGCCGGCCAATCCTATGAAACTCCTTACCTCTGTGGGTGTGGTTGGCCTTTCCCAATTTGAGACCGCCTCTATCTTGGAGGGGTCGACCAATACTCCTTCTTTATTGATCACGTGTCCTAAAAACTGTACTTTATTCCGCCAGAATTCACACTTCGAGAATTTGGCATATAACTGTTCCTCTCTAAGGATTCCTGGAGCTATCCTCAAATGCTCTGTATGTTCTGCCTCAGTCCTTGAGTAGATCAAATTATCATCGATAAAAACTATCACACACTTGTCCAAGTACTTCTTAAATACTCTATTCATTAAATCCATGAAAGCCGCTGGGGCGTTGGTTAATCCAAAGGACATTACCAAGAACTCATAATGCCCATACCTGGTATGGAACGCTGTCTTGGGGATATCTTCGGGTTTAATCTTTAGTTGGTGATATCCAGTCCTCAGGTCAATCTTGGAAAAATAAACAGCATCCTTTAGCTGGTCGAACAGATCGTTTATTCTAGGTAACGGGTACCTGTTCTTTATGGTTAGCTTGTTCAACTCTCGATAGTCGATGCACAGCCTCATGCTCCCATCTTTCTTCTTAACAAATAAAACTGGTGCTCCCCACGGAGACACACTGGGTCTTATCATACCCTTATCCAAGAGTTCCTGCAATTGGATAGCTAATTCCTTCATTTCTAACGGGGCTAACCGGTAAGGTGCTTTTGAAACTGGCGCCGTCCCTGGGGCCAATTCAATAGCAAATTCAATCACTCTATCGGGTGGTAATCCCGGAAGGTCTTTTGGGAATACATCTTCAAATTCGTTGACTACTGAAATATCTTGTAAGTTGGGCACCTCCTTTTGCGTGTCTACCACATAGGCTAGGTAAACCTCGTTTCCTTTTCGTAGCATCCTACTGGCCTGGGCCATGGTCAAAAATTTCTGCGTCTGCCTCTTTCCCCTAAATATGACTTCTTTCTTTCCTGGAATATTCAACTTAACTTTCTTCCCTTTACAGTCTATCTCAGCATCATTGCTAGATAGCCAGTCCATTCCCAAAATTATATCAAATTCTCCTAACTTAAAAGGAATCAGATCAACACTGAAAGATTGTTCCCCTATGCCTAACTCACAGGCGGGGTGAATCAGATTAACAAGAATAACTTCATGGTTGGCTATTTCTACTTGTAAGGGCTCTATCAAGGGTTCAGCTTTAAGTCTTAATTTACGCACAAAGTCCCTTGATATAAAATATTTAGTTGCTCCTGAATCAAATAAAACATTTGCACTGACTGAATTTAGAGAAAGGGTACCTGCTATCACATCTGAATCTTTCATAGCATCCTGGACTGTCATGTTGAAAGTCCTTGCAGTAGGTGGCTTATTAGAAGCAGCCCTGCTTGCTCCCGAAGCTGCTGGTTTGTTCATTGGGCATTCCCTCTTCCAATGACCCGGGCGTCCACACTGATGACAAGTGGTGGTTGGGCGGGTAATGGGGGTTGGCGAAGTGCACTTGTCCGAATAGTGACCCTCTCGACCACACTTGAAGCAGATTACCGGCTTTCCTTTACACTCCCCAGAATGCATCCTTCCACAAGTGTTACAGGCTTGCAATGGGGGTCGAGACTGGTTGGAATAGGACATTCTTGACTTCTGGCCGCTCTGGCTCACATTCACGCTCATTGGCCACTTAAACCCAGTGTTCTTTCCCGGTAGGGACACTGTTCCTCGATTAAATCTAGTTGGGAAGCTCCTTCCTGCGGAACCCCCACCAATGCTCATACTTTTCCTCTTTATTCCCTTCTTTTCTCTTTCCTTCTGCATCTGTTCACTTCCGGCTTCTACAATTGTTGCCTTTTGCACCAGAGTGGCATAATCCGTAAGCTCAAGGATTGCCACCCTATTCCGAATCCACGGTTTCAGTCCCTGCTGAAACCTCGGTGCTCACAAACTCTGGCACAAACCTTGATAACTCAGTAAATTTCGCTTCGTACTCTGCTACCGATAAGTTATTCTGCTTTAGCTCCAAGAACTTGAGCTCCATCTGGTTTTCCATAAACCTCGGGAAATATTTTCCCAGAAACAACTGACTGAATCTTTCCCAGGTTATGATAGCATCTGTCTCCATATTTTTCTTGGCCTCCCACCAGTAGTTGGCCTCTCCTTTCAGAAGGTAGGTAGCAAATACAGTCTTCTGTGCCTCATCGGTACTCAAAATCTCAAAGGATTTCTCCATTTCCTTTAACCATGCCCTTGCCTGAACTGGGTCGGCTGATCCGTGGAACTCAGGGGGCTTAAGGGACTTAAAAGCCCTGAAAGAGTTTGCCACAGCATTGTTATTTCCTTGAGGGGGTGGGTTGGGTTGACGTTCCAAGTTCTGCCTTAGTAGTTGCATGAACTGGCCCATGGGATCCATGCCTGGATTTGGTATTGGTTGCTCAACCTCAGTTTCTCCTTCCTTAGCCTCTATTTCAAATCCCTCAACATCATATGTCTCCTCCTCCTCTTCATACAGGGAGTCATCCTGTTCAACATAATCCTCGTCTTCCTCTTCACTGTGTTCCTGGTTCCTATCGTCCTGGTTATGGCTTCCCTGGTCCTCAGATCCAGGGTTTGCTCTAGTTCCAATCTTTCTTGGCGGCATGATACTGATAAAAAAAATTATTGGGAAATTCAACGTTAGGTCATAATCATACTCAACATTGTGCCTTGCACAACTCTATAATGGGGAGAATATATCTCGCAATTCTAATGTTTTATGACAGTTCTAATAAGAAGTGTAGTAATAATAATGATAAAAACAGTGATCTCGTCACTAAGGAACTGAACCGAAAGGAAACAAATATATACATAATGCGAGAAATACATAGTTTGATATGGTCAAAAGTGCAACAGTGCTACAGCCATCTATCCCAAAAGTGATACACAAGAGTCTATCTGTCTAGTCAGAAAAAGGGATGCTATATACAAGTCAACTATCCCGGAAAATTGGCTCTTACTAAGGCCTCTACTAACTAGACAACTAGACTATCCCGTCGTCAGTCCTGAATCACACACCGGAGCGGGTCAGCTCCCATACCCTTTCCATCGCACGACGGAAGATATAGTCGGCCTGCCGCCTGGAGATCCTACCATGCCTGTCCCCCTGGAGCGATCTGAGTCTCGCTCGGGACGTGAGCTCTATCCCCGTAAGCTCCCTCCTCAAGGATCGGGGTATAGCAGCCCTAGTCTCATAAGCTCGGGTACGCCTACCCGCCCTCTCCGCATCCAACTCCCTCCTGACCTCATCCAGCCGGGCCTCAGCAACGGCCACTCGGGTCCTCAGTACATCCTGAACATAGTCGTGGGCTAACAAAGACTGCCTATGGGCAGGGTCGAGAGGTGGTGAATCTGGAGCCGCTGGGGGTGCCTCCTCGGTCTGCCTAGGCTCGGGAGTATGGGTCTCTGAGCTGTCATCATAGGGGCTCCAATATAGTGGTGGAGGGGTAGGAGCTCTGACCACCGGGAGTGTGGGTAAAGGGGTACCAGTGTACACTACCATAGGTCCGACACGCTCCTCAGCCACTGGGACCTCATCCGGGTCCTCCTCATCTGAAATAGTAATGACCTCTGTCTCTGACTCCTCTGAGGGGTCCTCCTCATCCTCCTCCATCTCAGGCTCTTCCTGATCCTCAACATCTAGCAGTGCCTCATCATGCTCACGCTCGAACATCTCAGGGTCCTCTATCTCATGAGCCTACACATTAAACGAGCTAAGTTACTATCATGATACTTATAAGGGTTCCCGTAAGGATTTTAACTGTCAGTGCTACTTTAAGTAGTCTGACCATGAACTTGACAAGAGTTCTTATTATCTTTGTGAGTTTATTATTATATCATCGCATCTGTTAGATATATTTGATAATGTCATGGCTAATATGTTTTATGTTTAGCTTTCAGATCTTACGTGAACAGGATAAATCAGTACTTAACTGTTGATCAGTACTTATACTGGAAGTCAGGACTTAAGGATATCAGTACTTATATTATCAGGAGATAATCATCAGAAGATAGATATCAGAACTTAAGTGCGGAAGGACAATCAAATAAGGACAGTAGCTGGTTAAAGGAAAGAAGATTGAGATAAACATAAGAAGAGATGTGCATGAAGAAGGAATTCCGTGAAGAATGGAATACTTGGAAGAAAAGATATCTGATTGATATATTTTAGGAAGCAGAATTATATTCCATATCAATTAGCGATTATCTTGTAACTGTGTAGTATATAAACACAGACATAGGGTTTACACTATAAGTGTTATCATTATTAGAAAAGATTATTCATTGTAACCCTAGCAGCTCTCGTGATATTTGTTCATCACTGAGAGGTAACGGTTTCATACTGTAACAGAGTTTATTGTTTCAATAAAGTTTGTTTTCTGTTACTTAAGTTCTTAAAGTTCGATTTGAGTGTACTATTCACTGTATTCACCCCCTCTACAGTGTGTGTGTGACCTAAGAATTGGTATCAGAGCCTATCTGTTAACTTACATACAGTTAAAGATCCAAACACAATCATGTCGGATACAGAAACTCCAACTAAGCCTACCACAACTGAGGAACCACCAAAGACACAAATTCAGAGTCGGTATGAGACCATCAGAGTCCCCATACTGAGACCATCTGAATATCCCATATGGAAGGTAAGGATGACCATGTTCCTGGAAGCAACAGATCCAGAATACCTGGATAGAATCAAGGAAGGTCCTCACAAACCAACCAAACTCGCTGTTGCAGTTGCAGGTGAAGCAGCAATGACCGTACCAAAGGAGAAGAGTGATTATACTGCTGAGGACATAGCATCAATTGCTAAGAATGCTAAGGTACGACACTTACTGCATAGTGCCATTGATAATGTAATGTCAAACAGGGTAATCAACTGCAACACTGCTAAGGAGATATGGGATGCTCTGGAAACAAGGTGTCAGGGAACTGACACAATTAAGAAGAACAGGAAGACAATACTCACTCAAGAGTATGAACACTTTGACTCAAAGACTAATGAGTCATTGAATGATTTATATGATAGATTTGTCAAACTTTTGAATGATTTGTCATTGGTTGATAAAGAGATGATCTTGAAGATTCAAACCTTAAGTTCCTGTTAGCTCTTCCTGAATGCTGGGATTTGAAGGCAACGACAATAAGAGACAACTACAATCTTGATGAAACAACTCTTGATGAAATCTATGGAATGCTCAAGACTCATGAGCTGGAGATGGAACAAAGAAGCAAGAGGAAAGGAGGAAAGTCAAAGACAGTTGCTCTTAAGGCTGAAGAAGAATTCCCCAAAGCAGCTTCCTCAAAGAAAGACAAGGGTAAAGCTCTTTTCATAAAGTCTGATACTGAGTCATCAAGTTCTGAGAGTGATGATGACTCAGATTCTGAAAGCTTGCCTGAGACTGATGCTGATGAGGAGATGATGAAGCTGTGTGCTCTTATGGTGAAAGGAATCACCAAGATTGCATACAGGAAGTTCAGGAAGGGAAAGAAGTTTTCCAGAAAAAGCATAAGTTCTGATAAGAAGAATTTCAGAAGATCTGAAGGCAGAGGAGGAAAGTCTGACAGAGGAGATTACACCAATGTTAAATGCTATAACTGTGGTGAGAAAGGCCACATATCTCCTGACTGCAAGAAGGTAAAGGGTGACAGAGGCAAGGCTCTTGTCACAAAGCAGAAAAGCTGGACAGACACTTCAGACTCTGAAAGTGAGGAGAACTATACATTGATGGCAAATGCTGATAAAGAAAGTGCTGAGAGCAGTTCTGAAGCTGCTGAAATAAAGGTACCTCAGACTACTTATGCTTTTCATACTGATGATATTAATGAGTTGAGAAGATATCTTAAAACCATGTTTGTTAGCTATAGAGACCAAACTTTAACATGTGAAAGATTAACTTCTGAAAATCTTGCATTTAAGAAAAGGAATGATTTATTAGAAAAAGAGTTAGTCATGTTCCATCAAACTCAGAAGGATAGAGATGATGCTTTTTATGTTAGGGATGAAGTGCTAAAAATGAATGAATCTCTAAAAACTGAGTTAGAAAAGGAAAGAGAGATAATCAGGACTTGGACTAACTCCGGCAGAACAACTCAAAATTTGCTAAGTAGTGAAAATTGGAAAGAGGGTTTAGGTTATGGAGAGAATAAGAATGATAAAGAAACTGAAGAAATTAAGCCTTTTGTTAAGCAAAAGCCAAAGTTAAAACCTGTTAAGTTTGTAACTGTAAAGTCTGATAATGAGAAATCAGAAGTTAAAGAGGAATTAACTTCTAACAAACTAAAACAGGAAAAGACAGCTGAAGTAAACATAGGCTTAATGACAAAGAAGCAGCTTAAGCATAAGCTGAAAGATGTCAAGAATGCAAACAAAGTATAATCACCTAGGAAAAATAGGAATGGAAAGGAAGGTGTGAATAAAAGCAATGATTATAAACCTGTTCCTGATGCTCCTAGGAAAACATGTCATAACTGTGGAAGTTCTAACCATCTGGCTTCTTTTTGCAGGAAAAATAAGAATATTAACTCCTTACCTTCAAAATCAGGAGTTAAGAGTCAGTCTGTTAGATACAAACCACAAAATCCTTGTTTCCATTGTGGTAGTTTATGGCATTCCATTTATACTTGTAAGGAATATCATAGTTTGTACTATGATTATTATCAAATAAAACCTTCTTTGAAGAAAGTTTCCATTGTTGCTTCTAGTGTAAATTCTGATTCAAAGTCTGATAATGTAAATTCTGATAAGAAAAATGTTAACATAAACTCTGATGCTAAATCCGCTGCAAATGTTAACAAACTTAATTAGGCCAAAGGATCCAAGCAAGTCTGGGTCCTTAAAACTAATAATTAGTGGTCTTTGTGATTGCAGGGCAATAGGAAAAATATTCTAGTTCTGGACAGTGAATGTTCAGGACATATGACTGGAAATAAGACCCTGCTATCAGACTTTGTGGAGAAAGCTGGCCCAAGTGTTTCTTATGGAGATGGCAACATTGGAAAAATATTGGGATATGGCAATATCAATCTTGGAAATGTCATAATTAAACAAGTAGCTCTGGTCTCAGGACTTAAACACAACCTACTGAGTATAAGTCAAATCTATGACAGAGGTTATCATGTTGATTTCTTTGAAGAACACTGTGAAGTTGTGAGTAAATCTAAAGGCAAAGTTGTTCTAAAAGGATACAGACGTGGTAACATTTATGAAGCTAAGCTTTCAACAAGTACTGATGGCTCTGCAATCTGTCTATTAAGTAGAGCATCAATTGAAGAAAGCTGGAATTGGCATAAGAAACTCTCTCATTTAAATTTCAATAATATAACTGAACTGGTCAAGAAAGATCTTGTGAGAGGATTTCCAAACACAGTATTTGCTCCTGATGGTCTTTGTGATTTATGTCAGAAAGCCAAACAAAGAAAATCTTCATTCAAGAGCAAGACTGATTCATCAATTCTTGAGCCTTATCATCTTATACATGTTTATTTATTTGGTCCAGTAAATGTCATGTCTATTGCAAAGAAGAAGTATGCGTTGGTCATAGTGGATGAGTTCACCAGATACACATGGGTGTATTTCTTGCACACAAAAAGTGAAACTGCATCTATCTTGATTGATCATGTCAAACAGCTGGATAAAATGGTCAAAGATTCTGTGAAAATTTTAAGGAGTGATAATGGCACTGAGTTCAAGAATTTGATAATGGAAGAGTTCTGCAAAAGCGATGGAATAAAGCAGGAATTTTCTGCTCCTGGAACTCCACAGCAAAATGGAGTTGTTGAAAGGAAGAATAGAACTCTCATTGAAGCTGCACGTACAATGCTTGAAGAAGCAAAGCTTCCAACCTATTTCTGGGCTGAAGTTGTGCAGACTGCTTGTTTTACTCAAAATGCAACACTCATTAACAAGCATGGAAAAACACCATATGAGATGGTGAAGAAAAAAAAGCCAAATCTGAAATATTTTCATGTATTTGGATGCAAGTGTTTTGTTCTCAAGACTCATCCTGAACAGCTATCAAAGTTTGATCTAAAAGCTGATGAAGGAATCTTTGTTGGATATCCACTTTCCACAAAAGCCTTCAGAGTCTATAATTTGAGAACAAAAGTGGTCATGGAATCTATCAATGTCTCTTTTGATGACAAGAAGATCACTGGTCTTAAAGATTTCGTTGACCATGATCAGCTGAGATTTGAAAATGAAGACTCATATTCTGATACTGAAAATCCTGACAGTCTAAGTCCTGATACTGCAAACTCTGATGGATTAAACTCTGATGTTATTGAAACTGTGGTGACTACGTTAAAGGAAGATGCACCTATGCAGAGGGAGCATACTCAAGATCCTACCACATCTCAAGAAACATCCAAACATACATCTGGCTCTTCAAGTTCTGATTCGTCAAGTTCTGATAAGCCAAGTTTTGATAGTGCTGAAAATCTAAATACTGAAGAATTCAACTCAGAGAGCATAGTTTCAGGGGGAGCATCAGAAAATGAAAATGAAGATAGCATGGATCATGGGGGAGCATCCAGTTCTAGAGAAAACCTTCCATCTGCAAGGAAGTGGACAAAATCACATACACCTGATTTGATAATTGGAAATCCTGATACAGATGTCAGAACTAGAACAGGTACTTCAAATGAGTGTCTTTATAATTCTTTTCTCTCTCAAGCTGAGCCAAAGAAAGTGGAAGAAGCTCTTCAAGATGCTGATTGGGTGCAAGCAATGCAGGAAGAGTTGAATGAATTTGAAAGAAACAAAGTCTGGACCCTAGTACCAAGACCAAAGAATAGATCTGTTGTTGGTACAGAGTGGGTATTCAGAAACAAAACTGACAGTGATGGCATAATTACAAGGAATAAGGCAAGGCTGGTTGCAAAAGGATATTCTCAACAGGAGGGAATTGATTATGATGAAACATTTGCACCAGTTGCTAGGTTAGAAGCCATAAGGATATTTTTGGCTTATGCTGCTCACAAAAAGTTTACTGTCTTTCAAATGGATGTGAAAAGTGCTTTTCTAAATGGAGAATTGGAGGAAGAGGTATATGTTGAATAACCTCCAGGTTTTGTAGATACCAAACATCCAGACTATGTCTACAGACTTGACAAAGCACTTTATGGACTTAAGCAAGCTCCTAGAGCATGGTATGAGACTTTAGCTCAGTTTCTTCTGGAAAGTGGATTCAACAGAGGGACAATAGACAAAACACTGTTCTACCTCAACCATGGAAAGGACTTACTTCTGGTCCAGATTTATGTTGATGATATCATTTTTGGATCTACAAATGACAAACTTTGCAAGAAGTTTGCCAAACTAATGCAGTCAAGATATCAGATGAGTATGATGGGGGAACTTAGCTATTTTCTGGGCCTTCAAGTCAAGCAGAATGAGGAAGGCACTTTTATTTGTCAAACCAAGTACACCAGAAACCTGCTAAAGAAATTTGGAATGCAAGATTGTTCAAGTGCATCCACTCCAATGGCCACTACAACAAAACTGGATAAGGATACCGGTAAATCAGTAGATATTACTGACTACAGAGGTATGATTGGCTCTCTACTCTATCTAACTGCTAGTAGACCTGATATCATATATGCTACCTGTCTTTGTGCAAGATTTCAAGCAGATCCAAGAGAACCTCACTTAACAGTTGTAAAAAGAATCTTTAAGTATCTTAAAGGGACAGCTGCTCTGGGATTATGGTATCCTAGAGAATCAGATTTTAAACTAATAGGCTACTCAGATGCAGATTTTGCAGGTTGCAAAATTGACAGGAAAAGCACAAGTGGAAGCTGCCAATTTCTTGGAGGCAGATTGGTTTCTTGGTACAGCAAGAAACAAAAGTCAATTTCCACATCAACTGCAGAAGCAGAGTATATTGCTGTAGGAAGCTGTTGTGCACAGATTCTTTGGATGAAGAATCAGTTACTGGATTATGGGTTAACATATTTCAAAATCCCTATTTACTGTGATAATCAAAGTGCTATTGCTATGACAGGTAATCCATTTCAACACTCAATGACAAAGCACATCAGCATCAGGTACCACTTCATCAGGGAACATGTGGATGAAGGTACAGTGGAATTGCATTTTGTTCCCACAGATCAACAGTTGGCAGATATCTTCACAAAACCATTATGTGAAGCTACTTTTACAAGATTGGTAAATGAACTTGGAATGGTTTCAGGTTCTTTCACTAAATCTGCTTAGACTTGTTCTGTGTTATCAGACTTTATGCTCAGTATTTACAGAATTAATCTCATTGTATATTCTGTGCTTAATTGATAAATGTCTTTAAGTACTGACTGTTGTCTGATATATGTTTCTAAACTCTGATAAGTGATATATCTGTTCTAGTACCTATTCAATCCTATGAGGATAACTGTGCTAGATACTGACCTAGTAGTCTTCAATAAACAAATGATTCCATGGAAGAAGTAATTATTTCAGTGGAAATCTTATGACACTAGCAAATTCTGATAACTGAGCTTAGTTAAGTTCACTTTGTATATCTTATTACTAAGTCACAAATTAGAATAATGTTACTCATCTGTTAAGTTCTGATACTAGTAAAACTGCTGAATGTACTAAGTGCTGATAGACCTCTCTTATCAAAAGAAAAAGCAAAAAGATCAAAGATTAAAATCAGGTACTCCTTTGAGATCTAGAGTAAAAATGTGGAAGGGACGACCCAAGTGCATTTCTGGTATTAAGTAAATATGCATCAGAAAAGCTAAATATTTTCTTGGTGACTTTTCACACTCTATGATTACTGGAGAAATACTCTTAAAATAGCATAAATTCTGATAAACAGTCGTGACTCACTTACACTGAGAAGCCACTGTAAAATAGAATTTCAAAAGATGCATAAAATTAGCACAAAACAGTTGAGGTGGACTCAAGCATAAACTCATTCTTCAGTAGGTTTCAGGACAATGACAGATCTTTAGCAAAATTTTAGTTATGCCTTATTTCTAAGATGTACTGAAGTGAATCAGACTTTACTCTTTGTCTGTTTTTAGCTTAATGCACACACTTATCCTCCTTCTTCTATCAAAAACACAATGGTTCGATACAACATATTTTTGAACAACCAAACCTTCACAATGGAGCTAAGTTGTGCCGACTGGCAGCAAGAGTGGCATGTAACAGCCATTCCTGAGGAGATCTGGGATTCTGTCCCACAGGAGGTGCTAACTCACCTCCTATTCTTCTATATGGATTACCATCGCCATCTGGAGCGATTGGAGGAGGAAAGGCGGGAAGCTATCCGTCAGCAAGAGCGAATCATACGACTTGCCATCTTGTTCGTTGAAGATAGGAAGAGGAAGATGACTTAATCTCGTCTTCTTCCTGTTCTTCTTCATCCTCAGCTTTGTCAGGCTTCTTAGCTAGGACTAAAGCTGTTGATGTTAGGGTTAGAAGCTTAGGGAAAATCTTGTATTGATGTAATTTCCATTTCATAAATGTATTGACTTGATATATTAATGAAAACTATTTTTACTTCAAGATTTTGTCTCTGAGTTATTTTATCTTGTGTTGATAAATCATGATTGATATTCTGATGACCATTTAAATTTTGTTTTTATTTAAGTTATGATTCTCTGTCAGCACTTATTCATCGAAATTATCTCGGTCATTTTTAACATGATTTATTTTCAGAATATTAATGTTGCAGTGACAAATAATTCAATCAGTGATAACGGGTTAAAATTTGAATTGTTTCCCTTGATAAATCGAACAGTTTTTCCTTGAAACTCGGCAAATGGGTAAGTAATGATTACTGTTTTCTCGAGCCCAGTAACTATCCGTTATTACTGCATGTCTGAAAGGTGTCCAACGGTAATATTTTTTTTTGTATAAGTACAGCAGAGAGAAGATTTCTTTAATCTTTTTAATTTCTTCATCTTTTATCTCTCTTCTTACTTTTACTCTCCTTCACTTTACTATTTCCGTTGTTTTCATACAGATATTATATCAAACACCTATCAGGCATACTTAATTCTCAATTTTTTTTCACATGGCACCAAAGGATTTAATCATTGATGGAGCTAAGTTTGTTCCAAACAACTATGCTGTAATTCTTGATCATGCTGAAGCTCCATCTGAATTGCACTTTGTGCAAGATCTTCTTGCACATAGTGAGGTTGGGTACGCCTTAACTCAGCCTGAATTATTTTCAAGTCAACAAGTTCTGAGGTTCTGGAGGACTGGCATTTTTGATGATGGTGGTAACCGTGGAACTCCCAGTATTATCTTCCAAGTGGGTGATTCATCTTTTGTAGTCACTCCTGGTACAGTACGCAAGGCTTTACATCTTCCAGAGGATTGTACTTTCTCAGTTCCAGAGGACTCAGCCCTTCGGGAGTTAATGGCTGAATTGGGATATGAAAAGAGTTTGACGAAACTTGGACAGTTGAAACGGGCTAATATCAGAAGAGAATGGAGTTTCTTCTTTGATTGCATCACCAAAGCCTCTGGGAACAAATGTTCAAATTTTGATGCTATCACAATTCTGAGTCAGCACATAGGGTATGCTATTATCCATCAAACTCATTTTGATTTTGCAACTGGAATAATTGGTTTTATTGGGGATAGGATGATAGAGGATAGAGATGTTGTTTATTTTGCTAGATTTTGTCAACTTATTTACACTTACTGTACTGATGAACCTCATTTAGTCAGCACTCAAACCCCACCTTTTAAGGTTGCAAAAAGGTACTTTAATGACCTGGTAAATGCTGATGCTAAGAAGAAAATGGTTAGACCATTACAGATTCCTAAGTCTGTAAAACAGATCCTGGTAAATGCTGATCCTGATACCTATAGATCTGTTTACTCTGATGTCCAACCACCTCCAACCATCCAAAATCCATCAACCTCAGTACCTACCTCTCATTCTACTCAACCTACCCTCAGAACTTATCTCAAATCCTATCTCTCCACTTCACAGACTGCTCAACCTTCTTCTTCAGCACCTACTGTGAAGTCTCCATCCTCTAAGCCAAAGAGAACAAAAACTGTTCCTCAAACACCTCAAAAGAGGAGGAGATTTACTTTGAGAGATGAATCAGATTCTGAGGAACAGATTCCTTCTTCAGAACCTGTGGTGATTGAAGCTGAGAAAGCAACTTCTCAGAAGGATTCTAAAATTGGGGGTTCTAGGCTTCTCAAGAGGCTTAGACGTATGATAGTTCCTGAAACTCCCAAGGAATCCCAATCAACAAGGAAGTACAAGAAACAGAGGGCACAAAGGCCAGTTTCAGATGATGAGGAGGAAGCAGCTAAGGAAGGGGATCAGGAATCTCTGATCTCATAAGGCAAGGAATTTGCTCCAGTCACTTCTTCTCCATCAACTCCATCTCAGGAAGCTGTATCTGACAAGGCTAACTCACCATCTGTGTCTCTTGTTGATCCAGGCACAAGTGCTGAAATTGATATTCAGAACTTGGTTGTGCCTGCAATTCTTTTCTTAGAAGCTCCAACAGCAAATAATCCTTCCACAAAACCTGTTACTGATGCTGTTCAAGCTCCAGAGTTATCAACAACACCTTCTCTGCATCAAGATGTTGATGATCAGATTTTAGGTGAGCATCAGGATATGGCTGTTGATCAGAACATAGTCTCAGCTCAGCAATTAGAGGATGCTGAAGCCTCCATTGCTACTCACACTGTTGTCTTATCAGAAGATACTGATTCTTTAAGTTCTGATGCTGCAAATGTTGGAGATACTGGTGAAGCTGCTACAACTGTAGATGCTGATGAAGCAGGTCCTTCAGGACTTACTCCTCCACCGACTCTTCCTAAGTCTGAACTGGTAAAGGAGTTTGTTATCAGGAATGCACCAGTGCCTTGGAGTGAAACTCCTGCGGGTCAGGAGTGGACTAAGGAATGGAACTCAGTTTCATGTGTTCCAAATGCTTTACATCTTGCTGAGCACCTGACTAAAGCTGATGAAATGTTAAATTCTGATGATTTTAAAACCCAGCTTAGAGTCACTGCATTGAGTACTAAACATCTACAAGGTCTTCATTCCAATACTCATGCCGAGCTACACAAGATTCAGGAGAACTTTATCAAACAGGAACAAGTTTGGAAAATTGATAAGAAAAAGTTCTTCCAACCTACCATTGACAGGGTTGCTTATATTGAGAAAACTCAAGAGAAACAACAAGCTCAGATTGATCAAATTCTGACAAATCAAGCTTCTCAGCAATCGCAACTTACTGAAATCCAGACCTCAGTGGAACTACTTATCTCTCTTTTATTACCTGCTGATGCCAAAAAGGGGGAGAAGGTAATTAAGTCCAAATGCACAACCAACAAGACACTGCAAGGAAAGGATGATGGAAAAGATGACCAAGGAACCTCTGGAATGGGTAGTGGTCATAGTCAAGGTAGAAGGTTTACATCAAGACAAATTAGTCACAGAACAAGTTCTGATACTGGGAAAAGAATAAGTTCTGTTGCTGGTAAAAGGATAAGTTCTGATGAACTTCTAGATCTTGATGAGGAAATGTCAAGACAGTTATTTCTTCAAGAAAATCCAGGGATGGACTTGGAAAGTTTAAAGGAAGAAGAAGCCAGACTTAAATCAGAGAAAGTCACATCTAAATCTGAAGCTTCTGGTAAAAAGTTACTTCCAAAACCTAAAGGCATTGTGATCAAAGAAAGGACACATACTGAAGCAACTTTGGCTAGATCACAACCACAGATAGATCCAAGATCCAAGGGTAAAGAAAAGGTTGGTGAACCTATCAAGCCTTATGTACCTCCTGAGGAAGAAGAAATTACTGATGGAAAAGATGATTTTGCTCTGACTACAAGAAAAGTTCTTAAAACAACCTCTGACATGGCTCAAGTTGTTCAGAGTCAAGAAATTGTAAGTTCTGATATTCAGAAGAAGCAAGTAACCTCTGACAGTGCTCAAGTTAACTTGATATCAGAAAATAGATCAAAGACACTCCTACTAGGATTCACTAAAGCAAAACAGACTCAATCTTTGAAGACTACTGCAAGTGGTTTTGAAGCAAGAGTAGTTAGTGGAAAGGAAGCTAGAGATAAAACTGGATTGGGAAGTGCTGATGAAAGAAGAGTACACAACACTACCAATGATCCAACTTCCTTGAGTGAACCAGGTATTGGAGCAACTCCTGAGAGATTGAATCAACTGGAATCTGTACAGATGGTTTACCATACCTACTTGAAAGAATACATCATGTTGTATTTCATGACAGATGGTAGGGTTTATCATATAAGACAAAATGCCATTCCTTTGAAGTATTTTGAAGAATTGGAGCATGTACTTTTCTTACTTCAAGTGGATGACAGAATAACAGAGACTGCTGTAAACTACTTAAAAGAACAGATTCAGAGACAGAAAAGGTTTTATTCTGTTAAGTCTGACAGCAGATATGTTCCAAAGTACAGAGATCACAATGGTGATATTGTTGATATGAAGCCTAATACTGCACAGATCAGAACGTATCTTGGTATTAAGGGACTTGAATTCAATCTTGAGTCAGACAAAGCTTATGTCATAAGACTAGATCAGGAGTTAAGAAAAGTAAAGATTAATGATCTCAGAGCTGCAATCTTTCAAACTGGTGAAGATACTGCAGAGCTTAAAGGTGTTAAAAGGAGAATGATTGATGAACTAAGATATGCTGAGAAATGTTTGTTGAAGAACTATCTCAGAACAACTCCTGACATCAGAGAGATCAGAAAATGAAGAAGCCAAGTCGAAGATCTACAACTGCATAAATTCTGATATTTATACAGATTGAAGTTGTTATCAGAAGTTGAAATTGGTAAAAACTTTAAGGACTGTAAGTTGTAGTTATCTAGTCTATTTCTCAAACATTTGTACTTAATGTTTTTGACATCATCAAATATCTTTTAAACTTGTATATTTTGTTAATTTACAAGTTGGGGGAGATTGTTAGATATATTTGATAATGTCATGGCTAATATGTTTTATGTTTAGCTTTCAGATCTTACGTGAACAGGATAAATCAGTACTTAACTGTTGATCAATACTTATACTGGAAGTCAGGACTTAAGGATATCAGTACTTATATTATCAGGAGATAATCATCAGAAGATAGATATCAGAACTTAAGTGCTGAAGGACAATCAAATAAGGACAGTAGCTGGTTAAAGGAAAGAAGATTGAGATAAACATAAGAAGAGATATGCATGAAGAAGGAATTCCGTGAAGAATGGAATACTTGGAAGAAAAGATATCTGATTGATATATTTTAGGAAGCAGAATTATATTCCATATCAATTAGCGATTATCTTGTAACTGTGTAGTATATAAACACAGACATAGGGTTTACACTATAAGTGTTATCATTATTAGAAAAGATTATTCATTGTAACCCTAGCAGCTCTCGTGATATTTGTTCATCACTGAGAGGTAACAGTTTCATACTGTAACAGAGTTTATTGTTTCAATAAAGTTTGTTTTCTGTTACTTAAGTTCTTAAAGTTCGATTTGAGTGTACTATTCACTGTATTCACCCCCTCTACAGTGTGTGTGTGACCTAACAGCATCATCTCTGAGGTTTATAACGCTTAGCTCTGATACCACTTCTATAACACCCCCAGATCCGGGGTCAGGGATCCGGGTCATCACGGTTTTTCTTTTCACAATATCACTTCACTTAATTAACAATAAATAACCTCATGCTTGACCCCACACTAACACACACCACAACCCGTTATAGTCTCAGAGATGAAATTTAAATAAGTACAAGTCTTTGAATCCACAATTTAAAAGTTATTACAACCCAAAATGATTCCTTAATAAGTTTACAATTAATTGCCATTATCTGCCACAAGTTATAATTATACATAATTGATTCTCAAAAGTAGAAGGTCTGATCTACAGATAGATCTACCTCTGCAGCTATAGCAGCTATGATCTCAACGGGAAGGCGCGGGGCGCTTCCCACGCTCTTGCGCTGGGTCTGCTTGAGTCTGGCCATCTTTCCTAACTATTGTTGTGTGATGAAGAAATAAAGCAAGAGTGAGCATTACAGCTCGCAAGATAATATATGGTGTAAACAATAATGCAAGTATCTAAATGGATAACTTACTAAAATCCTTTATCAAGTGTAAGATAATTACTTACTGGATATAAGCAAAAATAGTGGGATGAAGTTACCAAATACTTCACTATACTTATATCATTTATAAGGCTACTTGAACTACCACTGTTCAAAGTATTATAGGTTTAAAAAAGGGTCATCCCATAGATGAGACCACAAGTTAAGACTTGAATAGATTCAATCTTTGAAATATTATTGAATGAAATAAAGTTACGAGAAACTTTATTTAGTCCCGATATATATATCCACATATATATCTCTTAAACATTTCCTTAAACCTCTGTTATGTAAAGTATGAACAGAGTTTGTAACATCCAATGAATTTTGGAAAGGAAAAGAATTTTGGCATAAACCCGATATCTTGCTGATCAGGCAAAGATACCAATAAGTAACCTTTTCTACTAGTAGATGGATGAATCCCCCACCGGTCATCACCCTGGCCACATAAGGACCTTGTGCTGGACCGCCACCCGGCCTCTTACGCGTTGATGGACTGCCACCCAGCCACTTACACTTTGATAGACCGTACCCCGGCCTGTCGCTTATGCCGACTCAATTAGATGGGCTTACTTCCCGAACGTTGGGTAAGTAATCAATTCATTTGTCAAAATAACAACCTCGTTGTGAATATAATATACACCACAGAGCCGGATCCCTCAGGTTTTGAGCGAGTATTTAAATCCCCTTTGAAATGAGGATCTTAAATATAAAAGAATGAGTTTTGGGATCCGCCCGAACTTTTAGAAATCATTTTGAGGCTCGAAAACATTTTTAAGAATGTTTGGAGTATTGCTGATTTATTAAAATAAATCAGTCCCGATATATTAGAGATATCTGAATATTATTATTTAAATAATATTCTCATAAAGATAATCCTTATAAAAATATTCGAAGTAGAAGTTTTAAAACTCATACTTGAAATGGATATTAAATAACCAAAGATATACTTATATGAAAGTACTATCTTTATTTAAATAATCGAAAATAAGTTTGATTATCGAACATTATTCTTTAATAAAATAAAAAATATTATTAAATAATAAGCGGAGTCATAATACCTCAAATGAATATTATAAATAATATTCATTAAATAAAATAAACGAAGTCATACATCCTCAAATGAATATCCAATTAATAATCATTAAATAGAATAAACAGAGTCATAAGTCCTCGAATGAATATTCAAATAATATTCATTAAATAATATAAAGTTATCGAATAAACCTTATTCGATTAATAGTTTTGAAAACTATTCATATATATATATATATATATATATATATTATACTCGGGAGCCTCGCCTCCCGGTTTTAGAAAAAATTCACCTTTTGATCCCCTGTACTAAGGGTAAACTCAAATACCGCTTATCTCTAGCATAGGTATTATGCAACTATAAGCATTTGAACCAACAGATATATAAATCAAGAATATGAACCAGGCATGCATATATACCATATCACATGCTACAATATATCGCAAGAATTTGCTAATAACAAATATGCATTTATCGCAAGATCATGCATATACATATATACATCACAACAACAGTTATACGGGTAGAAAACTTGCCTGAGCGACTGGGGGTTATTAATGGCTTGGGACGAGTCTGGTAACCTATAAACAACATATAAGTTGGAATTAAACCAAAGTCACTTGTAAATCTATACTTTAACCAATTTAGACTCTAACGCTCGCTTTGCGCTTAATGATTTTCTTAAGTCGCTCGAGTACCCTCGGCTCCACCATTTTTAATAAATTAACCATTACGAGTTTTAAGGCGATTCTTTCGCGAGTGTCTTACCAACTGCCTAACACACTTAACATAATTGTTTCATACCCTAATTAACCCTTTTTGGTCTTTAACATAGGTTTCAAAGTAAGGCGAGGGGTAATGATTCGTTCGTGAAACGTTGTTACTTAAAACAGCCGTTTCTCCTAAACCGTACATCGGAATCAAACGAACCACATATCAAAACGAAGCTCGTAACATGAACTATCTAAAAATGGCAATGGTCAAAACCTAGCAGGGAGTTATCGCGTCCTAATGTTATGAACAAAAGCAGTCTAAAGTAAATCAGACATTACGACGGCTATGTTTACGCGATTTCCCAATTTTATACCATTCCAATTCAACCACCAATCAATCCCAATTCATTCATACAACCAACATCCATCCACACTACATCATAACAGCCCCCAATCAACTCAATATGAACAATTTATACTTATTCTTAAACTTGAATTTAAACTATACTTAAGTCCTTTAACCAAACCATAAGATTTCAACATTCAATTCACTACCATTCCAACCCAAACTCTAAACCAACAAGCATCAAGCTACTCTTTTACCATAACTATCAAAATCATCCTAATATACAAAGTAAAGCTAGGGTTTGGAGATGTTATACCTTCCTTGAAGTGATTGGAGTAGCTAGGAAGCCTTAAGAAGCCTTGAGATGACTTAGGGATGCTTGGATCTTAAAGAAAAAACAAGAAAAAAAACAAGTTAAAAACCTTGAAATCACTATTCATTGTCTTCTTCATTGATTTCTTGGAGAAGATTGTGAATGATTTGGAGGCTTAAACTCATAGGATAGCTATATCTATGCATAAGGAGTACTAGATAATTAACTTACCAATTAAGGAAGCTTGGAACTTGAATTTTGAAAATTTTTCTTCTTGAAATGGAGAAAAGCCGAGAGCAAATGTGGGAGAAATGAAATGATTTTGTGTTTTTGATTTGTTTAGCTTAGCTTGGTTGTTTTTGTTTTGTTTTTGGTTAATTACCTTTTCAACCTTGAACTTTGTGTGGTTTTAAATCAACCACACCTCCTTCCCCTTATGTCATGCTTATGTCATGCTTATGATGTTATCATCCCTTACTTGCCCTCTTCTTATTGGATGAATGACCTCATCATCCCTAACCTCCTTGATTAACTTCCTAATTGTTTTCCTAATGACCGCTGATCTGTTATACGGTTCGCTTAACTTTCGTTCTCGTTTCTCGTTTGAGGGATCATACCCGGGATCTTATTACTTGGGTTTCCTTAGCCTTTCTCAATACATTATATTCCTTTTATGATCCTCTCTTATAATCCTTTTATTTAAATCCTTTTTATCCTGTTACCTTATACTCAATTCTTTCCGTATCTAGTGGATTTCCGGGAAAAAATCAAAGTGTTCGGAATTGGATTCTGACGATCTTTACATACACTTATATACCATATAGAGTACTAATAAAATCTCAGAATATCCATAACAGAACCCCTACATAGTGTGGCATGAAAAGTTTTCTCATTCAGCAAAAATACTATTCATAAGGGTTACAAAAAGTTCAAAATTTTGGGGGTTATTACATTTAGGCATCAAAGCCTTGGTCGGATCAGGTTTTGGATTGGCAATAGATTTAGATCCTATCTTCCTCTTGCCTTTCCATTTACCCTTTTTTTTGGCCTTCCCCTTATTCACCATCAACATGGGAACAAGGGATGCCTTATGAATATCGGTCTCAACAGTTTTCAATATTGCCAACAATTCGGTGGGGTTCTTATCTATCTCATTCATATTGTAATTCATCACAAATTGAGAATAGATGATGTTTAAAGATTGCAAAATCAGATCAATCTGGTGCTCCATAGCAATCGGGGCACCTAATTTAGCAAGGTACTCAATATACCCTATCATCCTTAGAACATGCGGTCCAACCGGATCACGTTCTCCCTGCTTATATGCGTTCAACGACTTGAAAGTAACAAACCTCTCCTGATGAGCTTGTCCTTCAAACATACATTTAAGGTGCTCAATTATATCATAATAATCCATATTCTCATGTTATTTCTGAAGTTCAGCACTCATGGTCGCTAACACGAGATATTGAACATCCATGTCATCATCTATATGTTCCTGATAAATAGTATGTTGAGCATGGGATGCTCCTTCAGGGAGAGGTGCAGGGCGAGGAATATCTATGACATAGAGCTTGCGCTCTTGTTTGAGGACAATCCTCAAGTTCCTCTTCCAGTCAAGGAAGTTTGTTCCTGTTAGCTTGTACTTCTCAAGGACTGATCGCACGGAGAAGTTGTTTGAATTGTTTGCCATTTGATATCTATAATGTTTAAAATGCATAAGATAGATTAGTTTACAGATGTTTATTAAATTATGTTCAAGTGATTATTCATATATATTCAAAATATATATCTCCCACTATTTTTATCAAACTAATAGCCCTAACTATTAATCTGGAAAGAATATCTTCTATATACTTTCTAGTGAGCCAAGATCCATATTTCATCATATCTTAGGTCAGCTTTGTCTTTTCTCCCAAAATAAGATTATTTAGGTAGAGAATATTTGTCAATTATATCAACTCTATAACTTTTGGATAGTTTAGTGGAACAACATTTGTTCGTATTTATGCAGTAAATCTCACCAAACTATATGCCTCTAAGTTCACAATCCTATTATGGTAAATTAGTTAAGAGTAACCCAAAGGTCTAAAAAGTATCATATACTTCAACACGACATCCCACGATAGATGGGATTACTTCGCTCTGGCAAACCCACTCCTTATCGATCTAGGGGTTAACGCGTTGGACATATTGGAAGGCATCTAAACAACTTAATATAAATATTAGGGTTTTGTTAGTATTGAAATGATCATGATCCCATCATCAAGAGATTCCTAATTTTTCCTTGAATAAAATACTTGAAATCAATACTCGTCAATGGTTTGATTTTCAGGTAGTGAGGGAGTCACATCGGTCTTGCTTAAAACCCACAACCTTACAAGTTCAATGAACCCGTTTTTGACAAAATCGCCCTATGTCGGAAATAAAGAAGATTCATATTTTATTCCGTATTTCATAAACACAAGAATCTCATAATTGTTTGTAAATTTTAAAATCTTGAGTCGTTACTGATTTTATTTTGTTTAGCAGGCATGGCATGGGTGACGTATCTAATACATACATTCATGCATGATTAATCTAATTAAAGCATGCATCATTAACTATTCTACACATACATTTATACATTAGTATGTAAAGTGTGGTATGTAAATGTTCTTGGTTATGGCCTTTATCCTATGTGATCCTTTTCAAGCTAATGAAAGGATCAAGGTCAATCTATGGTGAAAGATATAAATACAATTACAAGTCTCCATTCTTCTTTCTTCCATAGTTGCTCCTTCTCTTTTGGATCACCTTTTTCCTTGCAAGTCTACATTAATAATTACATAGAATAATAAAAAAAATCTAAAACAATTGCAAGAATAACTCAAGTTACATTCGAGATAAACGAATTACAAAGAATAAACGACGTGCAAGTCATATTTAGAAACCGAAACCATAAATAAAAAACCATTAACTAAAGGGTCATAAGGCCATACACCATACTATCACATGACACATAACAAAACACTTATAATCTTAACATGGTATCACATATCATAGTTCAGATTATATAACCAAACACAGCATATTTACCAAAATTCAGAAAATTAAAATCAGCTTTCTAAAAACTAAATATTGCTGTTTCGAGGCATGTAACAACATCCAATGGCTTACAGATGCGAACCTGACTATGTTAGTCTTTCTCAGTGACCCGATTACAATCGGGAAACATATATCGTTTGTAAAAATCGGATACTGGACACAGATTTCATCAAATCTGTTCAGCTTTTTCAGAAATCGTATCGTATACAATCTTCATAATAAAAAACAAAGTATATCATTTATACACACACATATATACATACAACCATCACATGATTATAAATTACATCATGAATTTACAGATTATTCAAGGAGTAAAAATAGGAAACAGATTGGAACTAACGATATTCTATCGGGATCAGATTATCAGCTGGGATATTCAAATTTGTTGGAGGGAAAAGACAAAACCAAGACAGATATTGGGCCTTTGGATTAGGAATTAGTTGGGCTCAACATGGATGAACGCAAAAGGAGACGTGGTGCTGATAATAATGAGCTCATGGAAATAGAAGGTGATAATGTAATGGACTTCTCAGAACCTGCATTTTCTCGTAGGGATTATGCAGCTTCTTCACCCCAAGTGTTGGCTAAGCTTGCTGAGCAAGCTAGCCAGACACAATGAATATCCTAAGTTGTAATTGTCGAAGGTTGGGGAACCCTAGGATAATTAGAGTTATTGGTGATTTAATCAAATCACGTAAACCCGACATCCTTTTTCTTTCTGAAACAATTTCAAGAGCTGATAGAATAGAGCAACTTCGTATTAAATTTGGTTATTCTCAATGTTTTGCAGTAGATTGTATTGGTCATAGTGGTGGGTTAGAAGTCTTTTGGCGTAATAATACAGCGTATGAAATAACTGGGTATTCCCAGAATCATGTAGATTTGAATTTTATGTAGAATAATGTTGCCATTTGGCGTCTCTCTTATTTTTATGGCTTCCCTGAATGAACTAGGAGACAAAATTCTTGGGACTTCATCCGTATGTTATCTAGTAAATCTGATCTCTCGTGGTGCATAATGGGAGAATTTAATGATCTCATGTACGAGTTAGATAAATGGGGTTCTGTACCTCACCCTAGAAGCTTGATTGAGGGGTTTAGGAAGGCTATCGAGGATAGTATGCTGGCTGAGATGGAGCTGCATGGTGGTAAATTTACGTGGGAAAAAAGTAGGGGCAAACCAGGTTGGGTTAAAGAACGTCTAGACAGGTGTTTTGCTTCTCCAGCATGGTGGAATCTCTTTCCTCTTTATAAGTTGTCTTTTTCCATGCTACTGCTTCTGATCACGATCCGTTGTTTTTAGATTTGTTCAACATCTGTTTTTCAAGGAAATTTTTTAGATTTCGGTTTGAAAATACCTAGTTAAGAGAACCTAGATTTTGGAAAGAAGTATCTGACTACTGCTTGACATGCCTGTAATTAATATCTTGCCCAAGCTTATTTCTGTGTCTGGATTTATGGCTCGATGGGGGAGGAACTTTTTTCATAAATTCCGTGACAAAGTGAGGAAACAGAAAGAGGTAGTAGCAATATTAATTGATCGAACTGATATGATTGGAGTAAAACAATACTTTGATGAAAAAGATAAGCTCCACGCTTTATTGCTTCATGAGGAAAACCTATTGGAAGCAGCGAATCAAGACTTACTGGTTAGCCGAGGGAGATGCAAACACAAGATATTTTCATCAAACAGCTTCAGCAAGAAGGAAGACGAATCATCTGTCTTTTTTAGAGAATGAACAGGGGGAGCAAATTCACGACCACGATTCTATGTGTCAAATGGTCAAAGATTATTTTTCAGATGTGTTTACTCAGATACATGACATCAGTGCTGATCTAAACTTGTCATCAGATAAGTCTATCACTACAAACCAGAATGAAGATTTGATCGATGAATTAACATTTGGGGAATTTGACTATAGTAAGACAGATGCATCCGGACAAAGCATAACGGGTAGAAAACTTGCCTGAGCGACTGGGGGTGGTAAAAGGCCTGGGGCGAGTCTGGTAACCTATAAAAAACATATAAGTTGGAATTAAACCACGGTCGCTTAAGAAACTATACTTTAACCAATTGGACCCTAACGTTCGCTTTTCCGCTTAACGATTCACATAAGTCGCTCGAGTACCCTCAGCTCCACCATTTTTCATAAATTAACCGTTACGAATTTTAAGAAAACGCTTTCGCGAATACTCTACCAAATGACCCATTAACCTTACATAATTGTTTCATAAGCCAATTAGTCTTTTAAGGGCCTTAAACAAGGTTTTAAAGTTAAGCGAGGGGTAAAGGTTCGTTCGCGAAACACCGTAAGTTAAAACGGTCGTTTCTCCTAAACCGTACATCGTATCTAAGTGAACTACATATCAAAACGAAGCTTGAATCATAAACTATCTAAGCACTATAATGGTCAGTTAGTGGCAGTGAGTTTTCGAGTGCAAAAGTTATGTACAAAATAGTCTAAGGAAAATTGGGCATTACGACGGCTATAACTTAGCGATTCCAAAATTTTATTACAAGACCACAACCATACCAAACCAACCCAAAAATCAACTTACTAAATTATAAAATTCCAAACATCCCCTCAACTTCATCATACACCAAAACAAGTTCCTCACAATCATCCATTTACATAATAACTCATAACTTCCATTTAAAGTTTATACTACTCTAAAATCATACAAACATCTAAGAAATCTTAAAGAACAAGTTTAAAACTCATGGTATGGCTTAAACACAAAGAAGGGAAGAGGTTATACCTTCCTTGGAGAGTGGGTAATACTTAACAAACCTTAGATGATCCTTAACTAGCCTTATAATGATTAAAACCTCAAAACAAAATCAAGAACACAAATTTAATTCTTGAAATACTAATCCCTGAACTGTAAAATGTTAAAAACGGGTATGAAAATCAAGAAGGTGAGGATAGTTGTTACCCTAATTGTGTAGAGCTTCTCGAGGGCTTCAATTTGATAGGTAGAACGCGCAAAACGGTCAAGGGAAACTCAAGATACAAGCTTTTCTTTCTCCTCCATTTTTACTCTCTTTCCTCTCGGGTTTTCATGAAAAAAAAAGGATGTAGTCTTTGGCTTGCTTGGTTGATTTTGAATAATGTGTCCAAATGTGTGGTTTGATAATATCTATAATAATCCACCTGTTTAAAGTGATTACATCATCTTAGTGAAATCATTCCCTTGCCAAGTGTTGGCTAATTATGGTGGATGGTATATTAAGCTCTTAACCACTTGTTTTAGCTTCTCTTGGAAGCTTTCTCCCCCTACTACTTGCATGCATTCGTCCTTGATCGTTAAATTATTTTACGGCTCATTTATTGCTCAATATCGTTGATCGTTTGAGGGAATATATCCGTGATTTTATTACTTGGGTTCCCCTAACCTTTCTCAATATTTTATATTCCTTTTATGATCCTATCTTATAATCCTTGAATTTAAATCTTTTTAATCATGTTACCTTATACTCAATTCCTTCGGTATCTGGTGGATTTTCGGGAAAAATCAAAGTGTTCAAATTTGAATTATGACGATCTTTACATACAATTATATACCATATGGAGTACTAATAAGATCTCAGAATATCAATAAAAGAACTCCTACATAGTGTGGCATGAAAAGTTTTCTTAATCAGCAAAATCACTATTCATAAAGATTACAAAAAGTCCAAAATTTTTGGGGTTATTACAGTTTGCATGACAGTAAGTATTTGGGCTTGCAATCACTAGTGGGGAGATCAAAGAAAAAGGTGTTTAGTTTCATAAAGGACAAGGTATGGAAGAGAATTCAAGGTTGGCAATCGAAGAGTATATCTCAAGCTGGGAAAACTATTATAATCAAGAATGGTGCTCAATCTATTCCATCCTATTTCATATCCTTTTTTTGTTGCCTAAATCGTTGTGTCAAGTGATGGAACGGATTATGAACAAGTATTGGTGGAATTCAAAACCTAGATAGAATAGAGGAATCAACTGGCTAGGATGGAATGACATGAGTGTGTCCAAGCATAAGGGAGGCCTGGGTTTTCGAAGTCTCTATGGGTTTAATATAGCTTTGATTGGTAAATAGTGTTGGAGAGTTATCAAGGAACCCCAATCGCTTGTTGCTCGCATTTTCAAAGCTCGATACTTTCCTAACTGTCATCTTTTGCAAGCTACTCAACAAATGGGGACAAGTTTTATTTAGGTTGGTTTAATGAATGTGAAAGATGCGTTATATGATAGTTTTCGGTGGGTGCTCGGAAATGGGGTGGTTTTTTATGCAATCAAGAATTCGTGGCTTAGAAACAAAGTTGACTTTTGTGTTGATCAGACTATTGATTACGGAGTCTCTAACATCCACGTGTCTGAGTTTATCAACAACAATGATAGAAGTTGGGATGTTGCTAAGGTTATGGAGTTCTTCTCTGCGAGTGATACAATCTTAATTCTTCAAACTCGTATACATCATTGGACTGTGCAGGATCGTGTCACATGGCTTAGATCTCCTACTGGTGTGTATATGGTTAAGTTAGGCTATCAACAGTGGTGTAACAAGAATTTGGGCAACACGGGCGTCTTGCCAAACAATGGTTAGAGCAGACTCTGGCGGATACACGTGCCTCACAAGGTCAAAACCTTCCTTTGGAGATCTTGCCACAACAACATTCCGGTTCACTATAAATTGAGAGCTAAAGGTGTGCAACTTCCCATCGTCTGCCCTATATGTGACTCGGATGTAGAACATCATTTACACGTATTCTTTGAATATCCCTTTCCTGCTGGTTGCTGGCAATATGTTGGTTTGTCTCTTGACATGAGCATGGTGGAGTTCGCCCCTCACTGGCTACTGCTGAAACTGAATGGAACAGGACACGATGAGTTACTCTTAATAGCCACAGTTCTGTGGGGGATTTGGTTTTTCCGGAAGAAGAAAGTTTGGGAGAATAAAGTAGTTAACAACAGGATTGCAATGGACTGGAGTGCCAAATACTTCTCCGATCGGAAGTTGGCGAAGGACAATAGAGCTGCATTGACTGCTACCACCATTAAAAACTGCTAGACATCTCCCCATCGATGGAAACTTCCTGCCACAGGATCTTTCAAACTCAACACAGATGCAGCATTTAAAGTTGGAGAGGGATCATTCTTCATTGGGCTTCTCCTTCGAGATCATCAGGGCAAGTTTATTATCGGGAAAGTTCAGCGGCTGGTGATGGTTAGTTCTGTTCTAGAAGCCGAGGTGGCTGCTTTCCATGAGGGTCTCCATTGGCTGGCTTGTAACGCCCCCAAATCCGGGGTCAGAGGATTTGGTCGTCACTATAAAACCTCAATCCAAAATAACCTGTTTAAATCAATAAATAAATGCTAGCGCAAAATATTTATCATTTATGACCCCAAACTAATCCAAGATCTTTTAAGGTTACAGTTCTAGAAACAAGATATCCAAATTCCACAAATAAATTTTTCACTTTCTTTTAAAACTCTTTTCAGCAATTCACAATCTCAAAACTTAACCCGCTAGTATAACTTCGAAAAGAAGTATACTAGGCCCAACTATAAAATAACACAACTATAATATAATAAATATAAACAACTTTATACAATAAAACTTACACTAGTCCGCAAACCCTGGACCAACCATCTTACAAAAGCTTCTTCTTTGCTTCCTTGAATTACGCACCTAAACAGCGCAAGTTAATCCTCACTGGAGGTTAAATTAAAAAAAACAGGCAAGTATGAGCGAAAGAAATGCTCAGCAAGATCATTATAGAAGATATAGGGTCGTTTTGATATAAAACCGACATCTGCAATAACGCAGAACATTTTAGAATCATAATTGCTGAATCAGAAAAATTATTAAAAATCGGATAATTGTTTCTCACTGTATTCAAAACTCTTTTTGATATTTTTGAGCGAAGTGCTTCAGCAATACTTGAATCTTGACGAGAATAAAACTCGTAAAATAGTGTTTAAGGAAATATCGTAAACAATATTAACATGAATGATTATGGATTGAGTCATAAACTTTATTCAAAACCGAACTCTTGATATTAATACTCATTTTGTTGTCATATCAAATTAGATATCACTACGAACTTTGATGCTCACAACATCCCATACTGAAGTCAACACCAATCATCTGTACTAATACCACCTTTGATATTTAATAATAAACTAAGTATCCAAAAAATCAGAAACTGTTTCAAAACTGCATTTCATCGTTAATCCAAAACAGAAAAAGTTGATAAATCATTTATATGAATATCAAAAATGATATGATAATTTAGACTGGGATCATTCTCCGACGGACGTACTATCACATACTGATCAGCCCGTGTGATAGAATTGGTTCATGATTCTTATAAACATGTCCCCAAAAATACGAGTACTCAAATAAAAAGGTAAGATACCTGCTTGTAGCAAAAATTGTGTCATAATATTTCATATGACACTTAGAAATATCCCTCCGCTGGACCGTACGTCCCGGTCACTTACGCAATTATGATCCAATCTTAAAATGTTTTATTGAGAGGGGTCATAATAATCGACACCCAAAATAATTTTATTCCCCCATTTACTTGGGTAGAAATACTCGCAACCAAATCATCTTTCTCAAAATCCAAAATATTTATATATCCAGTAATTTGATAAGTAAAATCACTTAGCTATTCTTAACATAGAATAGCAGAAGAGTACTTGCATAAACAAAATCATTTAATTCAGCGATATGTAAAACATTTATTTATTTCGAACTGAGGAAAGCAATACTTGCATGATAAGATTTAAAATAAATATCACTTGAACAATAAGTGATGATAGGGATACTTGCCTTTGAGTTTTTAGCAGTTAGTCACACTCGTAGAAACGCATCTATTCTGAAATTCTGTCTTAAAACATCACCGTCTTTCTTTTCAACACTTTACTGACATGCTGCTCCTGCGATTGCTAGAAGCCAGTTATCCAATACAATTCCATCTCATTCTTTATCCAATATCTTGTCCCGATCAACTCGAGAGATCCGCATCCAAAATAAATTCTGGTCACCCCGAGGAGAATATCTGATGTCCGGAAAATATCTTCAGAAAAATCCGAAATTAATAGTCATAGACATATACACGTTGAGATGCCATGTGGAGTAATCAACACCGTGATACTCCTTTTTAATATCCCGAAAATAAATTAAAACAGAAATATAACGAAAATATGCCCCGTAATTTATCTCCTCAAAATCTTGTAAAATATATACCTATGCGTAGGTATCGAAGCGCTGATCGTTTATATATATAACAATTGAAATTTGGACGGACGGTTGAGAAGATATGAATTTTTGAAAATTGAAAACATATAAAACAGGGAGAGAGGGAGGAGAGACAGAGAGGGTCTGTGAACATAAAACTAAAGGAAAGGGGAAGGGGTATACTCGGGGGGTGGCGTGGCAGGGGGTGGGGAGGAGCTGACACATTTTGTGTTTTTTTTTGTTTTTTTTGTTTTTTTTAACAGAGCACAGCAACACACGTATTCATATTTATACCTGAAAATTTTGTTCTGCCCCGCATTTCTCAACTTATCGAATAAACGCGCCGGTAAATAAAACCAGAAAAATTACCAAACAAATTCTAAAATTCTCAGAATAATTAGAAAACTAGTAAAATAAAAATTTCATAATTTAAAAATATTTTTTAGTTTAACATCAAACCCGCATTTTGCGATTTAACGAACACAGATGCGGGTAAATATAATCCGAAAAATTACCAAAATAATTCTAAAATTCTTGGAATAATTAAAATTATTAAAAATAAAATTTTCATAATTTTTAAAGTATTTTTGACTTGCGCGCTATACCCGCATTTTATAATTAAAGAACCGAGCTGCACTTGAAACAAATTTAGAAAATCACGAAAATAGTCTTAAAATGTTACAAATATCCCGAAGTTTATAAAACATAAATTTTGTAATTTTAAAACACTTTTTGAAATACAATTTATATCCGCTTTTAACAATTAAACAATTCAACGCGCGTGTAAAATTAATCCCAAAAATTCCCAAAATAATTTTAAAATTCTTAAAATATTCCAAACTTAAATAATATGAGTGTCGTAATTTTTGAAGAATTTTTGAATTAAATACGGATTTTACAAATAAATGAAATCAGAAAATCATACAGGGCTAAATAATTGATGAAATATTGATTTCTAAATTTTATAAAATCCCAAAAATAATTATTGTAATTAGAAAGTCATAAAAATAATTTTAAAGATAATTTAAATATTTATGAAATTAAATTTTCAATAAAATCACTTTTAAAGACAAAAATAAAATGATACGACTCAGTAATTAATAATACAAATAATCCTCAATCACAATTGAGTCCCACACAATTAATATTACATACACGTAGCAGACATAATATTCATCCAATCCCTAATATTACTAAACGAACTCAATTTACCGATATCAATAAAATGATCGGTTTTCAAATAAACTTTTGAAAATACTACATTTAAGTAAATATTTTTAGAAATTAACATAGATTGATATAACATTTAACAATTAGCACATTACCATTTAATAACACCAACTCGTCAAACAAGAATAAAATATCCACAATTTTATTCCTTCTAAATCAGAAAATCACATAAATATATTCTAATAATAATAATAATTCTGAAAAATATGGGATATCACATGGCTTCACTCCCGTACCAGAATGTCGAGGTTGAGTCTGACTCTCTGTTAGCTGTTCAAGCCATTAAGCGGCCGCCTGATAATATTCTAGAAGTTGGTTTTGCTTTAAATGAATGTTGTGCTATTATTCAGTCTAGAACAGGAGTGTCAATTATATTTTCTAAAAGGCAAGCAAACAAAGCAGCCCATTTGGTGGCTAGATTACCTTGTTTGCTAGATTGTCAAAGCATTTTTACATCACCTTCCAACCTGTTGTTGGAGACTTTGCTGTCTGATTCTTCTTCTTAATGTAGACTTCCTTTTTTCAAAAAAAAATATATCATGAATATCATATATATATATATATAGTCATATACACGCACCAAAAATCATATATATGCTCACATATATCAAAATTGTAAACATACAATCGAATTAAAACGTATTGGAAGTAGCTCTGATGCCATTCTTGAGATTCGTGGCACAAACGCAACGGAAAAAATTAAAAAATATATGAAAATGAAACCCCAAATGCAGGATTTATACGAAACAAGACATTAAATTCGGGGATTAGATGTTTACCTTAAATAAAGCTTTCCATATGCTTGTAATTGAAGTTCTGATCCTGATGAATCACAGCAGCCCTCCTTGCAAAGATCTGCTCTCCAAGGTATCCACATGAACGTCCGATCGTCCAACGATCACCGGAGCCGGTACTAGCCGATTTTGGTTGCCTCTTCTTCTCTCTCTTTCTCTCCAGCCTCTCTAAAATGTAGAGCTGCTAGGATTTTTCTCAAAAACGTAATATGACTTCTAACCCTAAAAATATATATCTTAATGTATATATAGGGTAGAGAGGATTAAGGCCTAACCCTAAACCTAATGGGCTTCTCAAAATAACCCATCTGATTTCGAGTTTTATTTATTACTATTAAATTTGAATTCTAATATAATTAATCAAGACTTACTTAATTAATTTAACAATTAAATTTGAATTAATAATAATAAAATATTTAAATTCATCATTTAAATAACACTCCGTTTTAAACGTTCTTTGTGTGTGACCGTTTATGTTATTATTACGTCGACAATAATTTTATTTTCTAATAATAAAATTATAAACAGTGAGTGGCATCTAGTACTATATCATTGTTACCCTAGTAATAATAATATTGGTGATTCAATTAAACCTTTCGTGAATAATGTAAAATGTAATATAATCCCTTTAGTCTTATATTATAGATCAAACTCGAGGCATGTATTGTGTCATCCTATGTTAACGTTTAATCCTTGTTTCCTTGATCAATGAGTAAATTATTAAACAAATCAGTATTTGAGTCTGACCATGCATTTTATAGTCTTACTCAATCAAGAGGCAAATAATATCACTCCTTTAATATAGGAGGGCTAAATCCCTTCTAGATCATTCATATTTCTCATACAATTTATAATATACCTAATGTCTACTTTTATTATTACCCGGTCAAGGATAACTTTCAATAGTATCAAAGTATATTAATTCTCGTATAGAAATATAATGACTTTAAGTCTAAGGACCAATACATCATTATCACTGTGAGATTAACTCATGACACTATAAATATGTAGTATCTCATAACGGGTCAATCCAGCACCATGTATCAAATACATGTGCCTCTGTTTTGACTTTAGTATCACCATACCTATGATCAATGAGATGTGATTATCAGTCAACAAACACACTAGTCTCAACGTATTTATTATCATCCCTTAACAATAATACTTGACTTGGGACCTTTGGGAATATCAATACTATTCTCATAATCTCATTTCTAAGTCACGTACTTAGAGATATATATTTATATATCATATTCCAAGGATATTTATTAATCTAACATTTTATCACAAAAAATAAAGTGTTAGATATATTTGATAATGTCATGACTAATGTGATTTATGTTTAGTTTTCAGATCTTACTTAAACAGGACAAATCAGTACTTAACTAAAATCAACACTTATACTGAAGTCAGAACTTAAGTTATCAGTACTTAAGGTTCAGGAGATATTTATCAGAAGATAATATCAGGACCTAAAGGAAACATTCAGATAAGGAAGGCAGCTGATTTACAGGAAGAGAAGATCGAGACAAACATAAGAAGAGATATGCATGAAGAAGGAATTCTATGAAGAATAGAATACTTGGAAGAAAAGATATCTGATTGATATATTTTAGGAAGCAGAATTATATTCCATATCAATTAGCGATTATCTTGTAACTGTGTAGTATATAAACACAGACATAGGGTTTACACTATAAGTGTTATCATTATCGAGAAGATTATTCATTGTAACCCTAGCAGCTCTCGTGATATTTGTTCATCACTGAGAGAGGACAGTTCCATACTGTAACAGAGTTTATTGTTTTGAATAAAGTTTGTGTTAGATATATTTGATAATGTCATGGCTAATATGTTTTATGTTTAGATTTCAGATCTTATTTGAACAGAACAAATCAGTATTTAACTGATCAGTACTTATACTGGACGTCAGAACTTAAGGGATATCAGTACTTATGTTATCAGGAGATAAGCATCAGGAGATAGATATCAGAACTTAAGTGCTGAAGGACGATCAGATAAGGACAGTAGCTGATTAAAGTTAAGAAGATCAAGATAAACATAAGAAGAGATATGCATGAAGAAGGAATTCCGTAAAGAATGGAATACTTGGAAGGAAAGATATCTGATTGATATATATTAGGAAGCAGAATTATATTCCATATCAATTAGCGATTATCTTGTAACTGTGTAATATATAAACACAGACATAGGGTTTACACTATAAGTGTTATCATTATCGAGAATATTATTTACTGTAACCCTAGCAGCTCTCGTGATATTTTGTTCATCACTGAGAGATAACAGTTCCAGATTGTAACAGAGTTTATTGTTTTAATAAAGTTTGTTTTATGTTACATAAGTTCTTGAAGTTTGATTTGATTGTAATAAACACTGTATTCACCCCCTCTACAGTGAAAGTGTGACCTAACAAGTGGTATCAGAGCTATCTGTTAACACACATACAGTTAAAGATCCAAACACAATCATGTCTGACACAGAAACTCCAACTAAGCCTACCAAAACTGAGGAATCATCAAAGACATCAACTCAGAGTCGATATGAGACTATCAGAGTTCCCATATTGAGACCATCTGAATATCCCATATGGAAGGTAAGGATGACCATGTTTCTGGAAGCAACAGATCCAGAAAACCTTGATAGAATCAAGGAAGGGCCTCACAAACCTACCAAGCTCGCTGTTGTAGTTGCAGGTGAAGCAGCAAAGACCGTACCAAAGGAAAAGAGTGATTACACTGCTGAAGATATAGCATCTATTGCTAAGGATGCCAAGGTACGACACTTATTGCATAGTGCCATTGATAATGTAATGTCAAACAGGGTAATCAACTGCAAGACTGCTAAGGAGATATGGGATGCACTGGAGACAAGGTGTCAAGGAACTGAAACAGTTAAGAAGAACAGGAAGACAATACTCACTCAAGAGTATGAACACTTTGACTCTAGGACTAATGAGTCATTGACTGATGTATATGATAGATTTGTCAAACTCTTGAATGACTTGTCATTGGTTAATAAGGAGTATGATCTTGAAGATACAAACCTTAAATTCCTGTTAGCTCTTCCTGAATGTTGGGATTTGAAGGCAACAACAATAAGAGACAACTACAATCTTGATGAAACAACTCTTGATGAAATCTATGGAATGCTCAAGACTCATGAACTTGAGATGGAACAAAGAAGCAAGAGGAAAGGAGGAAAGTCAAGGACGGTTGCTCTCAAGGCTGAAGAGGAATCCCCCAAACCACCTTCCTCAAAGAAAGACAAGGGTAAAGCTCTTATCATAAAGTCTGATACTGAGTCATCAAGTTCTGAGAGTGATGATGACTCAGATTCTGAAAGCTTGCCTGAAACTGATGCTGATGAGGAGATGATGAAGCTGTGTGCTCTTATGGTGAAGGGAATCACAAAGATTGCATACAGGAAGTTCAGGAAGGGAAAGAAGTTTTCCAGGAAAGGCATAAGTTCTGATAAGAAGAATTTCAGAAGATCTGAAGGAAGAGGAGGAAAGTCTGACAGAGGAGATTACGCTAATGTTAAATGTTATAATTGTGGTGAAAAAGGCCACATATCTCCTGATTGCAAGAACACCAAGAGTGACAAAGGCAAAGCTCTTGTCACAAAGCAGAAAAGCTGGACAGACACCTCAGACTCTGAAAGTGAGGAGAACTATGCATTGATGGCAAATGCTGATAAATCAAGTTCTGAGAGCAGTTCTGAAGCTGCTGAAACAAAGGTACCTCAGACTACTTATGCTTTTCATACTGATGATATTAATGAGTTGAGAAGATATCTTAAAACCATGTTTGTTAGTTATAGAGATCAAACTTTAACATGTGAAAGATTAACTTCTGAAAATCTTGCTTTTAGGAAAAGAAATGATTTCTTAGAAAAAGAGTTAGTCATGTTCCATCAAACTCAGAAGGATAGAGATGATGCTTTTTATGTTAGGGATGAAGTGCTAAAAATGAATGAATCTCTAAAAACTGAGTTAGAAAAGGAGAGAGAGATTTTCAGAACTTGGACTAACTCTGGCAAAACAACTCAAAATTTGCTAAGCAGTGGAAACTGGAAAGAGGGCTTAGGTTATGGAGAAAATAAAAATGAAAAAGGAACTGTAGAAATTAAGCCTGTTGATAAGCAAAAGCCGAAGTTAAAACCTGTTAAGTTTGTAACTGAAAAATCTGAAAATGAGAAATCAGAAGTTAAAAAGGAATTAGCTTCTGACAAACTAAAACAGGAAAAGACAGCTGAAGTTAACATAGGCTTAATGACAAAGAAGCAGCTTAAGCATAAGCTGAAAGATGTTAAGAATGCAAACAAGGTAAAATCACCTAGGAAAAACAGGAATGGAAAGGAAGGTGTGAATAAAAGCAATAACTATAAATCTGTTCCTGATGCTCCTAGGAAAGCGTGTCATAACTGTGGAAGTTCTAACCATCTGGCTTCTTTTTGCAGGAAGAATAAGAATATTAACTCCTTATCTACAAAATCAGGAGTTAAGAGTCAGTCTGTTAGATACAAACCACAAGATCCTTGTTTTCATTGTGGTAGTTTATGGCATTCCATTTATACTTGTAAGGAATATCATAGTTTGTACTATGATTATTATCAAATAAAACCTTCTTTAAAGAAAGTTTCTGTTGTTCCTTCTACTTTAAGTTCTGATTCAAAGTCTGGTAGTATAAGTTCTGATAAGAAAACTGTTAACATAAAATCTGATGCTAAATCCGCTGCAAATGTTAACAAACCTAAAAAGGCCAAAGGATCCAAGCAAGTCTGGGTCCTTAAAACTAATAATTAGTGGTCTTTTTGATTGCAGGGCAACAGGAAAAATATTTTAGTACTGGACAGTGGATGTTCAGGACATATGACTGGAAATAAGGCCCTGCTATCAGACTTTGTGGAGAAAGCTGGCCCAAGTGTTTCTTATGGAGATGGCAACATTGGAAAAACTTTGGGATATGGCAATATCAATCTTGGGAATGTCATCATTAAAGATGTAGCTCTGGTCTCAGGACTTAAACACAACTTACTGAGTATAAGTCAAATCTGTGACAGAGGTTATCATGTTGATTTCTTTGCAGAACATTGTGAAATAGTTAGTAAATCTAAAGAAAAAATTGTTCTGAAGGGATTCAGGCGTGGTAACATTTATGAAGCTAAGCTTTCAACAAGTTCTGATGGTTCTGCAATCTGTTTAGTGAGTAGAGCCTCAACTGAAGAAAGCTGGAATTGGCACAAGAAACTCTCTCATTTAAACTTCAACAAGATAAATGAACTGATCAAGAAAGATCTTGTGAGAGGACTGCCAAAATCAGTGTTTGTTCCTGATGGTCTTTGTGACTCATGTCAGAAGGCTAAACAAAGAAAATCTTCGTTCAAGAGCAAGACTGAATCATCAATTCTTGAGCCTTATTATCTACTTCATGTTGATCTATTTGGTCCAGTGAATGTCATGTCTATTGCAAAGAAGAAATATGCGTTGGTCATAGTAGATGAGTTCACCAGATACACATGGGTGTATTTCTTGCACACAAAAAGTGAAACTGCATCTATCCTGATTGATCATGTCAAACATCTGGATAAATTGATCAAAGATTCTGTGAAAATTTTTAGGAGTGATAATGGCACTGAATTCAAGAATCTGATAATGGAAGAGTTCTGCAAAAATCATGGAATAAAGCAGGAATTTTCTGCTCCTGGAACTCCACAGCAAAATGGAGTTGTTGAAAGGAAGAATAGAACTCTCATTGAAGCTGCACGAACAATGCTTGAAGAAGCAAAGCTTCCAACCTATTTCTGGGCTGAAGCTGTGCAGACTGCTTGTTTTACTCAAAATGCAACACTCATTAACAAGCATGGAAAAACACCATATGAGATGGTGAAGAACAAGAAGCCAAATCTCAAATACTTTCATGTATTTGGATGTAAGTGTTTTGTTCTCAAGACTCATCCTGAACAGCTATCCAAGTTTGATCTAAAAGCTGATGAGGGAATCTTTGTTGGATATCCACTTTCTACAAAAGCCTTCAGAGTCTATAATTTGAGAACAAAAGTGGTCATGGAATCTATCAATGTCTCTTTTGATGACAAGAAGATCACTGGACTTGAAGATTACATTGATCATGATCAGCTGAGATTTGAAAATGAAGATTCATATTCTGATACCTCAAGTCCTGACAGTCTAAGTCCTGATACTGTAAATTCTGATGGATTAAACTCTGATGTTATTGAAACTGTGGTGACTACGTCAAAGGAAGATGCACCAATGTAGGGGGAGCATACTCAAGATATTATCACATCTCAAGAAGCATCAGAACATACATCTGGCTCTTCAAATTCTGATTCGTCAAGTTCTGATAAGCCAAGTACTGACAGTACTGAAAATCTAAATACTGAAGGATCCAACTCAGAGAGCATAGTTTCAGGGGGAGCATCAGAAAATGAAACCGAAGACAGCATGAATCATGGGGGAGCATCCAATTCTAGAGAAAATCTTCCATCTGCAAGGAAGTGGACAAAATCACATACACCTGATTTGATAATTGGAAATCCTGAGGCAGGTGTCAGAACTAGAACAGGTACTTCGAATGAATGTCTTTACAATTCTTTTCTCTCTCAGTCTGAGCCAAAGAAAGTGGAAGAAGCTCTTCAAGATGCTGATTGGGTGCAAGCAATGCAGGAAGAGTTGAATGAATTTGAAAGAAACAAAGTCTGGACCTTAGTGCCAAGACCTAAGAATAGATCGGTTGTTGGTACAAAGTGGGTATTCAGAAACAAAACTAACAGTGATGGCATAATTGTAAGGAACAAGGCAAGGCTGGTTGCAAAAGGATATTCTCAACAGGAGGGAATTGACTATGATGAAACATTTGCGCCAGTTGCTAGGTTAGAAGCCATAAGGATATTCATGGCTTATGCTGCTCACAAAAAGTTTACTGTCTTTCAAATGGATGTGAAAAATGCTTTTCTCAATGGAGAATTGGAAGAGGAAGTATATGTTGAACAACCTCCAGGCTTTGTAGATTCCAAACATCCAGATTATGTCTACAGGCTTGATAAAGCACTTTATGGACTTAAGCAAGCTCCTAGAGCATGGTATGAGACTTTAGCTCAGTTTCTTCTGGAAAGTGAATTCAACAGAGGAACTATTGACAAAACACTGTTCTATCTCAACCATGGCAAGGACTTACTTTTGATCCAGATTTATGTTGATGATATTATTTTTGGGTCTCCAAATGACAAACTTTGCAAAAAGTTTGCCAAACTAATGCAGTCAAGATATCAGATGAGTATGATGGGAGAACTTAGTTATTTTCTGGGCCTTCAAGTCAAGCAGAGTGAAGAAGGAACTTTTATTTGTCAATCTAAGTATACCAGAAACTTGCTGAAGAAATTTGGAATACAAGACTGTTCAAGTGCATCCACTCCCATGGCCACTGCAACAAAACTGGATAAGGATACTGGTAATTCAGTAGATATCACTGATTACAGAGGTATGATTGGCTCACTTCTCTATCTAACTGCTAGTAGACCAGATATCATGTTTGCTACCTGTCTTTGTGCAAGATTTCAACCAGATCCAAGAGAACCTCACTTAACAGCTGTAAAAAGAATCTTTAAGTATCTTAAAGGAACAGCTGATCTAGGATTATGGTATCCTAGAGAATCAGATTTTAAATTAATAGGTTACTCAGATGCAGATTTTGCAGGTTGCAAAATTGACAGGAAAAGCACAAGTGGTAGCTGCCAATTTCTTGGAGGCAGGTTGGTTTCTTGGTATAGCAAGAAACAAAAGTCAATTTCCACATCAACTGCAGAAGCAGAGTATATTGCTGCAGGAAGCTGTTGTGCACAGATTCTTTGGATGAAGAATCAGTTACTGGATTATGGGTTAACATATTTCAAAATCCCTATTTACTGTGATAATCAAAGTGCTATTGCTATGACAGGTAATCCAGTTCAACACTCTATGACAAAGCACATCAGCATCAGGTACCATTTCATCAGGGAACATGTGGATGAAGGTACAGTGGAATTGCATTTTGTTCCCACAGATCAACAAGTAGCAGATATCTTCACAAAACCACTGTGTGAAGCTACCTTTACAAAATTGGTAATAGAACTTGGAATGATTTCAGGTTCTTTCTCTAAATCTGCTTAAAGTTGTTCTATGTTATCAGACTTTATGATCAGTATTTACAGAATTAATCTCTTTGTATATTCTGTGCATTAATTGATAAATGTTTTTAAGTACTGACTGTTGTTTGATACATATCTCTTAACTCTAATAAGTGATATATCTGTTTAAGTAATCATTCTATCCTATGAGGATAATTGTGCTAGATACTGACCTACTAGTCTTCAATAAACAAATGATCCCATGAAAGAAGTAATTATTTCTGTGGAAATCTTATGACACAAGCAAATTCTGATACTTGAGCTTAGTTTCGTTTACTTTATTCATCTTATTACTAAGTCCCAAATTAGAATAATGCTACTCATCTGTTTAAGTTCTGATTCTAGTAAAACTGCTGAATGTACTAAGTGCTGATAAACCTCACTTATCAAAAGAAAAAAAAAATCAAAGAATAATATCAGGTACTCCTTTGAGATCTAGAGTAAAAATGTGAATGGGACGACCCAAGTGCATAGCTGGTATTAAGTAAATATGCATTAGAAAAGCAAAATATTTTTCTTGGTGACTGTTCACACTCTATGATTACTGGATAAATACTCTGATAATAGCATAAATTCTGATAAGCAGTCGTGACTCACTTACACTGAGAAGCCACTGTAAAAGAGAATTTTAAAGATGCATAAAATTAGCACAAAAATAGTTGAGGTGGACTCATGCATGAACTCATTTATCAGTAGGTTTCAGGATAATGACAGCTCTTTAGCAAAATTTTAATTATGACTTATTTCTAAGATGTACTGAAGTAAATCAGACTTTACTCTTTATTAGTTATTTAGCTTAATGCACACACAAATCACTCCATATAAATGATGAAATTTTTGTGGTGGTCTATGTTCTTTTAGACAAACAGTCACTGTGTCCCTTTGCACAAATTCTGAGGACACGTTCTAGTTATATGGTCTGATGATTAAGTCCTGAAGACTATAACTCAGAACTTGTATGAAAACTTACTAAGATAGATATTCCTTGTTCGAGTTAAGACATTATGTTCTGATGACTGTTAAGTTCTGGTATAGGTCTAAGTTCTGATTTTTCAGTCTAACCCTTTACTTGACTTATCTGTGAGTAAAATTTGGTAACAGTCTCAGATTAATTTCGAAATGTTGAAGTGGAAGATTAATAGTCTATGGTTAAAACATAATGGCACTCGTCCTTGAACAGTTCACTCTTGTTACATGTGCACATTCCTTTTCCAATGACTATTATTCTTTTTCAAGTCTAGGGAGACGAGGTAGACTTAACTCTATCTGTCAGCATTAAATATCTTCGCGTCTCCTGGCATTCTCTTGCCTATATAATCAGCCACTTCACTTTAGCCCTTTCATCAATTTTTCTCACAATCTTAACTTCATATTCTTTTTCAAAAGCATCATGGTTCGATACAACATGTTTTTGAATTACCAAAATTTTCATATGGAGCTAAGCTGCGCCGACTGGCAGCAGGAGTGGCATGTAACTGCCATTCCTGAAGAGATATGGGGCTCTGTCCCACAGGCGGTGCTGAACCAACTTCTGTTCTTCGAGATGGACTACCAGCTATATCTTGATCGATTGGAGGCGGAACGGCGGGAAGCTATCCGTCAGCAAGAGCGAATCATTCGACTCGCTATCTTGTTTGTCGAAGATAGGAAGAGGAAGATGACTTAATCTCGTCTTCTTCCTGTTCTTCTTCATCCTCAGCTTTGTCAGGCTTCTTAGCTAGGACTAAGGCTGTTGATGTTAGATTTAGAAGCTTAGGACAAGAATGTAAAAGTTCTGATGTAATTTCAATTTCATCAATGTATTATTTTGATATATTAATGGAATTTGTTTTAAGTCTTATGATCTTGTCTCTGAGAAATTTTGATATGCATTGATAAATCCTGATAAATATTCTGATGATCGTATAAATTGTGTCTGATTTTAAGTTCTGATACTGTTTTATCAGTACTTACTTAACTGATTGATTTTACTCATTCTCACACACAGTTTTTTTCTCGGAATATTAATATTGCAGAGTAAAATATTTGAATTAGTGGGAACAATTTCAATTTTAAATTAAAACTGATTCACCTTGATTAATGGAATCTAGGTAAGTGAAACGGTTTGTTTTTCCTTGAAAAACTGCAAGTGGGTGGTAATTATTCCTTATTTACCGTGCCCATTACTTTTTACTTTCTCTATGTAAAACAGGTGTCAAGGTATTTCCCACTACTTTTAAATGCATGTCTGCCATGTGTCCTCAACGGTTACTTTTTGTGTATAAGTAAAAGAGAGCAAAGATTGTCAAATCTTTTATTTACCATTATATTTTATCTCTCTCTTTACTTTTAAACTCTCTCATCTTCTGACGATTTTCTTTTCAGAGGCATTTTCTCAAACACATTACAGGTTACCATTTTCTTATCAAAACATAATGGCACCCAAGGACATTCTCTTTGATGGAGCAAAGTTTGTTCCTAATAACTTCTCTGCGATACTACACACTACAGAGGCACCCTCTGAATTTCATTTTATTCAAGACTTTCTCACAAGTTCTGATATTGGGTTTGCTCTAACTGAGCCTACATCAATTTCTGGGGTTCAAGTACTGGAGTTTTGGAGGAGTGGAGTATATGACAATGGTGGTGCTCACGGGTCCCCAAGTTTAATATTTTCATCAGGGGAAAATGAGTATGTTGTGACTCTGTCTACGGTTAGACAGGCATTACAGCTTCCTCAGGACTGTGTTTATTCTACTGTTGATGACTCAGTTCTTCAAAATATGATGGTTAGTCTGGGATATGAAGGGACATTGACCAAGCTTGGACAGTTGAAGAGATCCTTCATACGGAGGGAATGGAGTTTCTTCTTTGATTGCATTACCAAAGCTTTCGCCAACAAATGTACAAATTTTGATGCAATTCCCATATTCAGCCAATAAATCGGGTATGCACTTCTAAATCACACTGATTTTGATTATGCACGTGCAGTTTTGGGTTCTATTGGGGATAGGATGACAGAAGATCGCAATACTGTATATTTTGCAAGATTTTGTCAGCTTATTTATAATTTTTGTTGTAATTCCCCCCAAAATTTTGGTGATCTCATTCCATCTTTCAGAATAGCTAAGAGAGCTTTTACTGATTTATTATCTTCTGATAATAAAAAGGCTGTGTTAAGACCCCTCTTAATACCTTTATCTGTCAAACAAGCCTTAATCACCTATGATCCTGTTAAGTACACTGCACTTTATCCTGATGTTCAAACATCAGAACCTGGTTCATCAGCACCTACCATCTCTACTCAGCCACCTCAAACCTCTCAACCATCTCTCAGAACATATCTCAAGTCCTATGTGAAACCTACATCTTCCAAGCCAAAGAGAACAAAGACTGTTTCTCACACACCTCAGAAGAAGAGGAGGATCACCTTGAGAGATGACTCAGATTCTGAGGAACCGATTCTTTCTTCAGAACCTGTCGTAACTGCAGCTGAGAAAAAGATTTCTCAGAAGGATTCTGAACTTGGAGGATCTAAGCTTCTCAAGAGGCTTAGAAAAATGACAATTCCTGACACTTCCAAGGACTCTAAATTACCAAGGACATACAAGAAACAGAGGGCAAAAAGGCCAGTTTCAGATGATGATGAGGAAGCAGCTAAGGAAGGGGATCAGGAATCTCTGATCTCACAAGAAAACGAATTTGCTCCAGTTACTTCTTCTCCATCCACTCAATCTCAGGAAACTGTATCTGACAAGGCTAATTTCCCATCTGTGTCTCTTGGTCATCAAGGCACAAGTGCTGATAATGCTGATCAACACTTAGTTGTGCCTGGAGTAATTTTCTTAGAAGCTCCAACAGCAACAAATCTTTTGCCAACAACTGTTACTGATGCTATTAAAACTCTGGAATTATCTAAGTCACCTTCTCTGCATCTAGACACTGATGATCAGACTTTAGGTGAGCATCAGGATTTGGCTGTTGATCAGAACTTAGCATCAGATCAGCAATTAGAGGATGCTGACGCCTCCATTGCTACTCACACTGCTATTATATCAGATGATACTGATTCTATAAGTTCTGATGCTGCACATGCTGGAGATACTGGTGATGCTGCTCCAACTGCAAATACTGATGCAGCAGGTCCTTCAGGACAAATTCCTCTTTCAAAGTCTGAACTAGTAAAGAAGTATGTTACAGAGGAACCACCAGTGCCTTGGAGTGAAACTCCTGCAGGACAGGAGTGGACTAAGGAATGGAACTCAGTCTCATGTATTCCATCTGCGTTACATCTTACTGAGCACTTTACTAAAGCTGATGAAATGTTAAATTCTGATGATTTCAAAGCTCAGCTTCGTGTCACTGTATTGAGTACTAAAAATCTACAAGGTCTTCATTCAATTACTCATGCCGAAATACACAAGATTCAGGAGAACTTTACCAAATAAGAACAAGTTTGGAAACTTGATAAGAAAAAGTTCTTTCAACCATCTATGGACAGGATTGCTTATATTGAGAAGACTCAAGATCGCCAACAAGCACAGATTGATAAAATTCTGCAAAATCAAGCTTCTCAGCAATCACAACTGACAGAAATCCAATCTTCAGTGGAATTGCTTATCTCTCTTCTACTTCCTGCTGATGCCAAAAAGGGGGAGAAAGTGATTAAGTCCAAATGCAAGGATGACAAGACACTGCAAGGAAAGGATGATGAAAAAGATGACCAAGAAAACTCTGGAATGGGTGGAGGTCATAGTCAAAGTAAAAGATTCTCATCAAGAAATGCTGAAATTGCAAGTCACAGGATAAGTTCTGATACTGGGAAGAGATTAAGTTCTGATACTGGTAAAAGAATAAATTCTGATGAACTTCTAGATCTTGATGAAGAAATGTCAAGACAGTTATTTCTTCAAGAAAATCCAGGAATGGACTTGGAAAGTTTAAAGGAAGAAGAAGCTAGACTTAAATCAGAGAAAGTCACATCTAAATCCGAAGCTTCTGGTAAAAAGTCACTTCCAAAACTGAAAGGTATTGTGATTAAAGAAAAGGCACAAACTGAAGCAACATTTGCTAAATCACAACCAAAGATAGACCCAAGATCCAAGGGTAAAGAAAAGGTTGGTGAACCTGTTAAAGTCTATGTACATCCTGAAGATGAAGAAATTACTGATGACAAAGATAATCTTGCTCTGACTTCAAGAAAAGTTCTTAAAACAACCTCTGACACAGCTCAAGTTGTTCAGAGTCAAGAAATTAAAAGTTCTGATATTCAAAAGAAGCAAGTAACCTCTGACACAGCTCAAGTTAACTTGATATCAGAAGGAAGATCAAATACACTCCTACCAGGATTCACTAAAGCAAAACAAACTCAACCTTTGAAGACTACTGCAAGTCGTTTTGAAGCTAGAGTAGTTACTGGAAAGGAAGCAAGAGATAAAACTGGATTGGGAAGTGCTGATGAAAGAAGAGTACACAACACTACCAATGATCCAACTTCCTTGTGTGAACCAGGAATTGGAGCAACTCCTGAAAGATTGAATCAATTGGAATCTGTACAAATGGTTTACCATACCTACTTGAAGGAACACATCTTGTTGTATTTCATGACAGATGGTAGGGTTTATCATATAAGACAAAATGCCATTCCATTGAAGTATTTTGAAGAATTGGAGCATGTATTATTCTTACTTCAAGTGGATGACAGATTGACAGGGACTGCTACAAATTATTTGAAAGAACAGATTCAGAGATAGAAAAGACTTTATTCTGTTAAGTCTGACAGCATATATGTTCCAAAGTACAGAAATCACAATGGTGATATTGTTGATATGAAGCCTAATATTGCACAGATCAGAACATATCTTGGTATTAAGGGGCTTGAATTCAATCTAGAGTCTAACAAAGCTTATGTCATAAGACTAGATCGGGAGTTGAGAAGAGCAAAGATTAATGATCTCAGAGCTGCAATATTTCAAACTGGTGAAGATACTGCAGAGCTTAAAGATGTCAAACGGAGAATGATTGATGAACTCAGATATGCTGAGAAATGTTTGTTGAAGAATTATCTCTGAACAACTCCTGACATCAGAGAGATCAGAAAATGATGAAGCCAAGTCAAAGATCTACAACTACTTAAATTCTGATGTGTATACAGACTAAAGTTGTTATCAGAAGTTGAATTGGTAAAAGCTTTAAGGACTGTAAGTTGTAGTTATCTTGTCTATTTCTCATGCATTTGTACTTAATGTTTTTGACATCATCAAATATCTGTTAAACTTGTATATTTTGCTAATTTACAAGTTGGGGAGATTGTTAGATATATTTGATAATGTCATGGCTAATATGTTTTATGTTTAGATTTCAGATCTTATTTGAACAGAACAAATCAGTACTTAACTGATCAGTACTTATACTGGACGTCAGAACTTAAGGGATATCAGTACTTATGTTATCAGGAGATAAGCATCAGGAGATAGATATCAGAACTTAAGTGCTGAAGGACGATCAGATAAGGACAGTAGCTGATTAAAGTTAAGAAGATCAAGATAAACATAAGAAGAGATATGCATGAAGAAGGAATTCCGTAAAGAATGGAATAGTTGGAAGGAAAGATATCTGATTGATATATATTAGGAAGCAGAATTATATTCCATATCAATTAGCGATTATCTTGTAATTGTGTAATATATAAACACAGACATAGGGTTTACACTATAAGTGTTATCATTATCGAGAATATTATTTACTGTAACCCTAGCAGCTCTCGTGATATTTTGTTCATCACTGAGAGATAACAGTTCCAGATTGTAACAGAGTTTATTGTTTTAATAAAGTTTGTTTTCTGTTACATAAGTTCTTGAAGTTTGATTTGATTGTAATAAACACTGTATTCACCCCCTCTACAGTGAAAGTGTGACCTAACAGTTTGTTTTCTGTTACTTGAGTTATTAAAGTTCAATTTGATTGTACTATACACTGTATCCACCCTCCTCTACAGTGTGTGTGACCTAACAAGTGGTATCAGAGCCTATCTGTTAACACACAAACAGTTTAAGATCCAAAAACAATCATGTCTGAAGTAGAAACTCCAACTAAGCCCACCAAAACTGAAGAACCTCCAAAGACACAAATCCAAAGCCGATATGAGATGATTAGAGTTCCCATATTGAGACCATCTGAATATCCCATATGGAAGGTGAGGATGACCATTTCTGGAAGCTACAGATCCAGAATATCTCGATAGAATTAAGGAAGGACCTCACAAACCAACTAAGCTTGCAGTTGCAGTTGCAGGTGAAGCAGCAAAGTCTATACCAAAGGAGAAGAGTGATTACACTGCTGAAGATATCGCATCAATTGCTAAGGATGCTAAGGTACGACACTTACTGCATAGTGCCATTGATAATGTAATGTCAAACAGGGTAATAAACTGCAAGACTGCAAAAGAGATATGGGATGCCTTGGAAACAAGATGTCAGGGAACTGATACGATTAAGAAGAACAGGAAGAAAATACTTACTCAAGAGTATGAACACTTTGACTCAAAGGCTAATGAGTCATTGACTAATTTATATAATAGATTTGTCAAACTCTTGAATGATTTGTCACTGGTTGATAAGGAGTATGATCTTGAAGACTCAAACCTTAAATTCCTGTTGGCTCTTCCTGAAAGCTGGGATTTGAAGGCAACAACAATAAGAGACAACTATAATCTTGATGAAACAACTCTAGATGAAATTTATGGGATGCTCAAGACTCATGAACTTGAGATGGAACAGAGAAGCAAGAGGAAAGGAGGAAAGTCAAGGACAGTTGCTCTTAAGGCTGACGAAGAATCCCCCAAGGCAGCCACCTCAAGGAAAGGCAAGGGTAAAGCTCTCTTCACAAAGTCTGATATTGAGTCATCAAGTTTTGATAGTGATGATGACTCAGAATCTGAAAGCTTGCCTGAGACGGATGCTGATGAAGAGATGATGAAGCTGTGTGCTCTTATGGTGAAAGGAATCACGAAGATTGCATACAGAAAGTTCAGGAAGGGAAATAAGTTTTCCAGGAAAGGTGCAAGTTCTGATAAGAAGAGTTTCAGAAAATCTGAGGGCAAAGGAGGAAAGTCTGACAGAGGAGATTATACAAATGTCAAATGTTACAACTGTGGTGAGAAAGGCCACATATCTTCTGATTGCAAGAAAGTAAAGAGTGACAAAGGCAAGGCTCTTGTCACAAAGAATAAAAGCTGAACAGACACCTCAGATTCTGAAAGTGAGGAAAATAATGCCTTAATGGCAAATGCTGATATGGCAATTGCTGAAAGCAGTTCTGAAGCTGCTGAGTTAAAGGTACCTCAAACTATTTTTGCCTTTCATACTGATGATATTAATGAGTTGAGAAGATATCTTAAAACCATGTTCATTAGCTATAGAGATCAAACTTTAACATGTGAAAGATTAACTTCTGAAAATCTTGTTTGCAAAAAGAGGAATGATTATTTAGAAAAAGAGTTAGTCATGTTTCATCAAACTTAGAAAGATAGAGATGATGCTTTCTATGTTAGAGATGAAGTGCTTAAAATGAATGAATCTCTAAAAGCTGAATTAGAAAAGGAAAGAGAGATTATCAGGACTTGGACCTGGAAATAGGGCTTAGGTTATGGAGAGGATAAGAATGATAAAGGAACTGTAGATATTAAGCCTATAGTTGTTAAACAAAAGTCAAAGTTAAAACCTGTTAAGTTTGTAGTTGTAAAGTCTGATACTGAGAAATCATAAGTTAAAAAGGAATTAACTTCTGACAAACTAAAACAGGAAAAGACAACTGAAGTAAACGTAGGCTTAATGACAAAGAAGTAGCTTAAGCATAAGCTGAAAGATGTTAAGAATGCAAACAAGGTAAAATTACCTAGGAAAAATAGGAATGGAAAGGAAGGTGTGAATAAAAGCAATGATTATAAACCTGTTCCTGATGCTCCTAGAAAAACATGTCATAACTGTGGAAGTTCTAACCATCTGGCTTCTTTTTGCAGGAAGAATAAGAACATAAATTCCTTACCTTCAAAGTCAGGAGTTAAGAGTCAGTCTGTTAGATATATGCCACAAAATCCTTGTTTTCATTGTGGTAGTTTATGGCATTCCATTTATACTTGTAAGGAATATCATAGTATGTACTATGATTATTATCAAATAAAACCTTCTTTAAAGAAAGTTAGCAATGTTCCTTCTAGTGTAAGTTCTGATTTAAAGTCTGATAGTGTAAATTCTGATAAGAAAAATGTTAACATAAACTCTGATGCTAAATCCGCTGCAAATGTTAACAAACTTAATAAGGCCAAAGGATCCAAGCAAATCTGGGTCCTTAAAACTAATCATTAGTGGTCTTTGTGATTGCAGGGCAACAGGAAAAACATCCTAGTTCTGGACAGTGGATGTTCAGGACATATGACTGGAAATAAAGCCCTACTATCAGACTTTGTGGAGAAGGTTGGCCCAAGTGTTTCTTATGGAGATGGCAACATTGGAAAAACATTGGGACATGGCAATATCAATCTTGGGAATATCATCATAAATGAAGTAGCTATGGTCTCAGGACTTAAACACAATCTGCTAAGTGTCAGTCAAATCTGTGACAGAGGTTATCATGTGGATTTCTTTGAAGAAAACTGTGAAGTTGTAAGCAAATCTATAGGCAAAGTTGTTCTGCAAGGATACAGGCGTGGTAACATTTATGAAGCCAAGCTTTCAACAAGTACTGATGGTTCTGCAATCTGTCTGATGAGTAGAGCATCAATTGAAGAAAGCTGGAATTGGCACAAGAAACTCTCTCATTTAAATTTCAACAATATAAATGAACTAGTCAAGAAAGATCTTGTGAGAGGACTGCCAAAGTCAGTATTTGCTCCTGATGGCCTTTGTGATTCTTGTCAGAAGGCTAAACAAAGGAAATCCTCATTCAAGAGCAAGACTGAATCATCAATTCTTGAGCCTTATCACCTACTACATGTTGATCTATTTGGTCCAGTAAATGTCATGTCTATTGCAAAGAAGAAATATGTTATGGTCATAATGGATGAGTTCACCAGATACACATGGGTGTATTTCTTGCACACAAAAAATGAAACCGCATCTATCTTGATTGATCATGTCAGGCAACTGGATAAATTGGTCAAAGATTCTGTGAAAATAATAAGAAGTGATAATGGTACTGAGTTCAAGAATTTGATAATGAAAGAGTTCTGCAAAAACCATGGAATCAAGCAGGAATTTTCTGCTCCCGGAACTCCACAGCAAAATGGAGTTGTTGAAAGAAAGAATAGAACTCTCATTGAAGTTGCACGTACAATGCTTGATGAAGCAAAGCTTCCAACCTATTTCTGGGCTGAAGCTGTGCAGACTGCTTGTTTTACTCAGAATGCAACACTCATTAACAAGACAGGAAAGACACCATATGAGATGGTGAAGAATAAGAAGCCAAATCTGAAGTATTTTCACGTATTTGGATGTAAGTGTTTTGTTCTTAAGACTCATCCTGAACAGCTATCCAAATTTGATCTAAAAGCTGATGAAGGAATATTTGTTGGATATCCACTTTCCACAAAAGCCTTCAGAGTCTATAACTTGAGAATAAGAGTGGTCATGGAATCTATCAATGTCTCTTTTGATGATAAGAAGACTACTGGACTTGAAGATTTCAATGATCATGATCAGTTGAGATTTGAAAATGAAGACTTAAATTCTGATACTGAAAATCCTGACAGTCTAAATCCTGATACTGCAAACTCTGATGGATTAAACTCTGATGTTATTGAAACTGTGGTGACTACGCCAAAAGAAGATGCACCTATGCAGGGGGAGCATACTCAAGATACAACCACATCTCAAGAAGCATCAGAACATACATCTGGCTCTTCATGTTCTGATTCGTCAAGTTCTGATAAGCCAAGTTTTGATAATTCTGAAAACTTAAATTCTGAAAAATCCAACTCAGAGAGCATAGTTTCAGGGGGAGCATCAGAAAATGTTGATGAAGTTAGCATGGATCATGGGGGAGCATCCAATTCTAGAGAAAACCTTCCATCTGCAAGGAAGTGGACTAAATCACATACACCTGACTTAATAATTGGAAATCCTGATGCAGGTGTCAGAACTAGAACAGCTACTTCAAGTGAATGTCTTTACAATTCTTTTCTTTCTCAGACTGAACCAAAGAAAGTGGAAGAAGCTCTTCAAGATGCTGATTGGGTGCAAGCAATTCAGGAAGAGTTAAATGAATTTGAAAGAAACAAAGTCTGGACCCTAGTGCCAAGACCAAAGAACAGATCTGTTGTTGGTCCAGAGTGGGTATTCAGAAACAAAACTGATAGTGATGGCATAATTACAAGGAACAAGGCAAGGTTGGTTGCAAAAGGATATTCTCAACAGGAGAGAATTTATTATGATGAAACATTTGCACCTGTTACTAGATTGGAAGCCATAAGGATATTTTTTGCTTATGCTGCTCACAAAAAGTTTACTGTCTTTCAAATGGATGTGAAAAGTGCTTTTCTCTATGGAGAATTGGAGGAAGAAGTATATGTTGAACAACCTCCAGGGTTTGTAGATCCCAAATATCCTAATCATGTCTAAAGGCTTGATAAAGCACTTTATGGCCTTAAGCAAGCTCCAAGAGCATGGTATGAGACTTTAGCTCAGTTTTTTCTGGAAAGTGGATTAAAAGAGGAACAATAGACAAAACATTGTTCAACCTCAACCATGGAAAGGACTTGCTTCTGGTTCAGATATATGTTGATGATATTATCTTTGGTTCTACAAATGACAGACTTTGTAAGAAGTTTGCCAAACTGATGCAGTCAAGGTATCAAATGAGTATGATGGGGGAACTTAGCTATTTTCTGGGCCTTCAAGTCAAGCAGAATGAAGAAAGCACTTTTATTTGTCAAACCAAGTACACCAGAAATTTGTTGAAGAAATTTGGAATGCAAGATTGTTCAAGTGCATCCACTCCCATGGCCACTGCAACAAAACTGGATAAGGATACTGGTAAATCAGTAGATATTACTGATTATAGAGGTATGATTGGCTCTCTACTCTATCTAACCGCTAGTAGACCTGATATCATGTATGCTACCTGTCTTTGTGCAAGATTTCAAGCAGATCCAAGAGAACCTCACTTAACAGCTGTGAAAAGAATTTTCAAGTATCTTAAAGGAACAGCTGATCTGGGATTGTGGTATCCCAGAGAATCAGATTTTAAACTAATAGGTTACTCAGATGCAGATTTTGCAGGTTGCAAAATTGACAGGAAAAGCACAAGTGGAAGTTGCCAATTTCTTGGAGGCAGATTGGTTTCTTGGTTTAGCAAGAAACAAAAGTCAATTTCCACATCAACTGCAGAAGCAGAGTACATTGCTGCAGGAAGCTGTTGTGCACAGATTATTTGGATGAAGAATTAGTTACTGGATTATGGGTTAACATATTTTAAAATCCCTATTTACTGTGATAATCAAAGTGCTATTGCTATGACAGGTAATCCAGTTCAACACTCAATGACAAAGCACATCAACATTAGGTACCACTTCATAAGGGAACATATGGATGAAGGTACAGTGGAATTGCATTTTGTTCCAACAGATCAACAACTAACAGATATCTTCACAAAACCACTGTATGAAGCTACTTTTACAAGATTGGTAAATGAACTTGGAATGGTTCCAGGTTCTTTCTCTAAATCTGCTTAGTTTTTATTCTGATGCATCAGACTTTATGATCAGTATGTACAGAAATTACTCTCTTTGTGTATTATGTGCTTAATTGAAAATTGCTTAAGTACTGATTGTTGTCTGATGTGAATTTCTAAACTCTGATAGTGATATGACTGTTTATATGATTATTCAATCCTATGAGGATAACTGTGCTAGATGCTGACCTAGTAGTCTTCAACATATTAGAGATCCCATGTTAGCAGTAATTATTTATGTGGAACTCTATTGACACAAGCATATTCTGATATTGAGCTTAGTTAAGTTCACTTTGTCTATCTTATTACTAAGTCAAAAACTAGAATAATGCTTCTCATCTGTTAAGTTCTGGTGTTAGTAAATCTGCTGAATGTACTAAGTGCTGATAAACCTCACTTATCAAAAGAAAAAGGAAAAGAACAAGGAATAAAAATCAGGTACTCCTTTGAGATCTAGAGTAAAAATGTGGTAGGGACGACCCAAGTGCATTGCTGGTATTAAGTAATATGCATCAGAAAAGCAACTAATTATTTTTCTTGGTGACTTTTCACACTCTATGATTAGTGAAGAAATACTATGATAATAGCATAAATTCTGATAAGCAGTCGTGACTCACTTACACTGAGAAGCCACTGTAAAATGGAATTTCAAAATATGCATAAAATAAGCACAAAACAGTTGAGGTGGACTCATGCATGCACTCATTCAAAAGTACACTTCAGAATAATGAAGTGAATCAGACTTTACTCTTTGTCTGATATTTTGCTTAATGCACACACTTACACTCCATATGAATGATAAAAATTACTGTGGCGTTCAATGTTGTTTTAGATGAACAGTTTATGTGTCAGATTGCATAAATTCTGAGGACAGGTTCTGATGATTAAGTTCTGAAGAACCGAAATCAGAATTTGTATGAAGAATCACAGAGATAGGCATTCATGTTTCGAGTTAAGAAATCATGTTCAGATGACTGTTAAGTTCTGATATAAGTCTAAGTGCTGATATTAAATTCTGATCCTCTATTTCACTTATTTGTGGTTAAAATCTGAAACAGTCTTCGTTTAAATCAGAATATGTATGGGTGAGATATTAACAGTCAATTCAATTAGGGTTAGTGGAACACGTACATGCACAGTAATTTTTACTTGTTTCTTGTGTGCATTAAACCCTGTTTTATATTTCCAATGACTGTTTTTCTTCTTCCCAGTCTAGGAAGACGAAGTAGAATTATTTCTACCTGTCCGCATTTAATTATCCTCGCGTCTCTTGGCATTTTAATGCCTATATAAACCATCACCTCACACCAGCCTACACATCATTTCTTAAACACTCATTCTCTTTTCCTTCATATCAACAAAATCATGGTTAACTACAATATATTTTTGAACTATGAAACCTTCAACATGGAGTTGAGCTGTGAGGACTGGCAGCAGGAATGGCACGTAACTGTCATTCCTGATGAGATTTGGGACTCGGTTCCCCAGGAGGTTCTCACACACCTCATGTTCTTTTACATGGACTACCATCGCCATTTGGAGCGATTGGAAGAAGAAAGGCTGGAAGCTCTCCGTCAACAAGAGTGAATCATTCGACTCGCTATTCTTTTTGTAGAGAGTCGGAAGAAGAAATAATTTGTTTTCTTCTTCCTGTTTTTCTTCATCGTCAGCTTTGTCCGGCTTTTTAGCCAAGGACAAAAGCTGTTGATGTTAGGTTTAGAAGCTTAGGACAGTCTTGTAATGCTCTGATGTAATTTCCATTTCATGAATGTATTCTCTTAATATATTAATGGAATTTCTTGTTTTTGCAAGATTTTGTCTCTGAGATGTTTGCAATTTTACTGCACTGTTAAATCCTGATATATCCATATTCTGATGACCATTTTAATTATTGATTTAAATTAAGTTCTGATTTTAAAATATCAGTACTTGTTTACTTGATTTTATTTTTTTTGGTCATTCTCACACTTGGAATTTTTTTTACAGAATATTCGTTTTGCAGTGAAAATGATTAATTAAGTGGGAACAATTTAAATATTGAATTAAAACTGACTTACCTTAATTAATGGGATTACTGGGTAAGTGGAACGGTTTTTCCTTGAAAAACTGAATGTGATAAGTAATGATTACTGCTTTCCCGTGCCCATTAACTATTCATTATTGCTGCATGTCTGACAGGTGTCCAACGGTTATTTTTTTTAACCAAGTATAAGTAAGAGAGAGAGAGAGAGAGAAGATTATACAATCTTTTATTTACTTTTACACTTTATCTCTCTTTCTTGGCTTTTACTCTCTCTCATCTCCTGACGTTGGTTTTTCATACAGACATTTTATCAAACACCTTACAGGCAATCTTAATTTTCAATTTTTCTCATGGCACCTAAGGATTTGATCATCGATGGAACTAAGTTTGTTCCCAACAACTATGTTGCAATCCTAAACCATGATGAAGCTCCGTCTAAGTTGCATTTTGTGCAAGATCTTCTTGCACACAGTAAAATTGGGTATACATTGACCCAGCCTTTAGTCTTTTCAAGCCAACAAGTTCTGACGTTTTGGCGGACTGGGCATTTTGATAATGGTGGTGCTAATGGTACTCCCAGATGATTCTGAACATGTGGTAACTCCTGGAACAGTTCGCAAGGCATTACATTTACCAGAGTGCTGCATTTTTTCAACACCGGAGGAACCAGCTCTACAGCAGCTCATGGCCAATTTGGGGTATGAGAAGAGTTTGGCCAAGCTTGGACAGTTGAAACGAGCACATATCAGAAAGGAATGGAGCTTTTTCTTCGACTGCATCACTAAAGCATTCGGCAATAAGTGTTCCAACTTTGATGCCATTCCAATAATAAGTCAGCACATCGGGTATGCTATTATTAACCAAACTCATTTTGATTTTGCAAGTGATGTGCTAGATTTTATAGGGGATAGGATGACAGAGGATAGAAATGTAGTTTACTTTGCTAGATTCTGTCAGCTTATATATACCTTTTGTTGTGCTGATGACCCTCAACTAGCCAGTTCTTTAGTTCAACCTTTTAAACTTGCAAAACGGGCTTTTAATGACTTGGTAAATGCTGACCTTAAGAAAATGGTGGTTAGACCTTTACAGATACCTCAGTCTGTAACACAGATCCTGGTAAATGCTGATCCTCAAACCTATAGATCTGTTTATCCTGATGTTCCATTTACCACCATATCGTAAACATCATACCAATCATCAGAACAAACCATAGATACATCTATACCTCAACCCTCCCTCAGAATATATCTTAATACATATCTCACACCTTCACAGACAGCTCAACCTTCATCCTCAGCACCTACTGTGAAGCCTTCATCTTCCAAGCCTAAGAGGACAAAGACTGTTCCTCAGACACCACAGAAGAGAAGGAGGATTGTTCTGAGAGATGAGTCTGATAGTGAGGAACAGGTTTCTGCATCAGAACCTGTTGTTACAGAAGCTGAGAAGGTTCCTTCTCAGAAGGATTCTGGAATTGGGGGATCTACGCTTCTCAAAAGGCTTAGAAGAATGACTTCTGCTGAACCTCCCAAGAAATCCCCACCTTCAAAGAGATACAAGAAATAGAGAGCTAAAAGGCCAGTTTCAGATGATGAGGAAGCAGCAGCTAAGGAAGGAGATTATGAATCTTTGATCTCACAAGAACCATAATTTGCTGAAGCCACTGCTTCTCCATTAACTCCAACTCATGAAGCTGCTACAGAAAAGGCCAACACACCATCTGTGTCTCCTGTACATGAAACTGTATCTCCTGTAGACCCAGGCATAAGTGCTAAAATTGATATTCAAAATCCAATTAATCCATCAACAACACCTGTTATTTATGCTACTCAAACTTCAGAATTATCTACCACACCTTCTCTGCATCTAGATGTTGATGATCAGAATATAGGTGAGCATCATGATATGACTGTTGATCAGAACTTGGAAATAGATCAGCACTTAGAGGATGATGCTGAAGTTGCTTCTTATACTGTTGTTTTATCAGAAGATGCTGCATCTGTAAGTTCTGATGCTGTAAATGCTGTTGATACTGGTGATGCTGCTCCAAATGCAGATGCTGATGAAGCTGGTCCTTCAGGATATGTCCCTCCACAAACTATTTCTAAATCAGAACTAGTCAAGAAGTTTGTACGAGGAGAAGCACCAGTACCTTGGAGTGAAACTCCTAGAGGACAGGAGTGGACTAAGGAATGGAACTCAGTTATCTTTGTTCCATCTGAAAAGATTCTTGCTGAGCACTTGGACAAAGCTGATCAGATGTTAATTAGTGATAATTACAAGACACAGCTTCGAGTCACTGCATTGAGTACTAGACATCTTCAAGGTCTCCATTCAAAAACTCATGTAGAGTTACATAAAATTCAGGAAGAATTGCTCAAGCAAGAAACAGTTAAGAAACTTGAAAAGAAAAGTTTCTTTCAACCTACCTTTGACAGAGTTGCTTACATTGAGAAGGCCCAAGAGAAGCAACAGTCTCAAATTGATGACATTTTAAAAAATCAAGCTTCTCAGCAATCTCAACTCGATGAAATCCAAGCCTCAGTGGAATTGCTTGTCTCTCTTCTCTTACCCGCTGATGCCAAAAACGGGGAGAAAGTAATTAAGTCCAAATGCAAAACTAATCAAACACTGAAGGGGAAGGATGATGAAAAAGATGACCAGGGAAACTCTGGAATGGGTGGAGGTCATGGTCAAGGTAGAAGTTTCTCATCAAGAGATCATGGTCAGGGTAGAAGTTTCTCATCAAGAAGAGCTGAAATTACAAGTCACGGGACAAGTTTTGATGCTGAAAAAAGAATTACTTCTGCTACTGGTAAAAGGATAAGTTCTGATGAACTTTTGGATCTTGATGAAGAATTATCAAGACAGTTATTTCTAAAGGAGAATCCAGGAATGGACTTGGAAAGTCTGATGGAAGAAGAAGCTAGACTTAAGTCAGGAAAAGTCAAATCTAAATCTGAAGCTTCTGTTGGTAAAAAGAAACTTCCAAAAGTCAAAGGCATTGTGATAAAAGAAAGAACAAATCCTAAAGCAACCAAGGCTAAATCACAATTGTAGATAGATCCAAGGTCTAAGGGCAAAGAGAAAATTGGTGAACCTATCAAGGTTTATGTGCCTCCTGTGGATGAAGAAATTACTGTTGAAGATGCTGATCTTGCTCTGACTTCAAGAAAAATTTCTAAGACAACCTCTGACATGGCTCAAGTTGTTCAGGGTAAAGATAGAGTTAGTTCTGATATCTCAAAGAAGCAAGTAACCTCTGACATAGCTCAAGTTAACTTGATATCAGAAGATAAATCAAAGGAAACCTCTGATATTGCTCATGTTAAACCTTCAAAGATACTCCTACCAGGATTCACCAAAGCCAAATAGACTCAACCTTTGAAGACTGCTGCAAGTGGTTTTGAAGCAAGAGTGATTACTGGAAAGGAAGCAAGAGATAAAACTGGATTGGGAAGTGCTGATGAAAGAAGAATACAGAACACAACCAATGATCCAACTTCCTTAAGTGAACCAGGTATTGGAGCAACTCCTGAAAGATTGAATCAACTAGAATCTGTACAGATGGTTTACCATACCTACTTGAAAGAACACATCTTGTTCTACTTCATGACAGATGGTAGGGTTTATCATATAAGGGAAAATGCCATTCCACTGAAGTATTGTGAAGGATTGGAACATGTATTATTCTTACTTCAAGTGAATGACAAAATAACTGAAAGTGCTGCAAACTATTTGAAGAGTCAGATTCAGAGACATAAAAGGCTTTATTCTGTTAAGTCTGACAACACATATCTTCCAAAGTACAGAGATCACAAGGGTGATATTGTTGAGATGAAACCTAACTCTGCTAAGATTATAACTACCTTTATGGGTTACAGGGCTGTGGAATTCAATCTTGAGTCTGACAAGGCGTATTTGATCAGACTGGATCAGGACATAAAGAAATCTAAAATTAATGATCTCAGGGCTGCAATCTTTCAAACTGGTGAAGATTCTGCAGAACTTAAAGATGCTAAAAGGAGGATGATTGATGAACTCAGATATGCTGAGAGATGTTTGTTAAAGAACTATCTCAGAACAACTCCTGACATCAAAGAGATCAGAAGATGAAGCCAAGTCAAGATCTACAACTGCTCAAATTCTAATATGAATACAGACTGAAGTTGTTATCAGAAGTTAAAGTTGGTAAAGCTTTAAGGACTGTAAGTTGTAGTTATCTAGTCAAATTCTCATGCATTTATACTTAATTTTTTTGACATCATCAAATATCTGTTAACTTATATATTATGCTAATTGACAAGTTGGGGGAGATTGTTAGATATATTTATTAATGTCATGACTAATGTGATTTATGTTTAGTTTTCAGATCTTACTTAAACAGGATAAATCACTACTTAACTGAAATCAGTACTTATACTGAAGTCAGAACTTAATTTATCAGTACTTAAGGTTCAAGAGATATTTATCAGAAGATAATATCAGGACTTAAAGGAAACGTTCAGATAAGGAAGGCAGCTGATTTACAGGAAGAGAAGATTGAGACAAACATAAGAAGAGATATGCATGAAGAAGGAATTTTATGAAGAATTTAATACTTGGAAGAAAAGATATCTGATTGATATATTTTAGGAAGCAGAATTATATTCCATATCAATTAGCGATTATCTTGTAACTGTGTACTATATAAACACAGACATAGGGTTTACACTATAAGTGTTATCATTATCGAGAAGATTATTCATTGTAACCCTAGCAGCTCTCGTGATATTTGTTCATCACTGAGAGAGGACAGTTCCATACTGTAACAGAGTTTATTTTTTTGAATAAAGTTTATTTTCTGTTACTTGAGTTATTAAAGTTCGATTTGATTGTACTATACACTGTATTCACCCCCCTCTACAGTGTGTGTGACCTAACATAAAGATATAATAAGTTACTAAAGAATAATTCATAGAATCATAAATAATAATCCAAATGTCTCGTAACATAAACATAATAGTGTTGTCTCTAGGGCACACGCACTAACAATGATCATGGCACATAATTTAGGAATGCAACATTGAGTGAATTATGCAAAGATAAAGGCATTGTTCAAGAATTTTTAGCTGCAAGAACACCTCAACAAAATGGTATTTGAGAGGAAAAATAGAACTCTAGTTGAAGTTGCCAGAACAATGCTGCAAGATGCCAATCTGCCAACAAGTTTTTGGGAAGAAGCTGGGAATACTGCATGCTATACTCAAAACAGATATTTGATCAACAAAAATCATGGAAAATCACCTTTCTCAATTTTACCAAAAAGAATGCCTACTATGAAGCTTCTGCATGTGTTTGAAATCAAGTGTTTTGTGCTAAAAGACAACTCTGAATATGTGGGAAAATTTGACCCTAAGGTTTTTAAAGCAATTTTTCTGGGATATTCATGGGAGAGAACTACATGCAGAGTTTATGTGCTTGAACATAAAAAATTATGGAAAGCACATATGTGACCTTTAATGATGACAAGTGTTCAGGCTTGAAATGCTTTGATGAAAATGAAGTCAAAACTTTGAAGTTTAAGAATCTCAATATTGACTGTGATTATGAGGATGATGCTGAGATCAACACAAAAAATAAAATGGAGCAAGAAATAACTGAATAAGTGATCCATGAAAATGAAGATCCTAATCAAAAAGAATTTCATCTGAGTTTGATGGCACAAACTCAAGGGGATATGACGATGGTGATTCTACAAGTCATGCCAATAGTGAGGGCAACTCTAGTCAACAAGATCACACCAGGAAATGGATAGAAGCCACACTAAAGATGCAATAATTGGTGATCCAAATGCTGGAGTGAGAACTAGAAGTGCTACTGTAAATGAATATTTGCATGCATGTATTTTGTCACAAATTGAGCCAAAGAAAACTGAAGAGGCCTTGCTTAACCCTCACTGGATAACTGCCATATAGGAAGAATTTAATCAATTTGAAAGAAATAAAGTTTGAGAATTAGTTCATGCACCAAGAAATAGAAGCATTATTGGAACCAAATGGGTGTATAAGAACAAGATGGATGAAAATGGAATTGTGACAAAAAACAAAGCAAGACTGGTTGCTAAATGTTACTCACAGGAAGAAAGAATTGACTATGATGAAACTTTTGCTCTAGTTTCAAGACTTGAAGCAATAAGAATATTCCTTGCATTTGCCACACACTGAAATTTTACAGTATATCAAATGGATGTGAAGAGTGCATTCATCAATGGTGAATTGGAAGAGGAAGTCTATGTGCAACACGCACCTGGCTTTAAAGATCTAGAATTTCCAGACTTTGTTTATAAATTGTTGAAGGCTCTCGATGGTTTAAACCAAGCACCTAGAGCATGGTATGATACACTATCAGAATTCTTGATCAAACATAGATTTACTAGAGGAACTATTGATAAGACTCTATTCTACAAGAAGCATGGTGATGATATTTACCTAGTTCAAATCTATGTGGATGATATCATTTTTGGTTATACTAATGAGAAGTTATATCAAAGATTTTCAAGACTAATGCAGAGTGAATATGAGATAAGCATGATGTTGGAACAATATGACCTCGGCCCTGCATTTTATGATATGAATTATTTATGAGTGCGAATGAAATATTAACCTTAATAGCTACGGCGCAAGCGATTCAAATCCACGTCTTCTATTATATTCCCTGATTCTCCTTGAACGAAGTGTGGGCTTCGATCTCCCAAGGTGTACCTCTCCTTAAAGCTTCGAAAATCCAAAACCCTAGTTGGCTCCTTAAGAAAAATGTCTGCTTCTCTCAAACCCTAGGATCTTATTTCGTTTTTGTATTCTCGTGTTCTCACGATCACGTTCTTCTTAGCTTCAGGAAAATTAGAATATTGATAGGCAACAGTAGGGATCATGGACAATTAGATTGGGCCTCCCAATGACATTCTGGGCCACGCCCAATATCATTAAATATTAATTTAATCCACTAAAGAATTAATATTTGCACAACCTTTCCTAATTCCGTAAATTAATTATTTAATCCGGCTCCCATATTATTTGCTTATTAAATTCCCCATGTTTAAGATATCGCATGTCCATTAATTAAACTAATTTTTGACAATTAATTTAATCAATATCTTTTATCCTTGATCATCCACTCAACCTTATAATTGTGCAAGAACAAATCTGCCTGCAGGACTAAAGCACAATTATCATTATGAGCTTTCAAGAGGACATCATCACCCGAATATATTTTTCGGACACAGTTTCCTTTTATAGTCAATATCCCACTTTGTATATAATGTCATTGCCCAATACATAAATTCGCAATTTAAAATAAATTACTTAATGTATGAATCAAGGCATGTGCATTAAATACAAGTGTCAATCACTATATCCGGATTAAGAACCTAAGCAATAATAATATTATAGAATCTTAGTTCTTCTTTATTGTCAGAATAAAAGAAGAATTATTCTACTATTTTGATCCTGTTCAATATACACAAAGTACACAAGTATTATTCAATAGTAAAGATATACTATTTCTAAATAATACTTCAGCCCTCCCAGTGGTTTGTCTAACACCACTTACACTGTGAACCTTTATTATATTATATAAGGAACTTGACAATCTAATCTTCTGCTATCCCATTTGATACTAAATTACCTATAATGTATAATATACAGACAATGTGAAACCATGCATTCAAGATTCTCAAATGATTATAATAGTATATACTTCAAACGAATGGTTAAGTCGACACCCTAACACATGATAGGTGAGCTTAGTTACTTCCTTGGCCTTCAAGTTAGTCAAAAAAGTGATGGCATCTTCATCAGTCAAACCAAATATGTTAAAGATTTATTGAAGAAGTTTGGAATGGTTGACTGCTCACCTGCATCTACACCAATGCCTACAGCTACCAAATTGGATGAAGATAAGAAAAGAAAACGTGGAGACATATCTAGCTATAGAGGAATGATTGAATCTTTGCTATACTTAACTGCTAGTATACCAGACATTATGTTTGCAATATGTCTCTGTGCTAGATTTCAAGCAAATTCCATAGAATCACATTTGATGACAGTAAAGAGAATTTTTTAGATATTTGAAGGGAACATCAAACTTGGGATTGTGGTATCCTAAGGGAACTAGTTTTGAAGCTGTTGGAGACACAGATACAGATTTTGCTGGATGTAGGGTTGACAGGAAGAGTACTAGTGGAAGCTGTCAATTTCTTGAACAAAGACTTGTATCTTGGTACAGTAAGAAACAACAATTTGTGTCAACTTCTATAGCTGAGGCTGAATATATAGATGCAGGAAGTTGTTATGCTCAAGTGCTTTGGATTAGAAATCAACTAATAGATGATGGCCTAGTGTTACACAAAATTCCAATTATGTGTGACAATACTAGTGCCATATCTATTGTTGCTAATCCAGTTAATCATTCTAGAACTAAGCACATTGATGTAAGGTAGCATTTTATTAGAGAACATGCTACAAATGGTACTATTGAGCTCATTTTTGTTCCAACAGAAAAACAATTTGCTGACATTTTCACTAAACCTTTGGATGAAGCAACTTTCGTTAGACTTGCTAGTGGATTTGGAATGTTAAATTCTTCATCCTAAAGGCAAAAATCAACCAATATGTTGCATCAGATTAATTTCCGATAAATCAAAATTAATTTGATTTAATTGGAAATTAACTGGAATATAATTTATAAATATTTTAGAATTCTCTATATATTTATTTTTCTATATTTAAAATTCAACTTGGATTTTTTTTCAAATTCTAAGAAAAACTGTCTAACTGTTAATTTACATTTTTAATATGTGAAATTAATATAAGACAAAGCTGAAAAGAATAAAAGTATGTAGAGAACTGAGTTCTCGATAAGTTTTAATGACTTCTCGACAAGTCATTTTGAGACTTCTCGATAGAGTTCTCGATAAATCTTCTTCATGACTTCTCAAAGGACTTTTCGACAAGCCTCATTATGACTCCTTGATAAGTATTGTAGAGATCTCGAGATATATTTATTCATGGAGTTCTCTACAAGTATAAATTTTAGACCTCTCGATAACTTAGAATTGAAATAATTTAATTTAATAAATTATTTTAGTAAAATATTTTTGATATCAAATCATTCTAATTTTATTTTGATTTATTCAATATAAATTAGAATAATTCAGTTCAATTAGGAAAAACTGGGTATTTATTCATCATCTCGATAAGTCACTATCTAGTTTTTGATAGGAGTCAAGAAAGTGACATCTCAACATGAGTTTTGTAAGTCACGTTACTCCTCAATAAGCAAATCCCAACCGTTTATTCCTACTTCTTAACAAGTCACTTATCTTTTTCTATAAATATCCAGACATCTCAACATAACCCCTCTTTACGCTTTCGAGATCTCAATTGACCTAGTGTGGTCCAAAATGCCGGTGTTCTCCATGGCTCACAACAGGCACATTAATGTGGAGCTATTGATTCCCGGAGAACTCAGCACTAGGCTCACAATGCCATTAACCAACAGAGGTAAGGAATTTTTTTTCCTAGGTTTATTATGTCTACTTTAAATCATAAAGTTGCAGACATACATTTACTTAATGGTATTTATAGGACTAAAATAGCAATTATAAACAAGTGTCCAAGATATTATTTGGTTCACTAATTACAAAGAATAAGGTATACATAGGTCTAAAAATCACTAACTTTATGTTAGAGAGATTTAGATTCTACCTATACCCTATACCTGACATGAGGTCTAGTGCCATATCTAGTACAGTTTTGGCTCCTGTACCTGTGGAAGTACAAACACAGGAAAACAAACAGGAGCCTTCCACAATTGAGATCCCTTCTTTATTACCATTAGATATTAGGAAACCAACCACTTCATCCTCCCAACAGGATGAAGTGAGTAAAAAGAAGAGAAAGAATGCACCTTGACTGTAATTGCTGAGAGTGGTGAGAAAACACAACTACAGTCTAACCTGGTCAGAAAGCCACAGATGAAAAAGAAAATTGAGTTGACCGCTTAAGAAACCACCTCTGCATATTCCCATAAGGATGCAGTTGCAAAAGAGGGAATCAACAGACTCTCGGGCATCCTCTCAATAGGGTGTCTCTATTGAATCAAGAATTCTCCTAAATGTAATTTGTAAAGAGTCTGCGCCCCAACTTGAGCACTCTCAAGTTGGTGAAAGGAGAAATTTGTTTGGCACACATAAAGATGGAACATCACTTGAAACTCCCTTACTTACTCAGGGGGAGTTTCCAACACTCAATTCTAATTTAACAAATCTTATTTCACAAATTTATTCTGCCTGCAATGAAAAACTTGAATCCTCATCTCAAGTTTTGCCAAAATCAAGTAACACAGTTCAAGAAACTGTGCTCACCACCCAGGAACCACATTTAGTTGGTGAGAGGCTATAAGCTGGGATAGACCTTGATGACACCAACACAAACACAGGGGTTTCATCAGTTAATTGAAGACCCTGCGACTGTTACTCAAGCACCTTCATGTGCCAAACAATCTTCACAGATTAATAGGTTTGAGGGTAGTACTCCTGAGGGGGAGATATCTAAATCCTCTCTAATTCAATTGGAGGTTCCTCAAGTAGGGACAACTCCCCTCAAAATCCTAGCTGAAATTATTTTTTCAATTGAAGATGAGAGTAAAATTGCCAATGATCCAGCTATTGGGGAGGAAAGTATAGCATATTCAAGTGTCAGTTCTTTGCAAAAAGAACAAGGGTTTGAGAACATGATACATGACAGTAACCTGGTCAAATCCCCTCCAATTTAAATGAAAATTCCCATTATTGGTGAACAACACATTGTCACAACCACAATTTCAACTGTGAGTATAACTGTGACTTCTTTCACATGTGATGTTTTTGAAGGGTTTCGAGCATATAAACGCAATGGAAACTATGTAAAATTAAATTAAAACCAGAATAAAATCGAAACCCTATGCAGGATCCATGCGAAAATAGATATTTAATTCATAGTAAGAATCTTTACCTTAATGAAGCTTTAAGAGTTCATTAATGGAGGATTAATGGAATTCCAAACCTTGTTGAATCACCATATATCCCGCTCTCGCGATCTACACTCTACGGTATCCACGTGAACGCTTTTCTTAAGGATTGATGTGTACCAGCACCCAAAAACTCCATCTCTACCTCTCTCCCTCTTTCTCCTTGAATGGATAGGGTTTTCTAAACCATGTATCCTTATATATAAATCAGCCGTCAAAGAGTTTATATAAAGAAAATAATGATTTTTCTAATTATTAACTAATTATAATTAATACTAATTCTAAATCCCAATTTATTATTTAATTAAGTCAGGATTAATTAATTAATTACTTATTTCGGAATTAGTTTAAGTAATTTCTCTATTTTATTTATTTATTTAATTAAGTCATACTTAATTAATATCATAAATAAAATAAATTACTTATTTAATTTAAAATCATAATTTAAATTATTTTTCCTTCAAGCATTTTTTGTGTGTGACCCTGTAGGTTATTATTACGTTGGCAATAATTTTAATATCTCATATTAAAATTATAAACAATGAGCGGCATTTAGTAATACATCATTTCTTTCCAAGTAATAATAATTAAATCGGTGATTCGATTAAACCTTTCGTGATTAATGTACAATGTAATATAATCCATTTAACCACATATTATAGATTATACTAGAGGCATGTAATGTGTCATCCTCATCATAGTATAATCCAGGTTTCTTTGATCAATAAGTAGACTATCGTATCAAATCAACATTTGAGCGTAGGCACCCATTTCATAGTCTAGCTCACACAAGAGGCCAATAATATCATTCCTAAAATTAGGAGGGTTAAATCCTTTCTAGATCATTCACATTTCTGATACGATTCATAATATATATGAAATACACTTTTATTATTACCTGGTCAAAGGTAACTTTTAATGTAATCAAAGTACATTAATTCTCATATAAAAATATAATGATTTCAAGTCTAAGGACCATTACATCATTATCACAGTGAGAAGTACTTATGACACAACAGACATGTAGAATCTCATATTGGCTATGTCCATCACCATGTGCCTTTACATCTTCCCGTATTTTTGAATTTATTATCACTATACCTATGATCATTGGGATGTGATCATCAGTCAACAAACACACCAGTCTTAATGCATTATTATTATCCCTTAATAATAATGCTCGACTAGGGACCTTTAGGAATATTGATACTATTCTCATAATCTCATTTCTAAGTCACGTACGTAAAGATATATAATTTATTTCATATTCCAAGGATATTTATTAATCCAACATTTATATCGTAGTAAATTAAGACATAATAAATTATAAAAGGAATAATCGATTGAACATAAAGATTAATAATCAGAATGTCTTATACTTAAACATTATAGTGGTGTCTCTAGGATACGAACTAACAGTTTCTACCTCCATACCCTCTACCTCAAACACATCTCACCAAACACTTATCCCAAACACGTCAAACACAACTGACCAACCTTCTACCTCAAACACCAACTCTCAACCCTCACACCTAATAGCTCAATGGATGCAAGATGTTTAAGCCCTACCAACAACTATTAATGATCTTTTGGTTGAAAAACTTTCAGACCTAGCTAATATCACCCAACAACTCCTCACTACAGATATGTCAAACCAAGACTATCAAGCAATATTACTTTCTTACAAGGAGAATGTTGAAGAACAACGGGAGAAAATTACAGATGAAGCACATGGTGTGGATGCATGGCTCTCCAAGGACTTTAACACAACTATGGAGGAGGCCTTAGCAAAGTTTAGAGAAGAATATGTTACCATTTTTGGAAGCAATGATAAGGTCCTCACTCCCCAAAAGTATATAATATTGTGACAGAGGTGTACAAAGCACAATTGAAGGCCTTTCATCACATTGGAAGAGCTATGGAAAACACACGGGGTAAGCATCAAAATTTAGTAAGGAAGGTGGTTATGATAGGATTGATGATCTGATGCCAACTTTTCAAGATATAAAGACCAAGTTCAACATATTTTCTGATAGGTTTCAAGCCCTCTCTCTAACTCCGGTGGAAGAAAGTGTGTCTAAGTTGAGAGAGTCTTTCAAAGCTTTGCATGAAGAGATCCAGAAACAAATCACTCAGAATAATGACTCAAAGGTCAAGCTTGATTAACTTTACAAAGAGAGATTTGAACCTTTAGCCTTGGTCATAGAGGAGGTCAGGAATGTTGTACAAATTTTTGTTGGTCGTTTGGCAACATCAAGTTCACAACAACCTATGTCTACATCAACCAACCTACAAATCCAAAACTTGCAAGCTCAAATCTCAACTCTACAGTCTTCAAATGACTCTTTGTCAACTCAAGTCTCCATATTGACATCTTTGGTGCACAGTCAAAAGCAGGATATCAAGTCCCTAATAGACTCCTACAAACACCTTCAAATGCAAAATTTTGTATCTTTGGGAGCTATTATAGGAGCTTTAAACATTCATCTTCCAGCATTTCCAGAAGCAGTTAGACTTGAACTTCCTAATCCTATAATCTTACCAAGACTAAGGGGGAGATAGAAGCTAGACTGCTAAAATCATCCAGCCATGCCACAGTTCAAACAAGTTAAGATAATGTTGGGGTAGAAAGACTACAGAAAGCAGTTGAGGGACCCTGCTTGGACAAAGAATTTGATGAATTGCTCAGGGCTCTCAGAGTTTCTTTAACCAATAACTTCTTCACCTAAAAAAAGCTTTGGACATAAATATCAATTTTCTAAGGGTGATAATGATGATAAAAGGGAACCTCCAAGAGAAGAGGATTGTTGCAAATATAAATAACTCAGGTGTGGATAGATGTATGCAGGTGTCACTTACCTATCTCCAATCTAGAAGAGCATCTGAGCTGGACATCCTAATGAACAAGGTTAACAGGGTGATTCCAGAGGACACTCTCTTGCTAAATGAACTCAAGAAGGCTCAAGTAGCTGCTTTTCCAGTAGCATATCTTCAACCTAGCAAGAGAGTGACCTTCATCTGTTCATCAACCAAAAGATGCAAATATTTCATGATTCCAAATCACTATGTCATGGGGAACTTGAGGCTGATAATGACCCTAGAGACTGACTTAAAAACTAAGAAGATCAAGACTGTATAAGATAAAGAAATTATCAAGATCTTGGGGAGATATTTGAGGAATTTTGATAACATGTTGCCTAAAACTCAAATTTACACTAATTATGACTTGGATGATGATGAGCAGAAGAAGGATGAACAAAAATCTTCTGGCTCAATCCAAGTCAGTCTTCTAAAGCAACAGGCAGCAAGGTGTATGAGAAGAAAAAGGAAAAATAAGAGAAGAAAGCTGATGGAAAGAAGAAAAAGAAGAGAGATGAAGAAGGGGAAACAAAGAAGCAAAATGTCTAGAAAATAAAAGTTTCACAAATCCAACCAACTCAGACCTCCAAGACAAGTCAAACAAGCACTCAACCAATCCAACCTCAAAAACCCAAGTACCTATTCAAATAAACTTCAAAGTCTTTACTCAAGATACCTATCAAAGCCAGCCAAGTCACATTAAAGAAAATATAAAAACCTCATTCATTCAAACAACCAACCAAAACTCATTTCAAAACTACCGGAAGAAAACCAAGAAAAATCACAGCAAAAAATGGAGTTATCTGGAATTATTTTAATCAAGAAGATTTTCTACCAATCTCAAGGAGCATAACAGATGAAGAGTATCTCCAACCACAAGCTGAAGAGATAGTGAGAGTTTGGTTGTCTCTTTGAGTGAAGTCATTACAAGGATGGCTCATTTATCTTGCTGAATAGAGATGTTATTGAAAATACTTCTATTGTAGAATTGATGAGGGTGATTAGTTTGATGAATGCAAGGGATTCAAGTACAAGAATGTGGAAGGCTGTGATGTCTGAAAGGTTGAGAGAAAGGAATGAAAGGCATGCAAGAATAAAGGCTGAGAGGGAGGAAAGGGAAAGGCAGTATGCCAAGGAGATTGAAATGTTTGAACATAGATCAAATGAGATCAAGGCAGGGGGATGAGTAGAATCTCAAAAGATGGACACTTTCTGAATATTCAAATTGGCAGATTTTTTAGGTTCAGGTTCAATTATCTCAACAATTACTCATTGGATGAATAGCTTAAACTAGTGGAAGCCTTAAGAGGGACATAAATTATTGAAGAACTTCAAGTGCTAGTAAATCTTAGAGACCTCATTAGGAAAGAAGCTAGTTATGAAAATTCACTTGATGACTGTAGCTTTGAACTGATGTAATTACTCAATGTATAAAAGTTTGTATTTGTCAATCTGTCATTGTTTATCTATTTGATTTTAGCTTGGGGGTTAGTCTTGTTATCAGACATGAATTTATGATAAGCAATCATCTCACAAATTGAGGGAAATTGTTGTGCAAGACATGCCTGTATAATAACAAGACTAAGTCACATTGACAACCCTAAGATTAATTTGTATGGTAATCTATATCTGTATTTTGTATTGTATTTCTTGAGTCTGTAAAAATGGCTAGTAGATTAGACTGGGGATTTTTCTGTGAACAGTTTCAGCTAAGGAATAAATTCTGGAAGAAGATCAAGTCATGATTACATCTGAGAGAAAAGATGTAGAAGCATGGAATTGAATAAATTTGTTCTATGAAAAATATTCTAAGTCAAGATATCAACAAGTCACAGATCAAGTTACATCGAGAAGTCATTCGAGAAGTCCAAAATGACTTGTAGAGAAGTCCAAAATGGCTTATAGAGAATTCTCAGAGATATCGACAAGTCAAATGAATATGTGAAGAACTCGAGATATCGACAAGTCATTTCTGCATGTAGAGATCTCAGATATATCAATAAGTCAAATGAAGATGTGAAGAATTGGAGATATCGACAAGTCAATTTCTCATATAAAGATCTCAGATATATCGACAAGTCATTTCTACATGTAGAGATCTCAGACATATCGACAAGTCATTTTACATGCAAGGAACGAGACCTCGACAAGTCAAGTATATTTATAGAGAACTCAGAGACATCGATAAGTTATTATACTTATAGATATGTCACTTCTCTATAGAACAAATTGGAGATCTCGATATATTATCTCAAATTCAAAATACAGACAAGTTCAAGATTCAAGATTATCAGTCAACAAATAATTCATTCAATGAATTGGAAAGTTTACAAAGCAGCTTGAATAATACAATATCAAGGGCCAAGATTAAGTGGACAAATGGTGGTCACAGACCTTCTAGATTCTGCACATATTTGCTAAGCCAAAAATGGAAATAGAAAAGGTTGCTTTAGAAAATGGATAAGTACATTTTAGTGCAAGTCTTGTGAACCCGTGTTGCTAGTCCATAAAGCATGCACGGGTCCTTAGTTCACTAGTAACAAACAGATCTAGATTTTCTTGTATTCTCTCAAGATAGAAGCTGAGTTCTTATTTTCTTAAGAACACAAATTTGTAGCAAGACAAACTTGATTAATATAATTAAGTGAGTTTTTGATATATTGTGTTTGTGTTCATTCCGCTAAACATAATATCTATATTTCTAAAACTGCTTCCTTCAAATTATATTCCATAAAGTTTAAAACAAAGAAAAATCCAAGAAACACATTCACCCCCCTCCTCTATGTTATATTTCATAGCATTCAATATCTAACAGTAAGTCAAGTGAAATCACAGTTTAAGGTATTATCTCTAAATTATCATACACACTATTTTATATACTATGCACCAAGCTGGGGGTGTTCACGAATACAGTCTCCCTAATTTTAGGATAGTGGTAAAGTTGCATCTATCTTACCCTCACCAGACATCATTCTAACCAGGTTATATTGAGTACTTTTGGTTTGATTTGGTTAAATCTACCAAAATCGATGATATCATTATCAACAACAAATGTCCATTGATTCGTCATCTCCGACAAAGAAGAGAATACAAATGTGACAAAAAAATTCAGGCAACATCAAAGCCGAACAATAGCTCAACAAAACTCAGTATACAAACTAGCAATCAAACGATCACAAATTTTATATATATCGACTCACAATCCGACAAAAAATTCGTTCATAGAGTTACACATAACTAAAAATTACTAACACAAAATAACCTAAATCGAAGAAAATTTGTATAAATTCAAATATTTCGAAACATAATCGAACTTATGAATTGACGATAGAACTGGATAGCCGGTGCTTAATGATTGAATTTGACTACATATACCCATGACTTGGATATCAATAACACAATCAAAGAACACAAACCCTAAAAATTTATTATCTCCTTATTAAAATAATAAAACCCCTAATTTATTTATTTTTATTATCATATGTTTTATTAACGTTGTTAGTTGGTGTTTGACGATACACAAATTTAAATTAAAAGTTAAATACGGTATTAATTGCAAGTGCTAATTCATAAAGTATTATCATTAAAGCGGCTGATATCCCAAAGTGCATCTTTTTCTTCATTATACTTGTTCAACAAACAAAATAAAATAATTCCCGCAAGGGTTGGCTCAGTTGGTTAAAGAGGGGATAACTATCCTCTTGGTCACAGGTTCGAATTCCACGGGAGGAGAATTTATGATTATGCCTCATATGCCGGAGTCTGTCGCTTAAATGCGGTTTACCTTGGTTCACGTGGTTTGCAGGCTATTGTTTGAGCCCGTAGGTTTTAACCAGTGTGCACCCGAAGGGTAGCGACTACGGGTTATCTACGATAAAAAAAATAAACAAAATAATTTGCAAACAATTACAGTAAATTTGATAAAAACTATACCCGATAAAGACATTATATATTTATATTCATGTCAATATTTCTCCATTTTCATTTTTATTGAATGATTTTCTTTATCCTCTACAAGATGCATGCAAAACAAAATATTTGTTAAATTTTATTGCTTAACATTTTGGAAAAAAATTAATTGCTGAATTTGATTCATCATGAAATAGAAATCCCAAAAATCAATTTTTACCTTACAAAACACATTAATTTTATATTAGTCAGTGTTCTAAAAGACGGTCTGGGCGGCCGCCTAGGCGGCGCGTAGGCGCTAGGCGAGCCCTCACCAGTGCGATTTGAAGGTAATCGGCTGCTCAGGCGTTTTATGGCATAAACGGGTCAAAATCGGTCTTCGGCGGCTGAACCGGTCAAAGGCGGCGAAACCAACTTAATCGCCTAATATGAAGACGAAGGTCGTTTTGCTTTCTGTGATTGTGTTCTTCTCCGACGGTATTTTCCGATGAGTGTGACGAGAAAGTAGCCATGTAGAAATAACAATAGATACAAAGGCAAAAACACGAATACCAAGACAAACAATTACTCTTACAGTCTTACTCCTATCTTACTCCTATAACCAATTATCTTGTACGAGTAAGGTAGTTGGTGGATATTTTAAATTAATTTATTCTTTTCACACTCACAATATAGATACGTAGATTCATAGTTTTTTCATGTAAATTTTTGTTCATCTTTTTTTAATTCATTTTAATGTTTTTTATCATATATAATTGATATCTAAAAATAATATTCATTCTTCAAAACAATAAAATTTCAAATTTTGTTGGACAATTTGATATAATATAATTAATGTTAATAACATTAATATAAATTTTTTATTAAATAAATAGTAATATTTAAATACAGCCGATTAACGATCCGATTAATCATTCTGATTAATCTCCGCCTGACCAATTAAACGCTAGGCGGTATCCCAACCGCCCTGATCCGTCTAGCGTTTTTTACAACATTGATATTAGTAAAAGCAGTATGTTGATTTGCAGAACTTCTAATTTAAACCCATCAATATTTTCGACCTTCATCCATACTAGGTGATATATCGTTTGGAAAACAATCTGGTGACAATTATAAAAAAATGTTAGGTTTCAAAAAATGGTTTCAAAATAATTAACTATTCTGATATTATTAATTATTCACTCATTAATAGTATGGACCCCTTTATGTATACACTTGTCATTAATTAAATCAGGCCATCTTTTATTTTGGAACACTTTTTTTTGAAACTATGTAGCAATGGTTAGTAAAACATTTTAGGGAATTAGATCATGTAATTCTATTATTTTATATTAAGGAATCTGTCACTATTAAATTTCAAGGTCTTAGAGAAAGATCTTTTTCAGGATATTATATTAATATTATAACCCTCTCCCTTACTCCGGAGCCATTTATGGATTGAAAAATAAAACACGAACGCTTATCTTTGGAGAAATAATTTATATTTCCTGTACATGTTAAATTATGAAAAATATTAGGGAGGTAGAAAGCCGAACATGAGTCTCTACCGACTTAAACTCTGATATCATATTAAATAAACAGTCATTCTAAAATTTTAAAATATATAAGTGAAAGGAAGAAAGAACCCTTCCTTGATCTTATAATATTATTATTCATGTATCGTTATCCGTTTTGAACTAAAACAAAAAAAGAAGATGCATTTCCCCGACAAAAAAAGAGATGCATTTCAACTCGTTACTTTTAGAAGGAAAAAATCATAAGCCTAGAAGTCTTCTATTTTGTATTTGTAAAATAAACATTTAACACGACCGATCGATCTTTTACCCCCATTTTTGAACCACGTTTGGGTAGTACGTATTTTTTTCGACCATCTTAAAATTAAATTATGAGTTGAAGAGTTAAAGAAGATAAAAAGTTGCTTGGCTTCTCACTTCTCACTAGGAAAGGAAGTATCACTTCCCTATTTGTGTCCTTCTAAATATTTTGTCTCTTGATCTACCTTGATACTAATTTTCTGTATATGCATGCTTCTATATCTCTTCAAAAAAACACACACATTCTTATACCTTCGGTTATTATATATAAGATATAGAGAAACAAATAAGATCTTCTTAGAAGGAGAATGGAAGAAAAGGGGGAAGAAGCTTCAAGTAAGAAACATGCATTACTTGTCAACGAAAAGAACTTGGCTAATGTTATTTTCTCATGGTCATTTGATGACATTTGTAATGGGGACTTTTACAAAGAAAAGGTAAGTTTTTCTTTATTTTATATATTAACCTTTTTTAACCTGCTTCTAATCTCCAAATTAACTATATGGAGAATTTTCTAATTTGTGTTATCAAATATCATTTGCTGTATCTTTCGAGTATTCACTACAAGTCAGGTTCATAGATGAAGGAAATTAACAAGTTATGTGTCATCTGATGAGTTTGTTTGTAACAAAGTCTGAGCTTATAGCATTGTACTTATTGGATTTGTATCTGTTATTCTTCATGTGCTTATATATGTAATCTTCTTTATGTTTTCAATCTGTCTGTAGGTAGGAAAAATTCCCAACTCGTTTGAGTCGGTTGAACATTATCGGAGTTCATTTGTTTATCCACTTCTCGAAGAAGTTAGGTCTGACATTTGTTCGAAAATGGGATCAATTTCCTTTGCACCTTGTAGTAAGGTGATTTTATTGCAACAGTCCAAGCAGTTTAAGCCACACTATGACATTTTTGTGGAAAATTGGAAACATAATTCAGATAGTGTCGAAAAAGAGCCTTACATGACCAAACCAGGAGATATTATAGCGTTTACTGAAGCTACACCCGGACAATATCTTGATATAAAAAGCCTGGGGAGGAGTTGGAATGCAGGATATGTTACTAGAGTGTTGGGGTATAATCATATGTCTCCACATTTTGAAGTTAGAACGTCGAAAGAACTTGTGTGGGAACAAGATGTGATGAAGAAATCGTTATATGCAGTTTTTGTGACAAACGTGACAACAAATAATAGAATATGGAAGGTGTTGAGGTTGAATCAGAACCTTGATGTGATCAAGGAATGTCTGGGAAACAAGTCAATGGTATGACATGTTAATATTACTTCTCTCTTAAATTTTTTAACTATTAACATGTTAATTAGTTAATATTTTGTCATTTAATGGGCTAATGGCCCTCTTGTTTAATTTTATTTTTATTAAAATGAGTATTCTTACACTTTTGAGTACCAAAAACAGGTAAAAGAATGCTGCAAATTGTGTCCCCCTGAAATGAAGAAAATATTGGAAGATAAGATATGTTTACCATTGTCCTTGAACAAGTCCCAACGGGAGGCCATTGTAGAATGTATTTTTAAGATTCAGTGTGATCACAGGTCGTCATTGGAACTTGTCTGGGGACCGCCAGGTACAGGGAAGACTAGAACTCTCACTGTGATGCTCTGGAGCCTCTTACGATTAAAATGCAGGACTTTAATGTGCTGTCCTACAAATGTGGCGATCTGGGAAGTAGCCTCGCGAGTTATTAAACTGGCGAAAGATGATTGTACTTTTTTGTGTGGTTTAGGCGATATGCTTCTATATGGTAATGTAGATCAAAAGGCTTATGTTAATGAAGAGATATGCTTAAATTACCGTGTAGGAAAGCTTTTCGAATTTTTGGCAGAAGAGACCGGCTGGAGGCATTGCATCACTGCCATGATTGAGTTACTTGAAGATTGTGTTTCCAAGTACAAAAACTACTGTGATAAAAAAAGTGTAAAACATGGTCACGAATATGTGAATCACCCCGACTCATTTTTGAATTTCATTAGAGACAGTTTCATTGCAGCAGCATCGTCAATAAGGAATTGTATCTCTACTATCTATACTCATTTTCCTAAAACTTTTATCGGAAAACACAATTTTGAAGACATGGCAGCGCTAATGACTTTGCTTGATTCGCTTGAATCTTTTTTGTTTCAAACGAACCTGATTGGTGAAGAATTAAAGGACGCATGTTTACTTGAAGGAAACTCTGAATCCCCAACCCACATTGACACAAATATATTACAATTCTTGCATGTTCGAAGAGAATGTATCCGGTTCTTGAGAACCCTTATGAATGCACTTGATGGACTTCACCTACCGAAATGTAATAAAGACTCCATAGAAGAATTCTGCTACAGAATGGCCTCTTTAATATTTTGTACAGCTTCGACTTCATATAAGCTTCATTCTGTTACAATTTATCCCACGAAGTTGTTAGTTATTGATGAAGCTGCCCAATTAAAGGAGTGTGAACTGTTGATCCCTCTCCAAGTCCCCAGAATAAATCATGCTGTTCTCTTTGGCGATGAATGCCAGCTGCCAGCATTTGTCAGTAGCAAGGTAGAGAAAGTTGTTTCTAAGAATTGCAATAAGATAATTTTTTTTTTAACTTGAGTCCAGTATTCTAGAAAAATGTATAGATATATTTAATTTATAGAATAAGTCCATTAGTGTAATATCAATGAAAGTAACATATATATATATCTCTATTTTAGAGTAAATTACCTAATCCATTTGCTATCTATGTTAGGTTTCTGCTGAAGCTGGCATCGGCCGAAGCTTGTTCCAGAGATTAAGTGCCCTTGGTGTTTCCAGAAACCTCCTTGACATTCAATACCGAATGCATCCCAGTATAAGTAGATTTCCAAATGCAAAATTTTATCAGAATCGAATAATGGATGCAGAAATTGTTATAAGTAACATCTATGAGAAGCGTTACATACCTGGTCCAATGTTTGGCACCTATTCCTTTTTGAATATTTCTTGTGGCAGGGAGGATAATTCCGACGGGCATAGCTTGAAAAACATGCTAGAAATAGCTGTCCTGCTTAAAATAATTCAGCTTCTGTACAGAGGTATATTAAGGGAGTTATTTATTAGCATATGTAGTTGTTTAAATGTAATTAAATTGAGTAGCACAAAATTTAACCCTACTGGAGGATTATACTTTTTCTGTTTGTAATAACTAGCTATAGCGAACATTTTTTCTAAATCCGTATTTTACAACGTACAGCATGCGAAGCATCCAAAGTAAAGGTTACAATTGGAGTTATCTCCCCCTATTCTGCTCAAGTGTCTGAAGTTCAACGAAGACTTGGGAAGAAGTATGATGACCATGAAAATTTTAAGGTGCATGTCAGATCCATCGATGGTTTTCAAGGCGGAGAAGCTGATATAATAATTATTTCTACTGTAAGATCCAATGAACGTGGATCAATTGGGTTCACATCAAGTCCTCAGAGAATAAATGTTGCCTTGACAAGAGCAAGGTATGGCTATTTAATTTGGTATTTTAAGGAGATCTTCACGAATTTTTGAAGTTTCTTAGAAGTTTCAGATAATGTTGACAGGCACTGTTTGTGGATATTGGGAAATGAGGAAACACTATCTAAAAGTGATTCTTACTGGGAACAATTGGTCCTTGATGCCAAGGTTCGTCAGTGTTTTTTTAATGCTGACGATGACAAGGATTTGCAAATGGTCATTTTGGAGGTGAAGAAAGAGCTTAATCAACTTGGTGACATGCTTAAAGCGGATAGTATGTTCTTCAGAAATGCCAAATGGAAGGTATTTATCAGAAAAAATATTTTATATTAATATTATATATCTATTATATATAAAACTACATAAGCTAGTGTTTTTTTTGTTCTCTCAAGTTTTCACTCTATACTGAACATTGTCTACAGCTTATGTTTAGTGGAAGCTTTACAAAATCATTTAAAAAGCTAGAGATGGAGACGCAAAATTTGGTCCTCCTCTTTCTGTCAAAGCTTGCCAATGGATGGAGACCAAAAAGGGTCAATTCAGTTGTCAGCAGTGAAAACTCTACAAAAAAGATGTTGAAGCAATATAAGATTGGGACATACTATATTCTTTGCTCAGTTGACATCAGTAAGGAATTATGGTATATACAAACCTTGAAGGTTTGGGAGATACTTTCTCTACAGGATATTCCAAAGATGATTAAAAGATTGGAGCACATATTCCAAATGTACACTGAAGATTATATCACTCGTTGCAGCAAAAAATGTTTTGAGGGGTGTGTGATTCTGAACCAAAACCTTTGTGCTCTGCCTACCAAATGCTAGTTTCAAATTTCTGTGTTCATATTAGAGTCTTTTAAACAATTGTGAAAATATCATAGTTTACATTTATCATTTAATCTTCACATTCTAAGCATTATTATTTTCATCTTGGAGTATAGGGATTTAGAAGTTCCTATGACTTGGGCTGCCTCTGACAATATTGTTCAGTACAAAAGTCTTTTAAATACTGAAACTGGGGAATCTTCTAATACCGAGGACTTGGATGAAAGATGCCTAGAGAACTCCAAGGTGCGGGAGAGTCTGCTTTTAATGAAATTTTACTCACTGTCATGTGGTGCTATCAGTAATTTGCTATCAGGCTGTGATGGTGAAAGTTTGGGTATACCATTTGAATTAACAGACCAAGAACGTGATATAGTTCTTTTCAATAGAAGCAGCTTTATACTTGGGAGATCAGGAACTGGTAAAACTACTGTTCTGACTATGAAGCTACTTCGAAATTATCAGCTGTATCATTTAGCTTCTGAAGGATACCATGAAGTACGAACTGATGCCTCTGTAAATGACAAATGGAGATATGAGAGTTATGATGGGGATAAGGGAGACGTACTGCGCCAGATTTTTGTCACTGTTAGTCCAAAGCTGTGTTATGCAGTTAGAGAACAGTTTTCGCAATTAAGAAGGTTAAACTCCTTTTTCCCTGAACAATCTAGGTTTATTGTATGATTGTGTAATATAATTGTTTCATAGGTTGGCATCTCTTTCTTGAAATCTTATTACAGTAATTGTTTTTTTTATTTTGAATTTCTTCTTTTATTCATTACGATTAGAATGTACAAGCATCTCTTCAATCATCCCGTTGAAACTTTACATCTACCTTACAGTAGAATTAATTGCTTACATATTACATTCCAATTAGTCTAATTAGAAGTGTTTCATTTGAGCTTATACTTTATTCATATTGGTCATTAATTGTTTGTTAATTTTTCAGATCGGTGTGTGGTGGAGAATCTACGCCTGAATGTAACTCGATTCAACGGATAGATGTTATTGATGAGATTATGCATTCAAGCGAGGTTCCAGATTCCTTATCTGATCTTCCTCCAAATTTGTACCCCCTCATTATAACATTTCAGAAGTTCTTAATGATGCTTGATGGAACAATTGGAGTTTCCTACTTCGATAGATTCCCTGTTGTCAGAAAATCTACTCACAGTGCAATGGGTAAATCAAGATCACTTGTCTTGGAAACCTTTATCAGGACAAAGGAGGTTACCTTCGAAAAATTCAATTCCTTGTACTGGCCTCATTTCAACAAAGATCTCACCAGGAAACTTTGTTCTTTAACTGTGTTTACTGAAATCATGTCTGTTATAAAAGGGGGTTTACAAGCAACTGATGGTGGAACACTTTGTCAACAAAAATATGTTTCATTGTCCAGTAACCGGGGATCCACATTGAGCATGGAAAAGAGAGACAACGTCTATAAGATTTTCACAGATTACGAGAAGCGAAAGGTTGCTTGTGGTGATTTTGATCTAGCAGATTTAGTGATGGATCTCCATCATCGTCTTAAATACAAAAGATATAATGGCGACAATATGGATTTTGTGTTCATAGATGAAGTACAAGATCTGTCCATAAGACAAATTTCTTTATTTAAGTACATATGCAAAAATGTTGATGATGGCTTTGCTTTTTCGGGCGATACTGCCCAGACAATTGCAAAAGGCATCAATTTTCGTTTTGAGGATATAAGGTATCTGTTCTACAGGGAGTTTTTAGGACAGGAAAGTAATGAATCAGGCAAAAGAAATGAGAAAGGAAAAATCTCTAGCCTATTTCAATTGAATTATAATTTTCGTACTCATGCTGGTGTTTTGAAGTTGGCTCAAAGTGTCATCAGCCTTATTTATCATTTTTTTCCTTATTCCATCGATTTTTTGAACCCAGAGACAAGCCTAATATCTGGAGAATCCCCTGTTTTGGTTGAAACTGGGAGCACAGATGCTTTGAGAATATTATTCGCAAACACTGGGGATGTTAATGGCAAATTCAGTGCTTTTGGAGCAGAACAAGTAATCCTTGTTCGTGATGACTGTACAAAAAAGGAGATTTATTACTCTGTGGGGAAGAAAGCTCTGGTCCTTACTATTTTTTGAATGCAAAGGGCTCGAGTTTCAGGTGAAATTAGTTTTTTTTGTATTAGCAGTTTCTTAACTTAATATATATATATGATTTTATACATTTCTAGTTCAGGGGCCTTAAGTTTCAGGTGAAATTAGTTTTTTTTTTGTATGAGCAGCTTAGAATAAATAAATTTACTTATTACATTTAGGCGAAAATGAAAAGTTTACTGGTTGTAGGATTGTACAGTTTTGATTTTTATTGCAAATTTAAAAACCTTTTTTCATGAACCCAAATAAATATGGTGTTAAATGTATCTTTCATCCAAAATATATTTATTAAATTTAGAAGATGTACTTGAAGCTTTAGCATGTCCTAAAAACCCGATAAAGTCATGTTGATATTTAAAGTTGAAATTGATGTTAAAAGTTCTTCTTTAGCTTAGTATTTCGATTTCATGTATTCATACAATTAACCTGCATTTGGAACTATTCCTATGTAATTAAAATGCTCTAATTATAATGTTGTTATACTGAATTTATTTTAGTCTTTAATATTCACTTTAATTTAAATTTTTTATTATTTTGTAGGATGTACTCCTGTACAACTTTTTCAGCTCGTCACCGTTTGAAAATGAATGGAGAGTGATCTACGAGTATATGAAAGATAATAATCTGATTGGCTCTACTTCTTTTACATCCTTCCCAAGGTTTAATCCAGAAAAACATGGTATCCTGTGTTCTGAACTGAAGCAATTATACGTTGCAGTTACCCGTACTAAGCAAAGACTCTGGATTTGCGAGAACAGTGAAGAATTTTCAGGACCGATGTTTCACTATTGGAAGAAGTTGAGTGTTGCTCAAGTAAGGAAGATGGATGATACATTCATTAAAGAAATGCAAGTTGAGAGCAGTGAGGAGGACTGGAGGTGTCGCGGCATCAAGGTGCCTATTTTCAAGTCCATCTTTATATAATATATAATGCCTCTAAAACAATTTTAACTGAATATCTTTAGTATTTTAGGGTGTAACTCAGCAATGTACAGGATCATGGCCTACTACTGAATATTTTTTGTTCTGATCAATATATTAAGTGCCCTTTTTTTCTCTCTCACTTTTTGCTCAATTTTTATTCTGTCTGTTCGCTGTTATTATAATGAAAAGGTTGATATTTGGAACTCTCCCTAATGCAAGTTTAAGTTATTCAGAGTTTGTTTACTACAAAATAATGTATATCCTGCGTAATATTGTTGCTCATCAACTCAACTAAACATTCTATCTATAACAGCTCTTCCATGAGAACAACTATGAGATGGCCATGATGTCCTTTGAAAGGGCAGGGGACACGTTTTGGGCAAAAATGGCAGAGGCTTCTCAGTATCAGGCAGTTGCCCGTGGGAGGGAGCCAAATTCGGAAATGGCATGTAAATACCTTAAAAAGGCTGCTGAAATTTTTGATTCCATTGGGAAGGCAGAATCTGCTGCCAGATTATTTACCGAGTTGGAGGAATTTGAAAGAGCTGGTATTGTTTTGTATTTAACCTTGTACATTGTCCATTATTTTTGTGTTTCATTTGTTTGCTTGTGTTATCTTTCAAGTAAAATTGGTAGTAAACGTCAGCTGTGATGATTGCTTGTGCAAATTGCAATGATGTTCATAAGTTTGTGTTTGATCATTGATGGTCCATTAGAGCTGCAGCTCACAGTTTTTTGTATAGAGAATCACATAGGATTCTCTTATATCAACTTTTAATTCACTTACTGAAAATACCAAATTTGCCTGGACAGTATTTAGGATGGTGACAATTGACTACTTGTGCTGCAGGGTTCATATATTTGAATACACTTCCAGAGCCTCAGCTGGAGAAAGCAGGAGAGTGTTTCTGTATGGCGAAATGTTTTAGACAAGCAGCTAAAGTATACGCCAGTGGCCGATTTTACTTGAAGTGCCTATCTGCTTGCCTTTATGGAAAACTCTTTGACTTGGGAATGCAGTACATGCAGGAGTGGACACAGAGTGGGGTTCTTGATAGATACAATGTCGAAATAAATCGGATTCTGCAAGAGCTCCGTCAAAATGGTGCCGTACAATACTACGAGCAACACGATTACAAGAAAATGATGAAATATGTGGAGTCTTTTGAGACAAAAGACTCTATGCGCAATTTCCTAAATGATTTTAAATTGAAGAGAGAGCTGTTAAATCTGGAAATAAAATGGGGAAATTTTCAAGATGCTGCTCGAATTGCAAAGCAGCTGGGAGATTGTCTTCTTGAAGCAAATCTTCTGTCAAAGTGTGGAGTGTTTCAAGAAGCGTCTCTGGTAATGTTATGGTATGTATTTTCAAACCTTACCGGAACAAGTAGAGGCAAGCGTAGTCTTCCATACCAATTAAAGAATAAGGATGATATTTTAGAAAAAGCCATGACAACTGCAAAGAGCCACTCTGATAGCTTCTATAACTTTGTATGTATAGAGGCTGTTATTCTATCCGAACTAAATTCTATTGAAGAAACACCGGAATCAGGACTGCGGTTTGTTCGGCACTGGAGACTAAATGTACCTGTGGGTCTCGTCAACACTAGTTCTGAAATAGACCAATCTGAACAGGATTTGCTCGAAAAATGTGCACGCCGGTGTTATGATCTTAATGATAGTGAAACTATGATGAAATTCGTTGAAGATTTTCAGTCAACTGACTTGATGCGCAACTTTTTGAAAACTTTGAATTGTCTTGATCAGCTTATCTTGTTAGAAGAGAAACATGGAAACCTTCTAGAAGCTGCTAAAATTGCTGAACTTAAAGGAGATGTTCGTTGGGAATCTGATCTTCTTCTAAAAGCTGGAAATTTTGAAGAAGCGTCTTTGCTAATTATTTGGTATGTTTTTGCCGAATCTTCTTGGGCTCAAGGAAGCAGAGGCTGGCCACTGAGAGAGTTTCCTCAGAAGCAAGAGCTTCTGGATAAAGCAAAACAATCTGCTGCAAACCATTCTCATCAATTTTATTTGTTTGTGTGCTCAGAGGCAAAGATTTTGTCAAATGCACAGATAAGCCTGTCTGAGTTGGGACAATACATTTACGCCTCCCCGGTGCAAAGAAGCCTTAGAAGTGAAATTTTGGCTTGTAGGAGAGCTTTAGACGCACATATGAATTTATTGCCGTCAGCATATGAGTGGAATGGTGAATATGTGAACAATTTGAGAGAGCACGTTGAAGATAAGATTGCTCAAAACCAGGTCTCTGTAGAAACTTTGGTTTTCTTGTGGAACTACTGGAAGGATGATATTTTGGATTTAATTCAATATCTCTACTGTGAAACCGGCCATGTTGGAAGGTACTCTGCTTTGGAGGAATATGTTGAGAATTTTTTTGGTGTGAGGAAGAAAACTTGTAACCGAGATAATGTTTATGTTATTCACAACTCTGAAGCGAAGTGGGTGAAGGAGATCAATTCCACGTTATTAAGTAGAACTGGAGATTGTGTTAGCATTTTCATTCATGATTTTGTCTCTGCTGCACTGAACTATCTTGGTTCGGGATTATTTTCTGTTGGTATAGAGGTTTTAGTTAACCTCAAACTTCTTTATACCTATTGTCGGAATACGTCTCTTTCTGTTTTTTGTCAGAGTTCATGCCTTGTTCATATGTTTGAAATTGCAAAATTTTTGGAAAACCACAAATTCCCCAACCGCAAGTATTTTGGAAATAGGACGGTGCTTTCGTATATTAAGCTATCATCTGAAAATCTATACGACACTGTATTTCATATTGACTGTACAAATTCATTATCAAAAGCGATGATTACACTGAGAGAAAGAGAAGCCGTAACTAGTGCTTTAAAAGAAGCTGTCTTGGAACCTATATCTGTGATGAAAACACCTCCAACTGAGCAGCAGATGGGAAACCTGGTAACACTGATGTTAGGATCGGCTAAACACAGTTTACACTTGAATGACAATATCATGGAAAGCATTGCGAGAAATCAACTTTGGAAAGAATTAATTGAGGAAATTAATTGGGCTAGAAGTTTAAGCTTTGGTCCTAAGTCGAGCATCAGTGACTTGGATGGTGTGTCAGGAAGAGTTCCTTTGGCTTCCTGTATCTTTGCTGTGCTGAAAGGCTTCAATTGTGCTGACTGGAGATCAGAACAGGCTTCCATATCACCATCATGTTTCTTGTATCTTGCGGAGCGCCTTCTCGTAATGGTTTCTTACTTCCAGGGTCACTTTTTTGTGACAAAATCTGCATGTGTCGAATGGCTTATATACGAGGGATGGAATGCTAATTTAAGTACCAGTTCACCAATACCCACGGAAATGCCATTGGTATTCGGGGATGTTGATAATGTTATAGCCTGCCAAATTGAGTTTCTGCTACTGAATAATCATGATACATTGCAATGGGTCAGAAGCTTAAATCACAACTCAGAGTACTATCGCCTATTGATTTTGAGATTGATTGTTCTGTTGTGCTTAATCTGTGCAAATTCTGGAAAACATTTTGACAAGCTTTTTAGTTTGTTGGACAGAAAGGAAATAAGGTCCGAATTGCCTGGGGAATTTTGCGAAGCCGTTGGGAGGAGTAATAGTTATTTCATTGATGCCCTTGCTCGTGCTTTTGTTAGAATTAAGAACCCGCTGGTAGTTGTGAGTTTGGTGGGAAATATTATGGAATGCTCATGCTCAAACGTAATATTCTCGTAATATTCTTGAACAAGAAAAAACTTGGCAGCAATGATTTGGTATCAGAACTATTTCCAGGGATGTGTGACACTATTACTCCAGATGACAGTGAAGGTGACTTGGGAAGGCCGTATAATCTCTTCTGGGAGTTGATTATTGAACTGGTAGCTCTAGACAAAGTAACTGGTAGCTTAATGCAATTTATGTCCACGGCCCCCATTATTAAGGTAACGTAATTTAGTTATTCATAATCGTCAGTTTTTAGGTTGTTCAAGACTTCAAGTATAGATTAATCGTTGTTTTATAATTTCTTGTATCAGGTGGAAGTGGAGAAAATTTCAAATCTTTTATCTCATACGATAGCATTCTCTCCTGTGGCAATAGGGTCCAAGAATGACCAAGACCTGTTAATGGAAGCGAAGAGCATGGTAGATGAGCTGAACCAACTCTCATACGCACTGGATATAAGGTCTACAAAATTGTTATACTTTAATGCCTTCACAGTACTTGCTCAAGGTTCTCTGTCCCTGTAATTTACAACTTTTTTAAATTTTATCCTTTTCTGTGTTTTATAGGAATCTTTGCGAGGAAAATATACAAACAGTGGTGAAGATTTCGAAAGGACTGCAATCAAGGAGACCGAAGATGGAGCCGTTCTTGGAAAATCTTTTTATGCGAAAGCACAGCATGTACACGTGATTTTCTCATAACAAATTTTTCCTTTCATTGTTGACGCATCAGATGTATGTACCTTGGCTTGCATGTAAGTAATCAATTCAAATTATACAGAGCAAGCTTGTGCAAAATACTCAATTCTTTCCTATTAGTACTAACGATAAACAAACTTGCAACCTAGTAAAAACCGTCAAGATAAAGTTTACAGAAAAAAACTGAATCACAACAAAATTGCACTTGGTTTACATTAGTTGGGCACCTTCTGGCAAACACCCTCTTATTTGTGAGCTGTTGTTACTAGAGAAAAGATTAGAATATAAGAATTTTAAGTTCCCCTGGACCTCCTAATACTCCTATAAAAATTACTCATGAAACCGTCAATCTGAATGGATTTGGAGAAGAGTTCGTCACTCTTCTGAAATTGCTCTGCTGCTTCTGCATTTCTATCAGTACAATGAAATAAAAGACACTTGCTAAAATAGATCCTCCAATCGTTAGGATCCTCTTTTTCAAGCTCGTTAAACCTGTCCAATGCTTCTTCGAATTTTCTTTGCCCAACCATAAGTCGAGCTATGACTAATCTTACATCTCTTATAACAGGATCGTTATTCGTTTTTTTAGCAAGCTCTAATGCATTTTCCAATCCTTTCATTGCCTCCACTCCCTGTCCATTCGAGCTTAATAACAATGCATTTTGAAATAATGCCTCTGGTTGTAACGGATTTTCAGACAACATTTGATCAAAAACATTAAAAGCTTTCTTTGTCTCCCCCATCTGTTTCAGAATCATTGCGGATGAAATTTTCCATTCTGGAAGTTCTGGTTGTGCTGAGACCAGCTCTTTCGCAAATCTTAAGCTTTCCTCATAGTCCCCGGATTCAAACTTTTGGTCCATTAACTTTTTTAGCATGTCAATGGCATCATCTTGAGTACTAGTGCTTTCTGTGGTTAGAATTGGCTGGTTGTCAGCTCTGGCAGCCAGAGTTCGGAACTTTCCTATCATTGAGGTAGTAAAAAGAATCACTATAGCGGTGTTCCTAAGATTTCGAATGATGGGTTCTAGTGAGGTGGTTTTGGCATTCATGCTTTGCAAAATGTGGGTGATTTTGTATGGTTTTGATATAAAAAAATTGCGATTCAGAGGTGGTACGACAATGGGTTTGATTTGAAAGAGGGATGAGTGGCACTTGATGATCAAGGGTGAGTAGAGAGCCATTGCCAAGGAGCTTCTTATTTTTCTTGGACTGACAGATCTGCAGAAGACTTTTGTGCTTTTGTAGATTGTAGGCTTTTGGTTGAGGGGTTTGGAGATTTCAAGAAATGGAATGCTGCAGTTATATGCAAACTACAAGATCCATTGTCCAGAAAGTACAAAAATGAAAGGATGGCGAGTTTGGTATAAGAATATGTAAATTACTGGGGTCACTAACCAAAAAATCGATCATGTCGCTCTGAACGCCTAGTGGGGGCTACTTGTGAGTTTTGATGAATCCATAAGGCCGGCAGGAGTTGTACCCGGTTTTTGTTAGATTAGCATTTATCACAACTAATATTTATATTTACAACAAAAAAATTTTTACTGTCTTCATGAATTTGATATGATAATATCTTGGAATCTTACATCGGTCATTAAGCATCTATACCATCAAACAACACACCAATTATAATTCACGAAAATTAAAATAATATTACGCCACGCAACCTCAAAAAATTTACTAGAACATGACTCTTACCTCGCACAGATTTTCCAGGCGAACATTTCATAAAGGGTCATCTTATTATATAGAGGTCTAGAGAGAACCCTCTCCTTTAATTTCAACCCTTAAATCGAAAATAGATTAACGGTCCAGATGAATAATTAAATATTAAAAATTCAGGACAAAAATCATAGCAACGGTTGTATCTATAGTTCTGTTATTATATACAGGCAAATAAATCGTTACTGTCCGGTATCTTCGAATCAAGTTTAAATTTTTGATTCTATAGTTGAAGTTCAGTCTCACCAGGTTATTCTTTTCATCTCTCATATTTAAGCCTCGTCTTGATAAATTAAAGGTCATTTCATTGAATTACATTGATGGTTTGTGTATTGACCTTAGTTATTTTGAGATTTTCTTTCATTTTCATTTTTTATCTTAATGGTTGATTTGTTATACGCCGTTCACTGTTTTAATTTCTTATTATGTTGAATTCAATATTGTTGTTATAAATCTTTTAAAGATAAACTTTTTGCTTCTATAGTAAAATCAAAACAATATGTTTATAAATCTCTAACTCTAATTTTATGCATAAGCATTTGATTCTGCTTTTGTAACACCCCCAGATCCGGGGTCGGGGATCCGGGTTGTCACGGTCTTTCTTTCCACAATATCACTTCACTTAATTAATAATAAATAACCTCATGCTGTGACCCCACACTAACACACACCACAACCCGTTATAGTCTCAGAGATGAAATTGAAATAAGTACAAGTCTTTGAATCCACAATTTAAAATTATTACAATCCAAAATGATTACTTGATAATTTACAGTTAATTGCCATTATCTGCCACAAGTTATAATTATACATAATTTGATTCTCAAAAGTAGATGGTCTGAACTACAATGGATCTACCTCTGCAGCTATAGCAGCTACAACATCATCGGGAAGACGCGGGACGCTTCCCACGCGCTTGCGCTGGGTCTGCTGGAATCTGGCCATCTCTCCTAACTGTTGTTGTGTGATGAAGAAATAAAGCAAGAGTGAGCCTTACAGCTCGCAAGATAATATGTAGTGATAACAATAATACAAGTATCTAAATGGATAATCTTTATCGTGTGTAAGATAATTACTTACTAGATATAAGTAAAAACAAGGAATGAAGTTACCAATACTTCCCCACACTTATATCATTTATAAAGCTACTTGAACTATCACCGTTCAAAGTATTATAAAATTCACGAGGTCATCCCATAGATGAGACCACAAATAAAACTTGAAAATATTTGATCTTTGAAATATTTTGAAAAGAGATGAAGTTACGAGATACTTCATTCAATGGATACACCAATAAAAATGTTTGACCCTGTCAATGCTTCGGCAACCACCCATTAGTAGCCTTTCGATCGAAATGCTACGGGTAGTGTTGCAGAATTATCCAAATGGATGATGAACTCATTACGGGAGTTTACCGCGCCAGGAAGACCACTTACGATGATCAGTCGTAGTAGTACAACCCCACCATTTTCTACATGTAGAGGAGAACCTGTCGGATTTACTTGTCAACCGAACACTGAACTCCTAAGGAATGGACCGCCTTAGCGGAACTTCCAGGCCATTTGGGCCAATATAATAAGGCTGGGCCGGCGCTACTCGACCACTTACGCCACTCCTAGTTCAGATGAAATCCCTGACTCTGAAACGTAAAGCTCGTTTCCCCCTTTCCCCAAGTAGAAACTTGTTGATACGGCTCCAACAAGAAGTCGTATCTAGTTGGAAAGGAAAACTCACCGATATTTCTCAGGCGATGCCTGTTAATGGATTAACTTGTTCCAAGAATTTTACTTCCCGAATATTGGGTAAGTAATCAAAAACTCTTTTACCAAGACAGCAACCTTGTTGCGAATATAAAACACACCACCGAGCTGGATCCCCCATGTTTTGAGCGAGTATTTAAATCCCCTTTTTAAAAGGAAGATCTTAAATATAAAAATAGTTTTGGGATCCGCTCTAACTTTTGAAAATCATTTTAAAGATTCGAAAACACTTTAAAGAGTGTTTGGAGTAAAACTGATTTAATGAAGTAAATCAGTCCCCAGAATATTTAGAAAATGACTGAATGTTAATATTTAAATAATATTCTCATAAAGAATAATCTTTATAAAAATAATTGAAGTAGAAGTATTAAATCTTATACTTGAAACGAGTATTAAATAACCAAAGATATACTTATATGAAAGTACTATCTTTATTTGAATAATCGAAAATAAGTTTGATTATTGACACCTTATTCTTTAATAAAATAAAGAATATACCTCGACAAATAATCGGAGTCATAGATCCTCAAATGAATATTCAAATAATATTCATTAAATAATATAAACTGAGTCATAAGCCCTCCGATGAATATTCAAGTAATATTCAGATAAATAAACAAAAGGAGTCATACGCCTTCGAATAATATTCGAAATAATATTCAATAATAAAATAAAGTTTAAAGTTATCGAATAAACCTTATTCGATTAATAGTTTGGAAAAACTATAACCATATATATATATAAATATATATATATATATATATCCATATCCATATATACAAAAATCTACTCGGGATCCTCGACTCCCGGTTTTAGAAAATATTTTCACCTTTGGGTCCCTATACTAAGGGTATATGCAAGTTACCGCTATCCTCTAGCATAGATATTATCAACTGAACCAACAGATATATATTTCAAGAATATGAAACAGGCACGCATATATACCATATCACATGCTACAATATATCGCAAGAATTTGCTAAATAACCAATATGCATTTATCGCAAGATCATGCATATACAAATGTATACATCACAACAACAGTATAACGGATAGAATACTTGCCTGAGTGACTTGGGGGTGAGAAAGGCTCGGGACGAGTCTGGTAACCTATAAACAACAAGTAAGTTGGAATGAAACCAAAATCACTTGTAAATCTATACTTTAACTAACTTAGACTCTAACGCTTGTTTTGCGCTCACCGATTCGCTTAAGTCACTCGGGTACCCTCGGCTCCACCATTTTTAATAATTTAACCTTTACGAGTTTTAAAGCGATTCCTTCGCGAGTGTCTTACCAACTGCCTAACACACTTACCATAAATGTTTCATACATTAATTAACCCTTTTTGGTCTTTAACCTATGTTTCAAAGTAAGGTGAGGGAAAAAGTTTCGTTCGCGAAACGCCGTTACCTGAAACGGTCGTTTCTCCTAAACCGTGCATCGGAATCGAACGAACTACATATCAAAACGAAGCTCGTAACATGAGCTATCTAAACATGGCAGTGGTCATAATCTAGCAGGGGGTTCTCGGGTCCTAATGCTATGCACAAAAACAGTCCAAAGAAAATCGGACGTTACGACGGCTATGTTTACGCGATTTCCCAATTTTAAACCATACAAAACCAACCACAAACCAACCTCAAATCCAACACACAACAAACATCCATCCTTATCACATCATAACAACCCCAACCAATTCAATTTAATCATTCATACTTATGCTTAAACTTAACTTTAATCATACTTAAGTTCCTTTAAATCAAAACCACAACAATTACCATTCCATTTCACTACCATTCCAAATCCCAAACTCTAAATCATAACAACAAACTACAATATCAACCCACTAATCAAAATCATCTTATAATATATAGGAATCTAGGGTTTGGAGATGGTATACCTTCCTTGAAGTGGTGGGTGGAGCTAGGAAGCCTTAAGAAGCTTTGAGAAGTCTTAAGAATGCTTGGATCTTCAAGAAAAACAAGAAAAAGTTCAAGTTAAAAACTTGAAAACACTATTCATTGTCTTCTTCTTTGATTAAATGAAGAAGATTGAGAAAGAATTAATGGCTTAAACTCATGATATAGTCCTAACTAAGCATGAAGATGATTAGGGAATTATCTTACCAATTTAGGAGGCTTGGATCTTGAGTTTTGAAATTCTATGCCTTTAAAAATGCTAAAAGCCGAGAGCAAATGAAGAACTCATGCCTTGGTTGCTTTTGATTTTTGATGAGAATGATTTTTTACTTGGCTTGGTTGACTTGTTTTGTATTTGATTTAGTCAATTACCTTCTTGCCCTTGAAATTGTGTGGTTACAAAGCTACCACACCTCCTTCCTTCCCATGTCATGCTTATGTCATCCTCATGATGTCATCCTCCCTTCCTTGTCCTCTTTCTATTGGTTGGATGACATCATTCCCACTAATCCCTTTGATTAACTTCCTAATCGTTTGCCTAATGACCGCTGATCTGTTATACGGTTCGCTTAACTTTCGTTCTCGTTTATCGTTTGAAGGATCATACCCGGGATCTTATTACTTAGGTTCCCTTAACCTTTCTCAATACATTATATTCCTTTTTATGATCCTCTATTATAATCCTTTAATTTAAATCCTTTTTATCCTGTTACCTTATACTCAATTCTCTCCGTATCTTGTGGATTTCCGGGAAAAACCAAAGTGTTCGGAATTGGATTCTGACGATCTTTACATACACTTATATACTTCATAGAGTACTAATAATATCCCAGAATATCCATAACAGAACCCCTACATAGTGTGGCATGAAAAGTTTCTTCATTCAGCTAAAACACTATTCACAAGGGTTACAAAAAGTTGAAAATTTTGGGGTTATTACAGTCTCCCCTCCTTAAAAGGATTCCGTCCCGGAATCAAACAGAAAATAAATGGGGGTACTTTTCTAGCATTGTGCTCTCTAGTTCCCAAGTTGATTCTTCCACATTATGATTCTGCCATAGTACTCTGACTAGCTTGATCACTTTGTTCCGAAGCACCTGCTCCTTCTTATCCATAATCCTTACTGGCTTCTCCACGTAAGTTAGATCTGGCTGCATATCCACCTGCTCGTACTCCACTATGTGCCTGGCATCCCGATGATACCTCCTTAGCATTGACACATGGAACACATTATGAACTTGTTGCAAATTAGGGGGTAGGGCTAGCTCGTAAACTAACTTTCCAATCCGTCTTAATATCTCAAAAGGTCCAATGTATCTTGGGCTTAGTTTTCCTTTCTTTCCGAACCTCATTAATCCCTTCCAAGGGGATACTTTCAACAGTACTAAGTCCCCTACTTCATATTCCTTGTCCTTTCGGGCTAGGTCTGCGTATTTCTTTTGTCTGTCTTGGGCTGCTACAAGTCGCCCTCTGATAAGATCCACTATATCTTTGGTCCTTTGGACCACTTCGGGTCCGAGCATCTTCCGCTCTCCTACTTCATCCCAGTATAAGGGAGATCGACACCTTCTTCCGTACAGAGCCTCATAAGGCGGCATTCCGATGCTAGCATGAAAGCTATTGTTATAAGAAAACTCGACCAACGGCAAGTGATCATCCCAACTTCCTTTAAAGTCTATTGCACAGACTCTCAACATATCCTCTAGTGTCTGGATGGTCCTTTCACTCTGTCCATCCGTCTGTGGATGGTACGCGGTACTCATATTTAACTTGGTCCCCGCACATTCCTGAAAGCTCCTCCAAAATCTGGAGTTGAACCTAGGGTCTCGGTCTGAGACAATGGACGCTGGGACTCCATGTCGCGTCACTATTTCCTTAAGGTAAATGTCCACCAGTCTATCGACTGTGTATCTCTCATTGATAGGAATGAAATGAGCTGACTTTGTCAGTCGGTCTATAATTACCCAAATGGCGTCGTGATTGGCTTTCTTCCTTGGCAAGCCTACAACAAAATCCATCGCTATCTGTTCCCATTTCCATTCGGGAATCTCCAGGGGTCGCAAAAGCCCACTGGGTCTCTGGTGCTCTGCCTTTACTCTTTGGCAAGTCAAACACTTGTTTACCCATTCTGCTACGTCCCTCTTCATGTTGGGCCACCAGTAATATTCCTTCAAATCCCTATACATCTTGGTACTTCCCGGGTGAATGGAATACCTTGAACTATGACTTTCATCCAAAATCTCATCTTTAAGTTCTTGAACATTCGGAACCCAAATTCGGTAGGAATACCTCATTATCCCTTTATCATCTTTCTCAGTATGGATCTCCTCTCCAGTCATTGACTCTCTGCCTTCATTCATTATTTTCTCCTGGCACAATCTGATCTTTTCCAATAACTCTGGCTGCATTGAGATCTCAAAAAGCTTTTCAGTTCCGGTTCCGGTTACCTTTACTTCTATTTCCATTCTCTCAAAATCCCTTATCAACTCTTCCGAAGTCGTTATCATTCTAAGTCTTTCCTTTCTACTAAGGGCATCAGCCACCACATTGGCTTTCCCTGGATGATAGAGAATCTCACAATCATAGTCCTTGATTAGTTCTAACCATCTCCTCTAGCGCATGTTGAGCTCTTTCTGCGTAAATATGTACTTGAGGCTCTTATGGTCTGTGAAAATCTCGCACTTCTCTCCATACAAGTAGTGCCTCCAAATTTTTAAAGCAAATACTATTGCCGCGAGCTCAAGGTCATGAGTAGGATATCTAACCTCGTATTCCTTCAGTTGTCTCGACGCATACGCAATAACTTTACCGTGCTGCATAAGCACACATCCTAATCCTTTGTGCGACGCGTCACTATATATCACAAAATCTCCTTTTCCGTCCGGCAATGCCAATACCGGAGCCGTTATCAACCTTTTCTTTAATTCCTGAAAACTGTTCTCGCATTCCTCCGTCCATTCAAACTTCTCTGTCTTACGAGTAAGTCGTGTCAAAGGGGCTGCGATCTTCGCAAAGTCCTGTACGAATCTACGATAGTAGCCGGCCAATCCTATGAAACTCCTCACCTCTGTGGGTGTGGTTGGCCTTTCCCAATTTGAGACCGCCTCTATCTTGGAGGGGTCGACCAATACTCCTTCTTTATTGATCACATGTCCTAAAAACTGTACTTCATTCCGCCAGAATTTACACTTCGAGAATTTGGAATATAACTGCTCCTCTCTGAGTATTCCTAGAGCTATCCTCAAATGCTCTGCATGTTCTGCCTCAGTCCTTGAGTAGATCAAAATATCATCGATAAAAACTATCACACACTTGTCCAAGTACTTCTTAAATACTCTATTCATTAAATCCATGAAAGCCGCTGGGGCGTTGGTTAATCCAAAGGACATTACCAAGAACTCATAATACCCATACCTGGTACGGAACGCTGTCTTGGAAATATCTTCGGGTTTAATCTTTAGTTGGTGATATCCAGTTCTCAGGTCGATCTTGGAAAAATAAACAGCATCCTTTAGCTGGTCAAACAGATCGTCTATTCTAGGCAAGGGGTACCTGTTCTTTATGGTTAGCTTGTTCAACTCTCGATAGTCTATGCACAACCTCATGCTCCCATCTTTCTTCTTAACAAATAAAACTGGTGCTCCCCACGGAGACACACTGGGTCTTATCATACCCTTATCCAAGAGTTCCTGCAATTGGACAGCTAATTCCTTCATTTCTAACGGGGCTAACCGGTAAGGTGCTTTTGAAACTGGCGCCGTCCCTGGGGCCAACTCAATAGCAAATTCAATCACTCTATCGGGTGGTAATCCCGGAAGGTCTTGGGGGAATACATCTTCAAATTCGTTGACTACTGGAATATCTTGTAAGTTGGGCACCTCCTTCTGCGTGTCCACCACATAGGCTAGGTAAGCCTCACTTCCTTTTCGTAGCATCCTTTTGGCCTGGGCCATAGTCAAAAATTTCTGCGTCTGCCTCTTTCCTCTAAATATAACTTCTTTCTTCCCTGGGACATTTAACTTAACTTTCTTCCCTTTACAGTCTATCTGAGCATCGTTGCTAGATAGCCAGTCCATTCCCAAAATCACATCAAACTCCCCTAATTTAAAAAGAATCAGATCAACACTGAAAGATTGCTCCCCTATGCCTATCTCACAGGCGGGGTGAATCTGGTTAACAGGAATAATTTCATGATTGGCTATTTCTACTTGTAAGGGTTCTATCAAGGGTTTAGCCTTAAGTCTTAACTTACGCGCAAAGTCCCTTGATATAAAAGATTTAGTTGCTCCCGAATCAAATAAAACATTTGCACTGACTGAATTTAGAGAAAGGGTACCTGCTATCACATCTGAATCTTTCATAGCATCCTGGACTGTCATGTTGAAAGTCCTCGCAGTAGGTGGCTTATTAGAAGCAGCCCTGCTTGCTCCCGAAGCTGCTGGTTTGTTCATTGGGCATTCTCTCTTCCAATGACCTGGGCGTCCGCACTGATGACAAGTGGTGGTTGGAATGATGGCAGGGGCTGACGAAGGGCATTTGTGAGAATAGTGGCCCACTTGCCCATACTTAAAGCAGGTTACTGGCTTTCCTTTACACTCCCCAGTGTGATTCCTTCCACATATGTTACAGGCTGGCAATGGGGGTCGAGACTGGTTGGAATAGGACATTCTTGACTTCTGGCTGCCCTGGCTCACACTCACACTCATTGGTCGCTTAAACCCAGTGTTCCTTCCTGGCTGGGACACTGCTCCTCGATTAAATCCAGTTGGGAAGCTCCTTCCTGCGGAACCTCCACCCATGCTCATACTTTTCCTCTTTATTCCTTTCTTCTCTCTTTCCTTCTGCATCTGTTCACTTCCGACTTCTACAATCGTTGCCTTTTGCACCAGAGTGGCATAGTCCGTAAGCTCAAGGATTGCCACCCTATTCTGAATCCATGGTTTCAGTCCCTGCTGAAACCTCCTAGCTTTCTTTTCCTCGGTGCTCACAAACTCCGGCACAAACCTTGATAACTCAGTAAATTTTGCTTCGTACTCTGCTACAGACAAGTTATTCTGCTTTAGCTCCAAGAACTTGAGCTCCATCTGGTTTTCCATAAACCTCGGGAAATACTTTCCCAGAAACAACTGACTAAATCTCTCCCAGGTTATAATAGCATCTGTCTCCATGTTTTTCTTGGCCTCCCACCAGTAGTTAGCTTCTCCTTTCAGAAGGTAGGTAGCAAATACAGTTTTCTGTGCCTCATCGATACTCAAAATCTCAAAAGATTTCTCCATCTCCTTTAACCATGCCCTTGCCTCAACTGGGTCGGCTGATCCGTGGAACTCAGGGGGCTTAAGGGACTTAAAAGCCCTGAAAGAGTTTGCCACAGCATTGTTACTTCCTTGAGGGGGTGGGTTGGGTTGACGTTCCAAATTCTGCCTTAGGAGTTGCATGAACTGGCTCATGGGATCCATGACTGGGTTTGGTACTGGTTGCTCAACCTCGGTTTCTCCTTCTTCAGCCTCTATCTCAAATCTCTCAATATCATATGTTTCCTCTTCCTCTTCATACAGGGAGTCATCCTGTTCCACATAATCCTCATCTTCCTCTTCACTGTGTTCTTGGTTTCTATTGTCCTGATTATGGCTTCCCTGGTCCTCAGATCCAGGGTTCGCCCTAGTTCCAATCTTTCTTGGCGGCATGATTCTGATAATAATAAAAACAATCATTGGGAAAATTCAACGTTAGGTCACAATCATATACAACATTGTGCCTTGCACAGCTCTTATAATGGGGAGAACGTATATCGCAATTCTATTATTTTAAGAAAGTTCTAATACGAAGCGCAGTAATAATAATGATAAAAACAGTGATCCCGTCACTATGGAACTGAACCGAAAGGAAACAAATATATACATAATGCGAGAATACATAGTTTGATCTGGTCAAAAGTACAACAGTGCTACAGTCATCTGTCCCAAAAGTGATACACAAGAGTCTATTTGTCTAGTCAGAAAAAGGGATGCTATATACAAGTCAACTATCCCGGAAAACTGGCTCTTACTAAGGCCTCGGCTAACTAGACAACTAGACTATTCCATCGTCAATCCTGAATCACACACCGGAGCGGGTCAGCTCCCAAACCCTTTCCATCGCACGACGGAAGATATAGTCGGCCTGCCGCCTGGAGATCCTACCATGCCTGTCCCCCTGGAGCGATCTGAGCCTCGCTCGGGCTGTGAGCTCTATCCCCGTAAGCTCCCTCCTCAAGGATCGGGGTATAGAAGCCCTGGTCTCATAAGCTCGAGTACGCCTACCCGCCCTCTCTGCATCCAACTCCCTCCTGGCCTCATCTAGTCGGCCCTCGGCAACAGCCACTCGGGTCCTCAATACATCCTGAACATATCCATGAGCTAACGAAGACTGCCTGTGTGCAGGGTCAAGAGGTGGTGAATCCGGAGCCGCTGAGGGTGCCTCTTCGGTCTGCCTAGGCTCGGAAGTATGGGTCTCTGAGCTGTCATCATCAGGAATCCAAGATAGTGGTGGAGGGGTAGGGGCTCTGACCACCGGAAGTGTGGGTAAAGGGATACCAGCATACACTACCATAGGTCCAACACGCTCCTCAGCTACTGGGACCTCATCCGGGTCCTCCTCATCTGGAATAGCAATAACCTCTGTCTCTGACTCCTCTGAGGGGTCCTCCTCATCTGAAACAGCAATGACCTCCGTCTCAGGCTCCTCCTGATCCTCAACATCTAGCAATGCCTCATCATGCTCACGCTCGAACATCTCAGGGTCCTCTATCTCAGGCGCCTACACATTAAACGAGCTAAGTTACTATCATGATACTTATAAGGGTTCCCGTAAGGGTTTTAATCTGTCAGCACTACTTTAAGTAGTCCGACCATGAACTTGGCAAGAGTTCTTATTATCTTTGTGAGTTTATTATTATATCGTCGCATCATCTCTAAGGTTTATAACGCTTAGCTCTGATACCATTTCTGTAACACCCCCAGATCCGGGGTCGGGGATCCGGGTTGTCACGGTCTTTCTTTCCACAATATCACTTCACTTAATTAATAATAAATAACCTCATGCTGTGACCCCACACTAACACACACCACAACCCGTTATAGTCTCAGAGATGAAATTGAAATAAGTACAAGTCTTTGAATCCACAATTTAAAATTATTACAACCCAAAATGATTACTTGATAATTTACAGTTAATTGCCATTATCTGCCACAAGTTATAATTATACATAATTTGATTCTCAAAAGTAGATGGTCTGAACTACAATGGATCTACCTCTGCAGCTATAGCAGCTACAACATCATCGGGAAGACGCGGGACGCTTCCCACGCGCTTGCGCTGGGTCTGCTGGAATCTGGCCATCTCTCCTAACTGTTGTTGTGTGATGAAGAAATAAAGCAAGAGTGAGCCTTACAGCTCGCAAGATAATATGTAGTGATAACAATAATACAAGTATCTAAATGGATAATCTTTATCGTGTGTAAGATAATTACTTACTAGATATAAGTAAAAACAAGGAATGAAGTTACCAATACTTCCCCACACTTATATCATTTATAAAGCTACTTGAACTATCACCGTTCAAAGTATTATAAAATTCACGAGGTCATCCCATAGATGAGACCACAAATAAAACTTGAAAATATTTGATCTTTGAAATATTTTGAAAAGAGATGAAGTTACGAGATACTTCATTCAATGGATACACCAATAAAAATGTTTGACCCTGTCAATGCTTCGGCAACCACCCATTAGTAGCCTTTCGATCGAAATGCTACGGGTAGTGTTGCAGAATTATCCAAATGGATGATGAACTCATTACGGGAGTTTACCGCGCCAGGAAGACCACTTACGATGATCAGTCGTAGTAGTACAACCCCACCATTTTCTACATGTAGAGGAGAACCTGTCGGATTTACTTGTCAACCGAACACTGAACTCCTAAGGAATGGACCGCCTTAGCAGAACTTCCAGGCCATTTGGGCCAATATAATAAGGCTGGGCCGGCGATACTCGACCACTTACGCCACTCCTAGTTCAGATGAAATCCATGACTCTGAAACGTAAAGCTCGTTTCCCCCTTTCCCCAAGTAGAAACTTGTTGATACGGCTCCAACAAGAAGTCGTATCTAGTTGGAAAGGAAAACTCACCGATATTTCCCAGGCGATGCCTGCTAATGGATTAACTTGTTCCAAGAATTTTACTTCCCGAATATTGGGTAAGTAATCAAAAACTCTTTTACCAAGACAGCAACCTTGTTGCGAATATAAAACACACCACCGAGCTGGATCCCCCATGTTTTGAGCGAGTATTTAAATCCCCTTTTTAAAAGGAAGATCTTAAATATAAAAATAGTTTTGGGATCCGCTCTAACTTTTGAAAATCATTTTAAAGACTCGAAAACACTTTAAAGAGTGTTTGGAGTAAAACTAATTTAATGAAGTAAATCAGTCCCCAGAATATTTAGAAAATGACTGAATGTTAATATTTAAATAATATTCTCATAAAGAATAATCTTTATAAAAATAATTGAAGTAGAAGTATTAAATCTTATACTTGAAACGAGTATTAAATAACCAAAGATATACTTATATGAAAGTACTATCTTTATTTGAATAATCGAAAATAAGTTTGATTATTGACACCTTATTCTTTAATAAAATAAAGAATATACCTCGACAAATAATCGGAGTCATAGATCCTCAAATGAATATTCAAATAATATTCATTAAATAATATAAACTGAGTCATAAGCCCTCCGATGAATATTCAAGTAATATTCAGATAAATAAACAAAAGGAGTCATACGCCTTCGAATAATATTCGAAATAATATTCAATAATAAAATAAAGTTTAAAGTTATCGAATAAACCTTATTCGATTAATAGTTTGGAAAAACTATAACCATATATATATATAAATATATATATATATATATATCCATATCCATATATACAAAAATCTACTCGGGATCCTCGACTCCCGGTTTTAGAAAATATTTTCACCTTTGGGTCCCTATACTAAGGGTATATGCAAGTTACCGCTATCCTCTAGCATAGATATTATCAACTGAACCAACAGATATATATTTCAAGAATATGAAACAGGCACGCATATATACCATATCACATGCTACAATATATCGCAAGAATTTGCTAAATAACCAATATGCATTTATCGCAAGATCATGCATATACAAATGTATACATCACAACAACAGTATAACGGATAGAATACTTGCCTGAGCGACTTGGGGGTGAGAAAGGCTCGGGACGAGTCTGGTAACCTATAAACAACAAGTAAGTTGGAATGAAACCAAAATCACTTGTAAATCTATACTTTAACTAACTTAGACTCTAACGCTTGTTTTGCGCTCACCGATTCGCTTAAGTCACTCGGGTACCCTCGGCTCCACCATTTTTAATAATTTAACCTTTACGAGTTTTAAAGCGATTCCTTCGCGAGTGTCTTACCAACTGCCTAACACACTTACCATAAATGTTTCATACATTAATTAACCCTTTTTGGTCTTTAACCTATGTTTCAAAGTAAGGTGAGGGAAAAAGTTTCGTTCGCGAAACGCCGTTACCTGAAACGGTCGTTTCTCCTAAACCGTGCATCGGAATCGAACGAACTACATATCAAAACGAAGCTCGTAACATGAGCTATCTAAACATGGCAGTGGTCATAATCTAGCAGGGGGTTCTCGGGTCCTAATGCTATGCACAAAAACAGTCCAAAGAAAATCGGACGTTACGACGGCTATGTTTACGCGATTTCCCAATTTTAAACCATACAAAACCAACCACAAACCAACCTCAAATCCAACACACAACAAACATCCATCCTTATCACATCATAACAACCCCAACCAATTCAATTTAATCATTCATACTTATGCTTAAACTTAACTTTAATCATACTTAAGTTCCTTTAAATCAAAACCACAACAATTACCATTCCATTTCACTACCATTCCAAATCCCAAACTCTAAATCATAACAACAAACTACAATATCAACCCACTAATCAAAATCATCTTATAATATATAGGAATCTAGGGTTTGGAGATGGTATACCTTCCTTGAAGTGGTGGGTGGAGCTAGGAAGCCTTAAGAAGCTTTGAGAAGTCTTAAGAATGCTTGGATCTTCAAGAAAAACAAGAAAAAGTTCAAGTTAAAAACTTGAAAACACTATTCATTGTCTTCTTCTTTGATTAAATGAAGAAGATTGAGAAAGAATTAATGGCTTAAACTCATGATATAGTCCTAACTAAGCATGAAGATGATTAGGGAATTATCTTACCAATTTAGGAGGCTTGGATCTTGAGTTTTGAAATTCTATGCCTTTAAAAATGCTAAAAGCCGAGAGCAAATGAAGAACTCATGCCTTGGTTGCTTTTGATTTTTGATGAGAATGATTTTTTACTTGGCTTGGTTGACTTGTTTTGTATTTGATTTAGTCAATTACCTTCTTGCCCTTGAAATTGTGTGGTTACAAAGCTACCACACCTCCTTCCTTCCCATGTCATGCTTATGTCATCCTCATGATGTCATCCTCCCTTCCTTGTCCTCTTTCTATTGGTTGGATGACATCATTCCCACTAATCCCTTTGATTAACTTCCTAATCATTTGCCTAATGACCGCTGATCTGTTATACGGTTCACTTAACTTTCGTTCTCGTTTATCGTTTGAAGGATCATACCCGGGATCTTATTACTTAGGTTCCCTTAACCTTTCTCAATACATTATATTCCTTTTTATGATCCTCTATTATAATCCTTTAATTTAAATCCTTTTTATCCTGTTACCTTATACTCAATTCTCTCCGTATCTTGTGGATTTCCGGGAAAAACCAAAGTGTTCGGAATTGGATTCTGACGATCTTTACATACACTTATATACTTCATAGAGTACTAATAATATCCCAGAATATCCATAACAGAACCCCTACATAGTGTGACATGAAAAGTTTCTTCATTCAGCTAAAACACTATTCACAAGGGTTACAAAAAGTTGAAAATTTTGGGGTTATTACAGCTTTGTTATTATAAGTTTGCTAGCAAAAAAATGATTCTAACCTAAAATTTTATAAAATTTAAGTTTTTGTGAAATTTAAGTGTCTTTTATTTTTTTTTGATTAAGTGGTTATATAGTAGAATCATATATGAACAATATATATTTGTTTCACATATATGATGAAATAATAAGATTATGTAGTAAGGCTAGTTATCATCTTATTATATATTAGAATCAATTTACGTTTGATTCAGTATATTTTGGTTTATTTTGTTGCCTTTTGCTATATTTTTTATTGATAGTATATTATAATTAAATTCATACTTAAATATTTTACTGTAGAATTGTATATGAATTCTGTTGTTATTTTAGTTTGGATTTTTTTGTATTGTTTGTAATTTATATTTTCTAATGTAAAGTAGTAACCGGAGTATTAGCTGAATAAGGTGCCATCATTTTTTTGCTTGCTATATTTGAAACGCTATTATCGCGTAAACCTCTAATTTTACATGGTTAGATTTTGTTAGTGCAGCAATCCAGTAATGGAAAAATCTTTAGAAAGATAATGTAGGATACGTTTAGAAGGCAATCTGGAAACTATACAAGTTAACTGAACTACACCTTGAACCTTTGGCCCGATCTTAACTGGATTAACTAGATACCGTAATGAAATTTTATATTGACATGATATATTAAATCACTATCTTCTTCAAAGTTGAAATGTAAACAAGGAATTATGTATAACATAATTGACAACAATCTGACAATTTCTTACATAGGACGATATCGTATTCTGTACTAAAAAAAGTTTAAGTGAACGGGAGGGGGATTAGACTATAGGGGAACGATTCTAGCAGGTTGATCAAGTAACCTCTGAGAAGGGTACAGGCTAACAAGTGCCTCAGACCTCTTGGAAGAGAGGGTAATGGTAGAATTCATGTTACAAAGTCCAAAACATATAAGTATCAGTAATATGGCTGATGGCTTCTAATTAATTGTATGCCGAAGTCCGTAACTATAGCAGGTGTGAACTGTGACCGTGAACACTGAATATATAGGATTCAAAAGAGGCCTCTAAAATATATATATTCATGTGCCTCTCGCTCTTATGCTTGAAAATGAGAGGTATTGTTACCTTATGTAGAGACTTATAATGAATATTTTACTGGTATAAATGAATATTCTACTTTGCATTATTACTATAAGCCTGGCTCTGGATGGAAGAATCTGAAGTTCTTCTTTTGTTTGGAAAATTGATTTCTTTCTCTATGTGTCTTTTCTCAAGAATGGCATACAAAGGTACACTTGAAGGATTCACAATATTTCAATAAACCTAGAAGAGTCGACTATAATCTATGTTTGTAAAGAATTCATCCAGGGTGTAGATATCTTAATTATTGTAAAATTGAAGAAAAAACACAACGGGATCCAAGACAACTTCTATAACCTGACAATTCGCATACATATGCGCTTTCTCAAAGTTTTGCAGTGACACGAGCTGTTCCCGGGCCTTCCTGTACTGATGTTCTCCGGAAAATGCAGCATGAGCCTCAAATGGAGTGTGTGTTCGATGAAGGTGCACATGGTTTGGACCATGATGTTATAGCAAAAAGGATTCCCAGTTCTTTCCGTAACACGACTTATCTTGTTAAATATTATGGCATCTTGATTGCTTAAGATGATGATAATGGCTACTATTCTTATGGTAATAACTATGAAACTGTTGTAGATTCCAACGCACCTGAGGATGAGGAGTGGTCCGACTGCTGTGCTTAAGATTTGTCTTGGAATCTGCAAACTGAAAGTTGTCTTGTGAGGCCGTCCGTATTTTAATGTTGTGATTTTATTTAATCAGTCTATGTTTACAATAATGTGTAATAGTATAATAAAGTGTAAGACTAGGTGAATCATTTGCATTCGCAAAATAATGGGCAAGTGTGAAATTGATCGGATTAGTGCGTATTTGGTATCCTAAAGCCTATATTCTATATTATGTTCATCTTGTTTATAATTTGCATTTTTTTGCCTAGAATGCCTTCTGTCTTTCAAGTTTCATCAAATTACTATGCAATTGGTTGCTAATGATGATTTCTTACTTGTGGCCCTCTATTTTTTGTTCATTTACCCTCGTGAGTCGTAAAATAGTGTATGATCTTATTGAGTTCTTTGATTTTGTTTTTTCACATTGTGACCAAAAGGAAAAGATTGAAAGGAAGTACGAATAACATATTTGATGATGGCTGGCGGAATAGATATAATCTTACTGTTCTGAGCTTTTTTTTACCATGAACCCTCAATAACCTAAACTCAAGATCCTTTTTATGAATCCTCAATTACCTTGACTAAAGATACCTTTTACTTTGCATACCTTGGGGTTTGGATCTTATCTTGCATTGATTTTAATAAGACTGCAACTACGGGGCCTGACAAAATAAAATATTGTTATAGGTTTTTGCTTACATCTTATTAGCATCTGGTTATTGTAGACATTCGCCAGCATTGCATGACTTCATGAATAGTGAGTTCCTTTGCAGCAGACCAAGTACTTCCAAGTACTTCGTATAGGCTATAGGTAATCATAGACCAAGAAGGCAATCTTTGTTTCTCCCTGTAGATTAAATTATAAATAGTGTGAATGATGCTAAGACCACCGCCAACGTCTATAGCAAGGAGGATTGAGATGGGGATGTGAAGAGAGCAAGCATCTAGAGGAGGAATATGACGAGATAGAAGTGGAAATCGAGGATGAAGATGAGTACAAGGAAAATGTAAGAGAATTCATGCCAACGGGGAGTTTGATCAAATGACTTAGTTGTTTTCCGCCTATGTTATAATATAAATTATGTCAACTAATCATCAGATTTTAGTTTTTGTCCCTGCATAATGTACTTATACTCTTAGTTATAAGTGTGAACACGATTTTACTTGTTGATTTGTTACTTTGCTTATCTTTATTTTGATTACACAAGACAACTAAATTAGTATTTAGTTTGCTTTTTTTAATTTCTAGCAAAAAAAATTAATTTTTCGCTACACTCTTAATACTTGTACTTTTTTATGTTTTTTATTTGCATTCTTGTGATATTAAAATTATTAAATATATAACTTTAAGGTCGTAAATATTTTTTTGAATCTAGTGTAAAATCATATTTTTATTAAGTTATTTTCCTTAATTATGGTGTAATTTTAATTCTGCCATGGACTCTTCATACATTTACCATTTTTTAGGATTTTATTCATTATTATAACATTATTCTCAATGTACTTTTTATTCTATTGTAGAATATAATTATTAATTATATTGTTGGTAATTGTTCACTAATTTAGAGACTACTAACTATAAATAAAACATTTATGTACAAACTTTGATTACATTGTAGAACCGGATTTGTATATACTCATTTCCCTTACAATGTAGGGGGCACTAAGCACTATAATTTCCCATTTTACGATATAATCAAAACTCCAAGGAAAAAATAGTTTTCAAAATTTTTTTTTTGCCTCTGATTTAGAATGAAGTTAATAAACAATTTATTTTATAATTCACTGGAAATTCCCAAGTTAAAAATATTCATCATATACAATCTTTTTTTTGTAGGGATTCATATACAATCTTTGGTTCTATTATAGAACTAGATTTTTATTTGGTTATATTCCTTAATATTTGTGTACATCATAATTCAATAGTGCTACATTATATTGCTTTTTGCAGTAATAAATATGAGAGCACCAAATTCCCAAGTCTATATTTTTATAAGCAATGTTTAATGTGTCCTCAAACGTTTAGATTGATCATGTTGTAAATAACTCTTAGTAAAATGTATAACAGATCTAATCCAAGCTCTATGACAAACCATAGAAGCAATTTTGCAAAAGCACGGATAGAATATAGAAGATAGAAGAAAGTAAAAAAAGAGGGCAGAGAAACCCAAAAATCAAGTCAGCCAATTACATAAGTCCGACCTTGTACAACATGATGTAGTAAGCCAAATCAAAGAATGTAGTCGAGTCTTAACATCAATCATAATTCCTGACAGCATCTTAATTAGCCCAAATGAACCAGCATCATCTAACATGCATTCTCGCCAGATTTGATACGCATAGACCTGCAGAAAGAAGCCAAGCTAACTGTCATATTGACAGACTTCGGCTCAGTGTCTAAAGTGCAACTGAGAAAATGACCCTTTACCAAAAAACAAAAACTAAATTCAATAACAAGTTCGAGATAATTCAATACATATTACAAAATACAACAAAAAAGGTTAAAAATGCAAACTTACATATACAACTATAGTTGTAGGTTCTGCATTAGACCAAAAGAACCAGTCCCCAACTTAATACTCGTAAGTTAGGACGGATTCTTGCTAAAGGTGTCTCCAAATTATCAGTCAGTCCATGAGATGTAGATTCCACTATGAACTTGGTCTCAAAATACATCTTCATAAAAGGTAATAGTGATTCAGATATCATTCTGTACCTGCTCATAGGTCTATACTCACCAAAGTGTGTCATGTAATCTGCTATGTGGCTTAAATACCTATAATCAATCTCTACTCCATAAATCTTGAACACATCATGAGCCTCTTTTATTATAGTTTTCCTAGAAACTTCCACTCCGTAGATTTTCAGCATAAGATGTATGTTGTTTGAATATATATTATTAATGTCAAGTACATTCTGCATTTCCCGTAATGCAATTATATTCAATCCAGCAGCCTTCAGCGCACAAAGAGTAGAAAGATCGTTCTGAACTTTTTTCTTTTTCTTTGCAGCACTATTTTCTTCCTTTCCCACAAAACTTTTTTTCTAGGCACATCATTTGAAAGTTGTTGACAGTGTTCAACCTTCCTGGAACCGCTGAGAGGAACCTCATTGACAATATTCTGAATAATCTGCAATATTAGCAGAACAAGTATATTGAGATGTCGGTCATGGTAAAATACTTAAAGTAGAGGTGTTACTCGGACAAAAAAATGCTAATGCACACATATATAATAGGGACTTCCTGCACTATAATAGTTACAAAAGACAATTACATCTTACTGAGTAGTAGTGAACAAGGATTATTTCACCTGGAGCATATTTTATTCATATATTACATCACAAGATATGTTAATTTATTTGATCAACATGAACTACTAATACAAGTGCTCAAAAGGAAGGTGTTGAGGAGATGAAATAAATCCATGTAAGTTGGTAAAATCTTCACCCCTACTTCGATTTTCCAACAAATAAGAAAGTTTAGGGGAAGGACAAAAGTGGATGAGTGATAATATTATAACTAAAAGGAATGTGTGCCAACATTTTTAAACTCATCACGCATACATATTGAACTAAAAATTTGAAGGACTTGCATCAATATCTGATTCAGAATCATCAAGTTCTGATGATGATGATTCGGAAACTGAAAGTTTACCTGAAATAGATGTTGATGAAACATATATACAATGTGATATAAATTATATACACGCTAGCTATCTACAACTCCAAAAATTACTTTTGCGCATAAAAAATAACATTTATAATTAGAGTTACATGTCAGTGAGGGAACAACATTGTGTGTCCCGGCTGCAGTTGCTGTCATAGCTTCTTTCATTACTTTATATTTTTTACCTATTTTATTCATTGAGTTCTTGGATTCCTTCGTATATTTGGTATCCACAACCACTTTGAGTTTTAATTTGGTTTAATTTTTTTCTTAAACATTGCAAGAGGCCAGATGTACTAATTTATATTACTATGAGCAATATTTATAATTTTATACTTGAAAATTTCATAAGCTCAACAAGCACTTCTGTTTTGGCTTCTGCTATACATACTACAGAAGTTTTGTTGAAAAAGTAATGACCAAAATTATGAGTCATGGGGGAATATTGTATCCCTTATTTATTTTTAAACACTCTCAAGTATGAATTATGACCTCAGCTGGAACACAACAAATTTGAGCAATGCATAACTTCAACTTCTTTCACTCGAATTAATTCATAGAGAAGGGATTTGCAGACAACCAATTCATATATAAAGCCAGAAGTCATTAATCAGTCTAAGAACCTTACAGTAACTATAATTTGATGACTGCTTATCGGCTAAATTGAATCTACAGGTAAAAGAAGAACCAATGAATAAAATGACTTGGCTACCTCCCGTTCTTTGAAAGAGTAAGGATTCAAGTCCGAGAAGAGAAATTCATGTTGGTTTAATTAAGCTCAAAAGAAAAATAACTACCAAAATTACCAAGCAAAAGAAGCTACTGTTAGTTTCAAGATCAGTTTGAGCTCCTCCCAAACCTACCGTCTATGATTTCTGTCATTTACATATACAAAAGAAAATGATCATCACATTTATCAGTAATGAGGTCTGTTGATATAAGTTAAACACCTGATTAAAAATAACACTCCTCTTATCATCTGTTTGCATTATCCATCCAATCCAGCCTGGTGGTAAGATAGAAAAAAAATGGATTGACAGTCTGCTAACTTGAAGTTACAAAACTATTGCTAAGAAAATAGGAAACTTTGAGATATTTTTTGTGTCTTCATGACTCTCTTTTGTGGCAATTGGACGTACAAAATTAGATAATAGTTATTTGGCGCCTAGGTGGTGTTAACACAAAATCAAGATATGCACACCTGTGTCTGTGTTGTGGAAATATCAAATGCGCGCTTGAGGACTGCTATAGTGAAATGGAAACCATAATTGTCACCAGAAAGTTCACCCTCGTGTGATGGCACATGGATCCCTCTTGCATCAGAAGCAAATTCACACCTTCTTTTTAAGGAAAAAAAAAATATCATATGCTAGATATTAGTGTTAGAATATATATATATATATTTAAATATATGTTTATTATTATATTATATATATTAGGGTAGTTTCGGTATTTAGCTTATATTGTTTTTTATATAAGTTCGGACATGTATTATAAATTCTGGGTTAATTGTAATAATGTTTTACATTCGTATTATATCTCTCAAGTTAATATGGTATGAAGAGCTTGGTTTCGAGTGATCGTGGAAGTTTAGTTGAATCATTAAATAGATAGAGTTACGTTACAACAACAAAAGTTTCTTGAAAATTCGCAGAAAAGTTTCTGCACAGATCAACCAACTTGTTTTTACGATTCCCGGAGTTTCAACCGTTGGATCATCCTGAAATTTTAACCACGTCTTCTTTGCATCGGTATCTAAATTTTGAACGGTGGAGATCGTATTTGGAGATCCATAAATCGATTTTTTGATGGCTACAATAGGTTATTGTTTACTTTTAATTCATTCTTTTCATCGTTATTGATCTTGTAATTTGGGTTATTTGATTGATTGGATTTTGTAGTACTCAATTATTGGGATGTTACAATTGAATAAATTAATTTATCTGCTTGATATTTGATATTAGTTTTGGATTTGCAATCGGAATTGAAATTAGTTTCGATCTACTTTCGGATTCGATTTTGGATTGGAATTGGTTATTTGAGTTTGGATTTGATTTCGGGTTTGGTTTCTTGATTGAATTTGGATACAGTTTAAATTTGGTGAATTGGTTATTTGAGTTTGTATTTGATTTCGGTTTTGGTTTCTTGATTGAATTTGGATACAGTTTGAATTTAGTTTCAGCAATATCTCGACATGTATGTCTCATCATCAGCAGGTCTTTTGTCAACTGGTACTTCAAGTTTATATTCTTCTCTATGGATTCTGGATTCAGGTGCATCTCATCACATGTCTCCTCATTGGTCATCTTTCATTTCATTTTCTGATGATTCATCTTTATCCATCATGAATCCTGATGGCACTCCTATGTCGTTACGAGGTGTTGGTTCTGTAGTTACCCCAACGGTATCTCGCTTTGATGTTTATTATATTCCGGATCTTAAATTAAATCTTGTTTCGGTTAGTCAATTATGTGAATCTGGTTACTTGGTTTCTTTTTCTTCTACTACTTGTTGTGTTATGGATCTGAGATCTCAAAAAGTAATTGGGAAAGGTTGTAAGCAGGGAGGACTCTATGTTTTGGATGAACTCAATGTATTTGTTGTGGGAACTCCTAGTGTTGATTTATCATCCTTTCGTTTGAGTGATTTGTCTTATGACTTCTACATATGTCATACTCATTTAGGTCATGTTTCTCAATCTCATTTACAATTTTTAGTTTCAACTGGAGCCTTGGGACAATCAAAAGCTCATGATATTTCTAACTGTAGCGGTTGTAAATTAGCGAAATTCGCTGCTTTACCTTTTCATAAGAGTGTTACGTATTCTCTTGCTCCGTTTGATATTGTGCATTCTGATGTGTGGGGACCTGCTCCTATGCCCACAAAAGGAGGATCTAGATATTATGTTTTGTTTATTGATGATTTCACTGGTTATACGTGGATTTATCTTATGAAGCGTAGGTCTGATTTTTTGGATATTTTTAAAGATTTTAAAGCTCATATAAAAACTCAACATAAAGCTGTCATTAAATGTTTTCGTTGTGATTTGGGAGGTGAATACAGCTCTAATACTTTTTGTCGCTTGCTTGCTTCTGATGGGACTACACGTCAAACCTCATGTACTGACACTCCTCAACAGAACGGTGTTGCTGAAATAAAACATCGTCATCTTGTTGGAACAACTCGCTCATTTTTGTTGTCGGCTGATGTTCCAAGTGTATTTTGGGATGAAGCACTTCTTACTGTTGTTTATGTGATTAACCGAATTTCAATTGCTCAAAATTCTGGTTTGTCACCTTTTGAGAAATTATATGATGAAGTGCCTAATTATGCTTCCTTGTGTGTCTTTAATTGTACCTGTTTTGTTCTTAAACCCCAGGTGAGCGTAGTAAATTGTCTGCTAAATCTGCTTTATGTGTATTTTTGGGCTATGGTGTTACCCAGAAAGGATATCGTTGTTTTGACCCGGTTAGGGGAAAATTGTATGTTTCTCGGCATGTTTACTTTTTGGAGCATATTCCATTTTTCTCTGTTCTTGCTAGTTCGCATCATATGACACATGAAGAGCTTATTCTAATTGATCATTTTGACACATATATTGAGGATGCTTCAACCATAAATTCTAATACTTCAGTTCCGGAGTCATCTACATCTCAAATTCCCACATCTCCACCAACTTCTACATCTACATCTCGGACTCTAACATCTCCGACGTCTTCACCTGCTTCTACAACCAGTCAATCATCACCAGATATTTTAGATTCTCCTCCCACTCAATCATCTATCGAAATTTCAACTCCTTCGCCAGTTTGCCAGTCTACTCGCACACGCAAGTCCACCCAACTGCCTGATTTTGCTTATTCATCTTATTCCCCATATTTTGCTTCATTCGTTACTTCTGTCCACCATTTGTCTGAGCTTGCATCATATAGAGAGGTTATTCATGATCCTTTATGGCAGAATGCTATGGTCGAGGAACTTACTGCTTTACATCAAACTCATACATGGGATTTAGTCCCATTGCCTCCAAGAAAATATATAATTGGTTGTCGTTGGGTATATAAAATTAAGACAAAAGCTGATGGATCTGTTGAGCGTTATAAGGCTCGACTTGTTGCTAAAAGTTACTCTCAAGAGTATGGCTTGGAATTTGAAGAAACATTTGCGCTTGTTGCAAAGATGAAAACTGTTCATACTTTGATTGCGGTGTCTTCTGTTCGAAAGTGGAAAATATTTCAGATGGATGTTAAGAATGCATTCTTGTATGGTGATCTCCACGAGGAAGTTTACATGACACCTCCTCCAGGACTTCCGCATCAACCAGGATATGTCTGCAGACTTTGTAGATCTATTTATGGTCTTCGTTAATCATCTCGTTGTTGGTTTGAGAAGTTTTCTACGGTGCTTTATTCACTTGGTTTTCGTCCTAGTATATCAAGATTCTGCTCTTTTTGTACGATCTACGAGTGCTGGTCGTATCTTATTATCTTTATATATCAATGATATGATTATTACTAGTGATGATTGTGATGGTATTGAGTCATTGAAACGTGAGTTGGCTCATTATTTTGCTATGAAAGATTTGAAACGTGAGTTGGCTCATTATTTTGCTATGAAAGATTTGGGTGTGCTCCGTTACTTTTTGGAAATTGAAGTTGCTAGCTCACCAAAGGGGTATCTTTTGTGTCAATCTAAGTATATTGCTGATTTGCTTGACCGTGCACGTCTTACTGATAACAAGACCGTGGAAACTCCTTTAGAGATGAATACTAGATATTCTCCATCTGATGGTCTTCCCTTAACAGATCCTACTTTATATCGTACGATTGTTGGTAGTCTTGTTCTCTCACTGTTACTCGTCCGGATATTGCACATGATGTTCATATAGTTAGTCAATTTGTCACTTTTCGAACTACCATACATTGAGCTGCAGTTCTTCGCATTCTCAGGTATCTTCGTAGAACTCAGTTTTAGAGTCATTTGTTTCCTTCTAACTCATCTTTAGAGTTGCGTACTTATAGTGATGCTAATTGGGCTGTGATCCCCAGGATCGTAAATCCACAACTGGGTTTTGTATTTTTCTTGGTGATTCTCTTATTTCATGGAAGAGTAAGAAATAAGATGTTGTTTCGAGATCATCTTCAGAAGCTGAGTATCGTGCCATGGCTTCCACTACTTGTGAGATTGTTTGGTTACGTCGCTTACTTGCAGATTTGGGTGTTAGCCTTCCTAGTTCCACCCTATTATATTGTGATAATAAGAGTGCAATTCATATTGCACGTAATTCGGTATTTCATGAGCGCACTAAATATATTGAGATTGATTGTCATCTTACTCGCCATCATCTGCTGCAAGGCACTATCTCATTGCCTTTTGTTCCTTCTTCGCTGCAGATTGCTGATATTTTTACAAAAGCTCACTCTATTTCGCGATTTCGTTTCTTTTATGACTAACTCTCAATGCTCATTGCTGCAACATCATGAGTTTAAGGGGGGATGTTAGAATATATATATATATATATTTATTTATTATTATATTATATATATAAGGGTATTTTCGGTATTTAGCTTATATTGTTTTTTTATATAAGTTCGGGCATGTATTATAAATTTTGGGTTGATTGTAATAATGTTTTACGTTCGTATTATATCTCTAAAGTTAACAATTAGAATTCTTTGTGGCAACACCGTATGCTTCTACTACAGAACCCATAACAACAAAATATCATAAACACTAGAATTAGATCCAATGTGCTTCCACGAAAGAACAAAAAACACATTATTAAACAAGAATATATAATCTACTATAGAACCATTACAATACACCAAAATATTAAAAATAAAAAACTTTATTAATTATGCCTCTACTGTATAAAAATATAAAAATGCCATAAATAATAGGAGAAATAGTGCTTCCACTATTAAGCACATAATCATATTTATTATTTTATAGAACCATAACACAACTTTTCAACATAAACATAAATTAGCTTCTATCAATTGAAAATATAAACTATAATTGCTTTCTAGTATAGAATCTATATTTACAAACAACAAAGACACATTATTAAAAGTCATATCTAGTTTATATATGTTAACTAGGCCTTTCTTCAAGAGAGAACCCTCATATATAGAGAACCGTAGAGAACTCTTGATTCCATTATAGAATTTGCTCAAATTCGTTGCTAATGTAGAATAATAATTATATTTAAATATAATAAAACATTTAATGATTGAAATTTGAAAAAAAATAATTGATTTTTTATTTAATTCTACTATAGAGTAATTTTGGATAAATGTGATTTTACTATGATTCTACTACAGAACCATTTTAAATTATTTCATCAAATTTTAATGATTTTTTAAATAAAAGAATTGTGTAACTTCATTTTTAAATTTGGTAATTAAAATTTGTAACTATATATGATGAAAAATGAAATAAATTATGTATTTACATTTTTTAAATAATGGTTCTCTACGGACCACTATCTAAGGGAGTTCTCCATGGATTGCTACCCATGTTAACTACACATCTCAATTTATTGTAGAAGACGTATAAAAATAAAATTCGTATATTTTTTTTCAATAAAATCAAATTATATAAATACACAGATTATGTGTACTATAGAATCGAAATCACATTCTACTCTAGAAACTTAAAATATAGTGTAGAATATTTTAAAAAAACCTTACTTATTCGATTAAACTTCAATCTGAGATGAATATCTTCTTGGAATCAACCTGAAAAACAAAGTAAACATCAGAAACTGATCTATTTCATCTCGAAGACCTAAAATATACGAATTTAAGATTAAACAGATCTATTTATGAACCTCATTTTAATGAAATTTTTGATTATCAATCTCAAATTGCTGACTTCTTATTGATTTTCGTTGAATCTCTTATTCCTTCTCTCTTTCTCTCAATCATGTATATTGCGTGCAAAATTTGGTCGTATATGTCAGTACTGGATGTTGTAAAATGTAAGGGGTATGGTTTTAATTTATTTTCAAATTAGGCTTAAAGTTGCTTATAATTACAAAAATACCACCGCATCTTGGCTGTTAAAAAATGGACGATTAAAATGATAATTCTATCTAGTTCTCTATATAAAAAGTTCTCTCTTGATTGAGACTCATGATGCTAGTTTTAAATAAGGATAAGACTTTTTTATGAAAGAAGAAAAACTATTCACGTAATTTAAAAAATAGAATTTCAATCCAAATGTATTCAATTTGAAACAAATTGTGGGTCAAACGTACTGAGACTGATAACAAAACCAAAATCGATAATTAGTGGGAGAAGAAAAATTGTATATACTAAAAACAATTTTAAAATTCAAATAAATCTGCAACTAATAAAAGTTTATATAAATTTAAACCAAACTAAATTTAGATCAACAATATTCTATCCAAACTTAATATCAAGCCAAAATATTATCCAAATCATAATTGTATTCAAAACTTCAACCATTCTCATAAAGTCTATTCAGTTTTTCCCATACAAAAACTCAGCATGAAATCACTTCTATCAAAACATATTTTGATGAAATTCAAGTCAAGCAACAGTTTGAATTGAGAAAGACTATCAAGATAATCACAGAGAGAGATGATGCTTTGGAAAAGAATCAAGAAGATACGGCTAGACAACAGAAAGGTACTCCATCCGTCCCGAAATAATTTTCCTATTTATATTGGACACGTTTGCCAATGCACACGGTTGATTGTTAATATCTTTAATTTCGTATTAGTATTAAATATAAAAAATTCATTGTATTAAAGTACTCATAAATACGAATCCAACAAGATCACTCATGACTATATTTGATCTTATAGATTAGACGTAAATTAGTAGTCAATCGCTTACAATGAATAGTGTAAAAAGTCAAAACAGGAAATATTTTTTGGGACGGAAGGAGTATATAGAATACACTAGACTTGCTTAGGGATGTCAATTCGTATCGAACCCGGATATTTTGGGTTTGAGTTCAGGTTTAGGTTGGATTTTTTAACCCGAACTATTTCTGGGTCAAGTTTGGTTTTAAGACATACCGTTTCGTACCTGGCCCAAAAACTCGAAACTCATTCCCTTCCAACCCGAACCCGACCTGAAACTCGTGTTAATATATAAATAATATTTTACATTTTGAAAGTATTAATATAATATATTTGTGATAACCCGAATTTTTGGAACTTTGTAAAACGATTGAATAAATAGTGATCCTAACGATCGAGGAAAAACTTTTTAGCCCACACTGTATTAAGTTTTCGAGTTGATATTGTGATTATACATACCAAATGAGTGTATGTAAAAGTTGTTAGTTTTCGAAGAAAACTAATATTGCAATTTTCGAACTATCGAAGAATACGAGAATTACATTATGATCGAGAATTTGAAATCCTACGAATAAAACCCATATAAAAGGTTACAAAAATATAAAGGATTTATAAGAAAGGATTACCCCGCGAATCACTTACGAGGAATTATCACGATTACGAGGAAGCGACCAAGTGAATACGTAAGTGAATGAATAAAACGTATTAAACCCATGCAACTTCCCATTTAATCCATGCAAATCAATTAGCATAAGTTGCAATTAAGGAATGATAATCAAATTGTAAGAATAATAGTAAGTTAATGGATTGAATAGTAGCAAGGTTGGACTTTGTACTAGCCTAGCTAGTAGATTTTGACAATAAACCATGCTTCGTGTATTGTAAAAGCAACAAATCTATCTATGTACCACAAAAATAACCAACACTCATTCAAAGAGCAAGAAACCAAGAAATAATTCTCTCTCCCTTCCTCACAGTGCCTCCATTCGGCTTTTCCATTAAAAGCAAGAAACCAAAATCAAAACCCTAACTTCAAGCCATGGATAAATGCTCAAATTAATTCCCAAGCATCATAATCATCAAACTAAGATAATATAAATCTTTTATAGATTTTTCTGAGGTTTACTTAGTTAAATAAAAAGATGAAAGTGATGATAAATAATAGCAAATAGTAACTTTTAGTGTTTATTTGATTTTCTTGGAAAGATTTAGGCTCCTTAAGCACACCAAGGACACACTAAGCATCATCCATCAAGAAGAGAACCTCCCAAGCAACCAAGGTATAAATTCCTCTCAAACTTTGGTTAAGGTTAATTGTTAGATATAATTGATGATATCTGGACAGAAACTATCAGAAATTCATATCAGGACTTATATCAGTATTTACTGAAGAGTGACGTCATCAGTACTTATATCAGTACTTGATGATCAGCAGACGATGTCATCAGGATTTGTCACTTCAGTAGATATTCGAGGAGGAAAAGGAAAGCAAATATTCAAGGCGGTGAAGGAATTTATCTCAGAAGCAATCATACATGGATAGGTTTCCTTATTGTAATAGAATATGATTACTTATTTGAATGTGTAGATGTGCTCTATATAGAGCACATATTAGGTTTATGCTACATGCATTGCGAACATTGTTATATCATTCACGTAACCTAGCAGCCCTCATGAATATTTGTTCATCCTTTTGAGAGAGTATGTTTGTAATCAGTTTTTATCTGATAATATAAAAACTGTTGATTCTGTTGAATCTTTTTCGAATTATTTGTATAAACTGTATTCACCCCCCCTCTATAATTGATTACGGACCTAAAAATTTGTATCAGAGCTTGTTGTTGATATAAAAGTAGTTTAAGATCTGAAATTCAATCTTTAATGGCAGACAAAGAAGCACCACAGAATCCACAACCACCAACTACGGCCACATCACAGATTAGTAGCAACATGAGTAGGTATGAAGCCATCAAGGTGACAATCCTGAAGATACATGAATATCCAATCTGGAAAGTCCAGATGGTCATGTGCTTGGAAGCCACAGATCCTGAATATCTAAGCATGATTTATGATGGTCCTCATAAACCAATAAAGGTAGCTGTTTCTGTTGGAGGAGAACCAGAAAATATGGTTGACAAAGACAGGAAGGACTATTTTCCTGAAGATATTTCATCTATTATGAAGGATACAAAAGTCAGACACATCTTACACAGAAGTCTTGATAGTGTTATGTCCAATAGGGTTATTGGAAGTAAGACAGCAAAAGAGATCTGGGATGCTTTAGAAGTAAAGTGTCAAGGCACAACTGCTATCAAGAAGAACAGGAGGATAGTACTTACTCAAGAATATGAGCACTTTTACTCAAGAGATAATGAGTCCTTAACTGAGATCTATGACAGATTTCAGAAGCTTCCAAATGACTTGTCTCTTGTCGGCAAGAAGTATGATTTGGAGGACTCAAACTTGAAGTTCTTACTTGCTCTCCCTGAAAAGTGGGACTTTAAGGTCACATCAATAAGGGATAACTATCAACCTAATGACACACCTCTAGATGAGATCTATGGAATACTGAAAACTCATGAACCAGAGATGGAACAAAGAAGCACGAGGAAAGGATCTAAGTCTAGACCAGTAGCACTTAAAGTTGAAGAGAAGACAAAGGAGAAAGCTAGGAGAAAAGGTCACTCCAAAGGAATAGCTATGATTGCAAATTCAGATACTGAATCATCAAACTCTGATGATGACTCAAATAATGATAATGAATCAGATACTGAGAGTGATCATGACAATAATGAAGATATGGATCAAATGGTTGCTCTATTGGTTAAAGGCTTCAAGAAGATGGTCTACAAGAACTTCAAGAAAGGGAGAAGATTTACCAGAAAAGGTTCTAGTTCCTCAAACTCTGATAAGAGGAACAACAGAAGAAATACTGATTGAAAGGAATCAAAATCTGGAAAACTTGACAAGTCAAAGGAAAGATGCTACAATTGTGATGGAATTGGACACTTTGCAGCTGACTGCAGAAAACCCAGATCTGAGAAGAAACAACCCTTGATCTCAAAGAAGAAAACCGGGATGATTCATCAGAATCAGATGATGAGGTCAATTATGCTCTCATGGCAAATGTTGATACTGAGGTTGACAATGTTGAATTAAAGGTACCTCATACTACTCTTTCTTATTGTAATAGAATATGATTACTTATTTGATTGTGTAGCTGTGCTCTATATAGAGCACAAATTAGGTTTATGTTACCTGCATTGCGAACATTGTTATATCATTCACATAACCTAGCAGCTCTCAAGGATATTTGTTCATCCTTTGAGAGAGTATGTTTGTAATCAGTTTTTATCTGTTAATATAAAAACTGTTGATTTTGTTGAATCTTTATCGAATTATTTGCATAAACTGTATTCACCCCCTACAATTGATTACGGACCTAACAATTTGTATCAGAGCTTGTTGTTGACATAAAAATAGTTTAAGATCTGAAAATCAATCTTTAATGGCAGACAAAGAAGCACCACATAATCCACAACCACCAACTCCGGCCACATCACAAATCAGTAGCAACATGAGTAGGTATGAAGCCACCAAGGTCACAATCCTGAAGATACATAAATATCCAATCTGAATAGTCCAGATGGTCATGTGCTTGGAAGCCACAGATCCTGAATATCTAAGCATGATTCATGATGGTCCTCATAAACCAATGAAGGTAGCTATTTATGTTGGAGGAGAACCAGAAAAGATGGTTGACAAATACAGGAAGGACTATTCTCCTGAAGATCTTTCATCAATTATGAAAGATGCAAAAGTCAGACACATCCTGCACAACAGTCTTTATAGTTTTATGTCCAATAGAGTCATTGGATGTAAGACAGCAAAAGAGATATGGGATGCTTTAAAAGTAAAGTGTCAAGGTACAGCCGCTATCAAGAAGAATAGGAAGACTGTACTTACTCAAGAATATGAGCACTTTAACTCAAGAGACAATGAGTCCTTAACTGATATCTATGATAGATTTTAGAAGCTGCTGAATGACTTATCCCTTGTCAACAAAGAATATGATTTGGAGGACTCAAACATGAATTTCCTACTTGCTCTCCCTGAAAAGTGGGACTTTAAAGTCACATCGATAAGGGATAATTATCAACTTGATAACACACATCTAGATGAGATCTATGGAGTTCTGTAAACTCATAAACTAGAGATGGAGCAAAGAAGCAAGAGGAAAGGATTTAAATCTAGACCAGTTGCACTCAAGGGTGATGAGAAGCCAAAGGAGAAAGCTAGGAGGAAAAGCTACTCTAAAGGGAAAGCCATGATTGTAGAATCAGATACTGAATCATAAAATTCTTATGATGACTCAAATACTTATAATGAATCAGATACTGACAGTGATCATAAAAACAATGAAGACATGGATCAAATGGCTGCCCTACTAGTTAAAAGCTTCAAGAAGATGGTCTACAAGAACTTCAAGAAAGGGAGAAGATTTTTCAGAAAAGGTTCTAGTTCCTCAAACTCTGATAAGAGGAACAACAGAAGAAATACTGATTGGAAGGAATCAAAATCTGGAAAACTTGACAAGTCAAAGGAAAGATGCTACAATTGTGATGGAATTAGACACTTTGCAGCTGACTACAGAAAACCCAGATCTGAGAAGAAACAAGCCTTGATCTCAAAGAAGAAAACTGGGATGATTCATCAGAATCAGATGATGAGGTCAATTATGCTCTCATGGCAAATTCTGATACTGAGGTTGACAATGCTGAATTAAAGGTACCTCAGACTACTCTTGCTTTTGATCATGATGATATCTATAAATTAAGACTATTTCTTAAATCTCTTCATATTAGTTATAGGGATCAAACCTTAGAGAACAATAAAATCAAGAGTGAAAACTTTGAGTTAAAGAGAAGGAATGATCACCTAGAAATAGAGTTGCTTTCCATGCTAGAAATTCAAAAAGAAAGAGATAATGTTGTTCATATTATAGGAAAATTGTTAGAAAAGCATGCTTATCTAGAAAAGGAGTTAGCTAAAGAAAGAGTGGTTATTAAACTTTGGACTAACTCAGGAAAAACAACTCAGGAAATTTTACAAAATGGCTGTTGGGGATTAGGATTATGATATGCTGATAGATCTAATTCTGATAAGAAAAAGGAAAAAGAAACTGAGAAAAATAAACCAGTAAGTATTGATACTAAGGTCAAACTGAACAAGGTTCGGTTGAAGACCATTAAGTTTAATCCAAGTGTTGATACTGTTAAATCAGTTAATGAGGTAGGTTCAACCTCAGCACCTTGATCAAACTTAATTACTGATAAGAGTGAACAGGCTCACACAAAATCTGTAAATATTGGTTTAATGACTCAGAAATAGCTTAAGCAAAAGCTAAAGGATTTACACATGAAAGAAAAGAAGAAAATGCCTAGGAAAAATAGAAATGGCAAGGTAGGTGTTAATAAGAATGGTAATTATATAACTCCTCCCAATGCACCTAAAAAGGTTTGTTTGAACTGTGGTAGTACTAATCATCTGGCTAATTCTTGCAGAAAGAATAAAGAGATAAATATTGTTCCTCCCAAATCAGAGTTTAGGAATAGAACGGTTAGATATAAACCACAGAGTCCTTGTTTTCATTGTGGTAGTGTTTGGAACTATATTTATACATGTAAAGAGTATCACAATTTATATTATGATTATTATAAATTGAAACCCTCTTTATATAAAGTAAAATTTATTTCTGTATGTGTAAATACTGATAGTAAGGATGTTAACAGAAACTCTGATAAAAAGTCTTCTGCTGCATATGTTAACAAACTTATAAGGCGAAAGGATCCAAGCAAGTCTGGGTCCTTAAAAACACTAACTGATTTCAAATACTGATTGCAGGGTAATAGGAGGAGTACTCTAGTCTTGGACAGTCGATGCTCAGGACACATAACTGGTTATAAATCCCTACTATCAGAATTTGAGGAGAAAGCTGGCCCAAGTGTTTATTATGGAGATGGCAACTTAGAAAAAATCTTGGGATATGGTAAAATCAAAGTGGGAAATGTCATCATTGAAAATGTAGCTCTAGTTGCAGGACTCAAGCACAATCTGATCACTGTGAGTCAAATCTGTGACAGAGGTTACCATGTCAATTTCTATGAGGAACATTGTAAAATTGTCAGAAAGACTGATGGCAAGATTGCAGTGACTGTTACAAGATATAATAGTTTATATGAAGCCAGGTTTTCCACAAATACTGATGAATCAGAAATTTGTCTACTAAGTAGAGCATCCGTGGAAGACAGTTGAAACTGGCATAAAAGACTTTCTCACCTCAATTTCAACAATATCAATGAACTTGTGAGGAAAGATCTTGTGAGAGGATTGCCCAAATCAGTGTTTACTCCTGATGGCTTATGTGACTCATGCCAGAAATCCAAGCAAAGAAAAATATCTTTCAAGAGTAAAACTGAATCCTCCATTCTCGAACCATATCATCTACTTCATATTGATCTCTTTGGTCCAGTAAATGTTATGTCAATTTCCAAGAAGAGGTATGCATTCGTAGTTGTTGATGAATATAAAAGATACACATTGGTGTATTTTCTGCACACCAAGGATGAGTCTCCATCCATTCTTCTATATCATGTAAGAAAACTGGGAAAAGGATCAACATAGAAAGTGAAGATCATCAGAAGTGATAATGGAACTGAATTCAAGAATAGCCCTATGGAAGAGTTCTGCAAATTCACGGGGATAAAACAAGAGTTTTCTGCTCCTGGAACTCCATAACAAAATAGAGTTGTTGAAAAAAATAATAGAACTCTCATAGAAGCTGCAAGAACCATGCTAGAGGAAGCAAGATTGCCTACCTACTTCTGGGTTGAGGCTGTACAAACTGCTTGCTTTACACAAAATGCAACATTAATCAACATATATGGAAAAATACCATTTGAGATGGTGAAGGGAAAGAAGCTAAGTTTGAAGTACTTTCACATCTTTGGTTGTAAGTGTTTTATTCTCAAAACTCATCCGGAGCAGCTGACCAAGTTTGATCAAAAAGATGATGAAGGCATTTTTGTGGGATATCCATTATCTACAAAAGCCTTCAGAGTTTATAATCTGAGAACAAGAACAGTCATGGAATCCATACATGTATCTTTTGATGACAAGAAAATAACAAGTCTAGAAGATGCAGATGACCATGAAAAATTGACATTTGAAAATGAAATACCATATGCTGAACTTCTAAATCCTGATCCTGATACAGTAAATCTTGATATCACTCAAAGTTATGGTGATCCACATGATAATGGAAATTCTATTAACACTAAAGCATATGTTGAGGGGGAGCAACATGATTCAAATCCAGAGACTTCTTCAAGTGATTCAACTCAAGGGATATCAGTAGATAGATCATCAGACTCTCATTCTTCAAACTCTGATGAATCAAATACTGATAACAATGGGAACACTGATTCAGGAGGAGCATCAGGAAATGATAATGGTACTAATCAAAGAAATAAAAGAGAGTTTGTGGATCAAGGGGGAGGTTCTTCTTCAAGGAGTCAACTTCCATCTGCAAGAAAATGGTCTAAGTCACACACCTGACTTAATCATTGGAAACTCTGATAGTGGAGTATGAACCAGAAAAGCATCTCAAAATGAAAGTCTTTACCATTGTTTTTTATGTCAAACTGAACCCAAGAAAGTGGAAGAAGCTCTTCAAGATGCTGACTGGGTTACAACAATGTAAGAAGAGCTTAATGAATTTGAAAGGAACAAATTATGGACTCTTGTGCCAAGTCCAAAAACAGATTTGTAGTTGGCACAAAGTGGGTGTTCAGAAACTAAACTGATAGTGAGGGCATTGTTACAATAAACAAAGCAAGACTGGTTACAAAGGGCTATTCACAGCAAGAAGGCATTGATTATGATGAGACTTTTGCTCCAGTTGCAAGGTTTGACGAAATAAGAAGTTTTCTAGCCTATGCTGCTCACAAGAAGTTTAAAATGTTTCAAATGGATGTAAAGAGTGCATCTCTAAATGGAGAACTTGAAAACAAAGTTTATGTTGAACGGCCTCCATGGTTCATTGATCCGAAGTATCCAGATCATATCTATTGTACTCTATGGATTGAAGCAAGCTCTAAGGGACTGGTATGAAATACTTGTTCTATTTCTATTAGAAAGTGGTTTCACAAGAGGTAAAACTGACAAAACTCTCTTTTATATATACCATGGCAATGACTTGTTATTAGTACAGATATATGTTGATGTTATCATTTTTGGATCTACTAATGATAAACTCTGTGAGAGATTTATAAAGCTAATGCAGTCTAGGTACCAAATGAGTATGATGGGAGAATTGAGTTATTTTCTGGGGTTACAAGTTAAACAAATTGATGAAGGGATCTTCATAAATCAATCCAAATACACCAGAAATTTGCTCAAAAGATTTGGAATGCAAGACAGCTCAACTGCATCAACTCCCATGGCCACTGCAAGCAAGTTAGATTTAAATACTAGTTTTTCAGTAGATTTACCTAACTACAGAGGTATGATTGGCTCACTCATATATTTGACTTCTAGTAGACCTGATATCATGTATGCTACCTGTCTCTGTGCAAGGTTCCAAGCTGATCCAAGGGAACCTCATCTGTTAGCTATGAAAAGAATTTTTAAATATCTCAAAGGCATCATGAATCTCAGATTATGGTATCCTAGAGATTCAGACTTCAAGCTAACTGGATATTCAGATACTGATTTTGCCGGATGCAAAATAGACTGGAAAAGCACTTCTGGAAGCTGCCAATTTCTTGGTGGCAGATTGGTTTCTTGGTATATCAAGAAATAAAAGTCAATTTCCACATCAACTGTAGAAGCTGAATATATTGTTGTAGGAAGCTATTGTGCTCAGATTCTATGGATGAAGAATCAGTTACTGGATTATGGGTTAGACTATTCTGTTATTCCTATATATTGTGATAATCAAATTGCTATTGCAATGACAGGAAATCCAGTGCAACATTCAATGACTAAACACATCAGCATCAGGTATCATTTCATAAGGGAACATATGAAAGCAGGTACAGTGGAACTGGTCTTTGTTCCAACAGATTAACAATTGGCATATATATTAACCAAGCCTCTCTATGAAGCTATCTTCAAACTCTGAAAGTAAAAGGTAAAAAGACAACTCTATTTTACAAGGATCCAAATATTCAAGCATTTGACTCTGAGGTGAGTAGAAGAATTATTGAAAGAGAAAATCCTGGAGTTGATCTAAAACAACTAAGGCAAATGGAGGAAGACTTCAAGAATTTCATGAAGACAACAAATGCTGATATTGCTGTTATTTCTCAAGAACTTTATGAAGATGATTCTTCTAACAGACCAACCAAGGGTATAGTCATAAGGGAGGAAAGTCAGGCAAATGCTGAAAGGTGTTTCAGATCCCAAGCTATCTTAACTGCTGACAGGAAACATAAAGTAAAAGAGAAGATATGAGAGAAGTCAAAGATTTCAAAGCCTAAAGCCAAAGATGTTGCAAAGAAGAAATCAGTATCTATAGCAACTAAATCACAAATACTGATAAATCCAATATTTAAAGTTGCTAAATTTTTTGATACTGATGAAATTGCTGAAGAAGAAGAAATCAACCAAGCTCACCAAAGAAGGAAGATTTATGGAGTTGGCTGGGCTGATAAATTGAAATTAACCTCTGACAATGCTCAAGTTAAAGAAGAAGCTATTATTCAACCAATCACAACCTCTGATTCTACTCATGTTGTTGATTTTACAAACCCAATTCAAGCTGATTTATCAAATCCTGTGTCTAAAGACATAGTCTATGATAAGCAAGAACTTACTTTTGAAGAAAAGAAGAAGCTATAATGGGGAAGCAAGAAACCGGCACCTAGAAGAGATTCTTCTGAAACATTAAAGAAGATTTATAGTGGAAGTTCTCAATCTAGAAAACTGGAATCACAAGTGGTCTTGGAAGATTAAATGTTGATGATCCATTTGTAGGTGATGCTTTAACTTTAAGAAAGCATTCTAACTTGACAGAAATTGGAGACAATGTAATGCTTGAAGACTTATAGAAGATCATACCAGTGCAAATTGTTATTGATCATGTTGAAGAGAAAATAATTTATTTTTTGGAGTCCGGGAGAAGCTTAAGGTTGAATCAAGAATAGTTAAGAGACAAACATGACAGAAATTGGAACTTATTGCTACAATTCTCAAGGTAACTAATTATGTAACTTCCAGATGGTCTGCATTCATAAAGAACCTTATACAGTGAAAGTAGGAAGGAATGTCTTACAAATCTAACTATATTCCAAAGTACATTGATCAATCTGAATGTGCTGTTGATATGCCTATTGGAGGAGCCAATATAGAAATGAGTCTAGAGAGTAAAGTTTTAACCTTTAATCTTGATGGAAAGAAAATTGGGTTTTTGGAGCTGGATGATCTGTCTCTTGGAAATTCAAAGTTACATAATCTCAGGGCTGCCATTTATCAGAATGATGAATCAACAGATGAACTGAAAAAATATAAACAAAGGATGCAGTGGTATTTGGATGTAATAGAAGAGATTCTACTGATGAAGTTTCTTGAAGATTTTCTAGATTGTGTTAGAGTTCAGAATGAAGAGTAAAGTCTGATATTCACTAAATTAAGAAATAGTATGCTTACTTGATTTCTGCATTTAGATAGTTTTGACATCATCAATAAGAACTTGTACATGTTGTCATAATGCACAAGTTGGGGGAGATTGTTAGATATAACTGATGATATCTTGACAGAAACTATTAGAAGTTCATATCAGGACTTATATCAGTATTTATTGAAGAGTGACATCATCATTATTTATATCAGTACTTCATGATCAGCAGATGATGTCATCAGGATTTTTCACTTCTGTAGATATTCAAGGAGGAAAATAAAAGCAGATATTCAAGGCGGTGAAGGACTTTATCTCATAAGCAATCATACATGGATAGGTTTCCTTATTGTAATAGAATAAGATTCCTTATTTGATTGTGTAGATGTGCTCTATATAAAGCACGGATTAGGGTCATGCTATATGCATTGTGAACATTATTATATCGGACCCATATTACTAACTAGCAGAAATATGCATAATATTGATTAAACAGTAAAGTACTACAAATAGTTAGAATATTAAAGTTACAAGCCTTAACCACAATCCCCGGATTCACAGGAATGAATTTGAACAACATCTAACATCTTTTAATATTACAGACCAAAATATCTTATGTCAAATTACTACCAAGTTTTAAACCCAAGGTTTATAAACATTAGGGAACTAATACTTCCCTACCTGCTCCAACATATGATGGTAGGCATACCCCGAGTTCCCACTTGTCTTACGCGCGGTTTTCTTGAAACGAACCATCTTCGGGTTTCACTGAAGGGATAGCATCAATAACAATATTAATGAGCAAAACACTCAGCAAGTGAATAACAATGCATAACAATTCATCATATGCTCAATAAAATAATAACAGAAGGTAAATCAACAATATGAAATCTCAAATAAAAGTTCAAGTCCTTAATAAGTGAATGTAATTGGAAATCTGCACGGCGCTATGAGCAATTAGGGGTGATCAACCCACATCAAAGCTCTGAACCACATATCAAGTGATTCACAACTATTGAGGATCCTCGGCACATATTGGCCATATAAAACCATCAGGCTCCCTGCTACCGAGGTTTTAAAATTATAACAGTGACTGGCGCCTCAGTCTTATTAGAAATACCATCCAATTCCTTTTAATCAATTCATTTAAATTCAAAGGGTTCTTTGTTAGATATATTTGTGATGTCATGTCTAATCTGTTGTGTTTAGTTTTAGAACTTAATATCAGGACTTACTGGAAATCATAACTTACTGAAGTCGGAACTTATATCAGAGCTTAAGACCGTCAGAATTTATATCAAGACTTAAGTGCGGGTACTTCAGATAAGGAAAGCAGCTGATTTACAGGAAAGGATCGTGACTAAAACAATAGAAGATATGCATGAAGAGTTAGAAGACTAGTTTACTTGTAGAAGATAATATCTGATTGATATATTTTAGGAGACATAATTATATTCCATATCAATTAGAAGATATCTTGTAATTGTGTACTATATAAACACAGCTTAGGGTTTACACTATATGTGTTATCATTCACGAGAAAGATTATACATTGTAAGCTAGCAGCTCTTAGTGATATTGTTCATCACTGAGAGAGAACGACTGTTCTATTTTAACAAAGTTTATTATATTGAATATACTTGATTACTGTTACATACTTGTGTTCAAAATCGATTTGATTATATAAACACTATATTCAACCCCCTTATATAGTGTTGTGTGACCTAACAAGTGGGATCAGAGCAACTCTGTTGATATACAAACAGTGAGATCCAGTTTATAATCATGTCTGAAGAAACACAAACTCCACCTAAGCCCACCAAAACTCAAGATACTCAAAACAATCAAACTCACAGTCGATATGAGAGTATTAGGGTTCCCTTACTGAGAGCATCTGAATATCCAATATGGAAAGTAAAGATGGCTATGTTTCTGGAAGCCACAGATCCAGAATACCTGATAGAATTAATGATGGACCATATAAGCCTACCAAGCTTTTTGTTACAGTTGTTGATCAACCTGCAAAGATGATACCAAAGGAGAAAAGTGAGTACACAACTGAAGACATCTAATCTATTGCCAAGGATGCAAGGGTAAGGCATCTGCTGCATAGTGTAATTGACAATGTCATGTCAAACAGGGTAATTGGATGCAAGACTGAAAAGGAGACATGGGATGCTTTGGAGACAAGATGCCAGGGAACTGATGCAATCAAAAAGAACAGGAAGACAATACTCACACAAGAGTATGAGCACTTTGACTCAAAAGCTGATGAGTCATTAACTGATTTATATGACAGGTTTGCCAAACTCTTTAATGATCTGTCACTGGTGGATAAGGAATATGATCTTGAAGATTCAAATCTAAAGTTCCTTTTAATTCTTCCTGAAAATTGGGATTTGAAGTCTACTACCATAAGAGACAACTATGACCTTGCTGAAACTACTTTTGATGAAATTTATGGTATACTCAAGACTCATGAACTTGAGATGGATCAAAGGAGCAAAAGGCATGGAAGAAAGTTAAAGACAGTTGCTCTTAAAGATGAGGAGGAAGTCTGATTCAGAGTCATCATATTCTGATGATGATGATTCAGAATCTGAAAATTTATCTGAAGATGATGTTGATGTAGAGATGATGCAACTGTGTGTTCTTATGGTGAAGGGTATCACAAAGATTGCCTACAAGAAATTCAGAAAGGGCAAGAAGTTTTCCATTTAAGGTGGAAGTTCTAAAAAGAAAGGGTTCAGAAAGTCTAAAGGCAAAGGAGGAAAGTTCGATAGAGGAGATAACTCAAATGTCAAATGCTACAATTTTGGTGAAAGAGGCCACATCTCTCCTGACTGAAAGAAAGGAAAAGCTGATAAAGGACAGACACTTATCACAAAGAAGAAAAACTGGGCAGGCACTTCAGATTTTGAAGATGAGGTGAACTATGGCTTGATGGCAAATGCTGATAGCAGTACTGATGCTGCTGAATTAAAGGTACCTCGATCAACTCTTGCTTTTCATACTGATGATATTTCTAAGCTAAGATTATATCTAAAAACCATGTTCATTAGTTTTAGAGATCAGACCTTAACAAATGAAAGATTAACTTCTGAAAGTCTTGCTCTTAGAAACATAATTGACTACTTAGAAAAAGAGTTAGTTATGTTCCATCAAACTCAGAAAGAAAGAGATGAGGCTTTGTATGTTAGAGATGAAGTGCTAAAATTGAATAAATCTCTTACTCAAAACTTGGACTAACTCTGGAAGAATAACTCAGAAAATCTTAGAAAATGGAAATTGGAAAGAAGGTCTAGGTTACCTAGATGATAAGGAAGAAAAGGAAACTGTGTCATCTAAACCAAACTTTACAAAGATAGCTGAAAAGCCTAAAATTAATCCTGTTAAATTTGTAGCAAAAACTGATGTGTCAAAATCTAAAAAGATTAATGATTCTAAAACAGAAGTCAAAGAAAAGTCAACTTCTGACAAATTGAAACGGGATAAACTAGCTTTAGTAAACATAGGTTTAATGACAAAGAAGCAACTTAAACATAAGCTGAAAGAGATTAAAAATGTGAACAAGGTAAAGAAAGCTAGGAAAAATAGGAATGGAAAGGAAGGTATGAATAAAAGAAATAATTATATGCCTGTTCCTAATGCTCCTAGAAAAAAATGCTATAACTGTGGAAACTCTAACCATCGTGCTTCTTTTTACAGGAAAAATAAAGATATAAACTCTTTACCTCCTAGATCAGGAGTTAAAAGTCAGTATGTTAGGTTTAAGCCACAAAATCCTTGTTTTCATTGTGGTAGTTTATGGCATTCTATTTATACTTGTAAGGAATATCATAGTTTGTACTATGATTATTATCAAATAAAACCTTCTTTGAAGAAAGTTAGTGTAATTCCTTCTAGTGTAAATTCTGATGCAAATTCTGATATAAAGTATGATAAGAAGCAAGTTAGCATAAACTCTGAAATAAAATCCGCTGCAAATGCTAACAAACTTAAAAAGGCCAAAGGATTCAAGCAAGTCTGGGTCCTTAAAACTAACCAATAGTGGTCTTTGTAATTGCAGGGAAACAAGAAAAATATCCTAGATCTGGTCAGTGGATGTTCAGGACATATGACTAGAAATAAAGCCCTGCTATCAGACTTTGTGGAGAAAGCTGGCCCAGGAGTTTCTTATGGAGATGGCAACATGGGAAAGACTCTGGGATATGGCAACATCAACCTTGGGAATGTCATAATTGAATCAGTAGCTCTTGTTTGAGGACTTAAACACAATATGCTAAGTGTGAGTCAAATCTGTGACAGAGGTTATCATGTAGATTTCTTTGAAGAACACTGTGAAGTTGTAAGTAATTCTACAGGAAAAGTGGTTCTGAAAGGTTACATACATGGTAACATATATGAAGCCATACTTTCAACAAACTCTGATGGTTCTACAATATGTCTGTTAAGCAGAGCATCAATTAAAGAAAGTTGAAATTGGCACAAGAGACTCTCTTATTTAAATTTCAACAACATAAATGAGCTAGTAAAGAAAGATCTTGTGAGAGGACTGCCAAAATCAGTATTTCCTCCTGATGGCCTTTGTGATTCATGTCAAAAGGCAAAACAAAGAAAATCTTCATTCAAGAGCAAAACTGAATCCTCAATTCTTGAGCCTTATCACTTACTGCATGTTGATCTATTTGGTTCAGTCAATGTCATGTCCATTACAAAGAAGAAATATGCTATGATTATAGTGGATGAATTCATAAGATACACTTGGTTGTATTTCTTGCACAAGAAGAATTAAACTGCATCTACTCTAACTGATCATGTCAGACAGCTGGATAAGTTGGTCAAAGATTCTGTTAAAATAATAAGAAGTGATAATGGCACTGAGTTCAAGAATTCAATCATGGAAGAGTTCTGAAAAGTGCATGGAATAAAGCAGGAATTTTCTGCACCTGGAACTCCACAGCAGAGTGGAGTTGTAGAAAGAAAGAACGGGACTCTAATTGAAGCTACACGAACTATGCTTGATGAAGCAAAGCTACCAACCTACTTTTGGGCTGAAGCTGTGCAGACTGCTTGTTTTACACAGAATGCTACACTCATAAACAAGCATGAAAAACACCATATGAGATGGTGAAGAAAAAGAAGCCAAATCTGAAATAATTTCATGTATTTGGATGCAAGTGTTTTATTCTTAAGACTCATCCTGAACAGCTGTCAAAATTTGATCTAAAAGCTGATGAAGGAATTTTTATTGGATATCCACTTTCCATAAAAGCCTTCAGAGTCTATAATTTAAGAACAAGGGTTATCATGGAATCTATCAATGTATCTTTTGATGATAAAATGATTACTGGACTTGAAGATTTCAATGATCATGATCAGCTGAGATTTGAAAATGAAGATTTAAATTCTGATTCTGTAAATTCTGATGACCAAAATCCTGATCCTGTAAGTTCTGACGGGTTAAATTCTGATGTCATTGAAACTGTGGTACCTACTCCAAGGGAAAATGCACATGTTCAGGGGGAGAAAGCAGATGAACATACCACATCTCAAGACTCTCAAGAATCATCAGAACCTGTCATTGGTTCTTCAAATTCTGATTCATCAAGTTCTGATGAGCCAAATTCTGATAATTCTGGAAACTCTGATTCTTCAATTCCTGAAGGATCCAACTCAAATTCTGAAATTTCAGAGAGCATAACTTCAGGGGGAGTATCAGAAAATGCTGATGGAGATAGCATGGATCTTGGGGGAGAATCCATTTCTAGAAATCAACCTCCATCTGCAAGAAAGTGGACTAAAGCACATACACCTGACTTAATAATTGGAGATCCTAAAGCATATGTCTGAACAACATCAAATGAATGTCTCTATCATTCCTTTCTATCTCATACTGAACCAAAGAAAGTGGAAGAAGCTCTTCAAGATGTTGATTGGGTGCAAGCAATGCAGGAAGAGTTAAATGAATTTGAAAGAAATAAATTCTGGACCCTAGTGCCAAGACCAAAGAACAGATCCATTGTTGGCACAAAATGGGTGTTCAGAAACAAAACTGACAGTGATGGCATAATTACAAGAAATAAATCAAGGATGGTTGCTAAAGGTTACTCTCAACAGGAGGGTATTGACTATGATGAAACATTTGCTCCAGTTGCTAGATTGGAATCCATAAGAATCTTTTTGGCTTATGCTGCTCACAAGAAGTTTAAATTCTTTCAAATGGATGTGAAAAGTGCTTTTCTCAATGGAGAATTGGAAGAAGAGGTATATGTTGAACAACCTCCAGGCTTTGTAGATATAAAATTTCCAAATCATGTCTACAGGCTTGATAAAGCACTTTATGGCCTTAAGCAAGCTCCAAGAGCATGGTATGAGACTTTAGCTCAATTCCTTCTGGAAAGTGGATTTAACAAAGGCACAATTGATAAAACACTGTTCTACCTCAACCATGGAAAGGACTTACTTTTGGTACAAATGTATGTTGATGATATCATCTTTGGTTCTACAAATGCCAAACTCTGTGAAATGTTTGCAAAGCTAATACAGTCAAGATATCAAATGAGTATGATTGGAGAACTTAGCTATTTTTTGGGACTTCAAGTCAAGAAAAATGAAGAAGGTACTTTCATAAATCAATCCAAGTATACCAGAAATTTACTCAAGAAATTTGGAATGCAAGACTGTTCAACTGCATCCACTCCCATGGCCACTGCAATCAAGTTAGATAAAGATACTGGAGCAACAGTAGATATTACTAACTACAGAGGTATGATTGGCTCTTTACTCTATTTAACTGCAAGTAGACCTGATATCATGTATGCTACCTGTCTTTGTGCAAGATTTTAGGCTGATCCAAGAGAACCTCATCTAATAGCTGTGAAAAGAATTTTCAAGTATCTAAAAGGTACAGCTGATCTAGGATTGTGGTATCCTAGGGAATCATATTTTAAGCTAATAGGTTACTCAGATGCAGATTTTGCAGGATGCAAATTAGACAGGAAAAGTACCAGTGGAAGCTGCCAATTTCTTGGAGGCAGATTGGTTTCTTGGTTTAGCAAGAAACAGAAATCAATTTCCACATCAACTGCAGAAGCAGAATATATTGCTGCAGGAAGCTGTTGTGCACAGATTCTTTGGATGAAGAATTAGTTACTGGACTACGGGTTAGAATTTTCTAAAATACCTGTTTACTGTGATAATCAAAGTGCTATTGCTATGACAGGTAATCCAATTCAACACTCAATGACAAAGCACATCAGCATTATGTACCATTTCATAAGGGAACATGTGATGGAAGGTACAGTGGAATTGCATTTTGTCCTAACAGAGCAACAACTAGCAGATATCTTCACAAAACCACTATGTGAAGCTACCTTTACAAGACTGGTAAATGAACTTGGAATGGTTTCAGGTTCTTTCTCAAAATCTGCTTAGTTTTTGTTCTCATGCATCAGACTTTATGATCAGTGTTTACAAATTGTCTTATCTCTATGTAATCTGTGCTTAAACTGTAATATATTAAATACTGATTGTTATCTGATGTGATTCTATATACTCTGATAGTGTTTGAATGTTTTGTGACTATTCAATCCAATGAGGATTATTTGTTAGATGCTGACTTAGTAGTCTTTAACAAACTGTGTATCCCATGTTTGAATTAGTTATTTATGTGGAAATCCATAATACAAGCAAACTCTGATTTTGATCTTAGTCAAATTTACTTTGTGTATTTTATTACTAAGTCACAAACTAGATTTTTGCTTCTTATCTGTCAAATTCTGATGTCAGTAAATCTTAAGGATGAACTACATGCTTGATAAGCCTCACTTATCTGAAGAAAACAAAAGAAAAGAAAAAATAAAGTGAGGTACTCCTTTGAGATCTAGAGTAAATATGTAAAAGGGAAGACCCAAGTGCATTGCTGGTATTAAGTTATATGCATTAGAAAAGCAAATAAATTTTTCTTGGTGAATTTTCACATTCTCTGATTACTGGAGAAATACTCTGAGAATAGCATAAATTTTGATAGTAGTTGTGACTCATTTACATTGAGAAGTGTTAGTCCCTTAACAATATGACAAGAATTACAGAAGGGGGGTTGAATGGAATTCTTGAAACTTTTTCTTGAAATAAAGATGTTCTAACTCGAATATATATATAAGTGTGAATGATTAGCATAATGCGGAATAGTTATATAAATGAATCAAACCATAAGTAATTAAAAACAAGAATCTTTAAAAAATTTCTGGTGGATTTGAATGATTCCACCAGAGATATATATTATATATCGAGAGAACCCTGTGTGCAAAATGCTCACAGCTGCTTACAACAATTGAACAACTAAGACTATAGACAAATGCTAAGATTTCTGCTTGCAAATGTTTCTCTGCTTTGTTGCTTAGTTAGTTTCTTAGTTGCTACTTCTTGGTTTATATATCACCAAGATTACAAAAGTAATAAGACAGGATAATAAATCAAAACTATCTAGTCTATTACAATGCTACTTCATTACTCTATTCCAGCATCTTTGAATATCTTCATAATAGCATGGAAATGGCAATGTTTCTTTGTTCTAAAAAACCCAGTTGAATAGGCTACCACATTCCATTTGCATCCACTCGACGCATGTGACTGTGTTGTCACTGTCAACAGATATTTGAATTTTTTATCCATCGGGTTCATGATCATCCGTCGGGTTGTCTAGTTGATCATCCGTCGACTTCATTGTAGTTTATCCGTCCGGTAGCAATCTGGCACTTGACTTCATTTCATTTATGCAGAATTACAAGACATCATCTATATACAATTAATCAACCTATTCTACATATCTAGTTAAAGTCAACATGACTTGAATACTACTTACAGAATCTATACAATGGTGTATGCAGGAATGTGCTACAGACTTACTATTACATAAGCTACTCACTCGATGGATAATATGTCATCATCCGTCGGGACTATAAATCTTATCCGTCGAGTGCTACATAATTTCACTAAGTAAGATCTACCAAGGTGTTTTGTTCATGAAGTCATCAAGTACACAACATATACACAACAATCTCCCCCAATTTATGTCTTCTGGAATTGTAGCCATAAATTAAGAGATACTTGATGATAAAAAAACACCCTAAAAATATAACTTTAGAAGAAAGTAGATAATACTGTAAAGTGCTTTAATTAACAAAAACTGTACAAATTTTTGCTCACAGTCATTTTCAAGATGCTCCTCTAGCCTAAGAAGATTTATCTAGTTCCTTGAAGGTCTAGATCACTTTCCAAGCTTTCTATTATTTTCCTCAATCTGATTTGGAGCTGCCTGTGGAATTCCAGTTCATCAGATTCTGAGAGATTTAGCTTTCCTTGCATTTCCAAAAGAGTCTCATTGCTGGAGATGCTCAATTGGTCTTCTAATCTGAAAAATCTTCTCACACCTTTGTCAATCATGAACTCCATCATCCAGTAGGGCCTTAGATGCACTCTTCTCCCTATGTAAGGGATAATTAGAGTCTTTGTAAGTGCATCTTTAGCTCTAACACTCCTTAGCTCTTCAATCTTCTTCAGTACCAATCTTCTTGCAGTAATGTTGAACCCAAAGTTCTTCTTGAAGGATGAATAAACTTTAATCAGTACAGCTTGGCTTTCTTGAAGGATCCTGTGAAGTGGCCACTGAATCTCATTTCCTCCTTTGTACTTGAACACTAACCTTTCAGGTAGGTTTCTGTATGCATCAATTCCTCTCACTTCATCTAGTTCATCTAGATAGAGGTTTAGATCAGAAAATTCTTTGATGTCACACAAGTACATGTAATCTCCCCTATTGTCTTTGGACTGAGCTTTGACTACAGATTTGGATTTGAGAGGTGACAGCTTCACTTTCTTGACTGCTCTTGACTTTGTTCTTCTTGGCTTGCTAAGGATTGGTAGATTGAAGTCAGGAATTGGTATGTTCTCCCATTCTATTGGCTCATCCATGGGCATAATAGGTTCACCATGAATATTCCTGTAGGGATCCACCACCCTGATATCTTCAAATACCACAGAGGGCTTTGATGCTTGAGTTGTAGATGGTGTGGATTCCTTAGGAAATTGATCTCCCAGTTCCTTGTCAACAATATCCAGTTTCCTTTTAGTTCTTTTACCAATTCCTTGATTCTTGGAGATTTCTTCTGTTGTTCAACTTGCTTCTTTAATTCAGTAATTTCAGATGGCTGAACAGGAATTTGTTGTGATGAATTTACAGCATGTAGCTTGGCTAAGATAGTAATTTGCTCTTTCTTCTGTTTAGCCTTTTTAGCATCTAGAGCAACTTGCTTATTTTCCTGCTTCAATCTAGCCTTTTCTTCTCTCTTTGCTTGAGCAAATTGAGGATGTCCAGCCACCACACAAATTTCTTTCCCATTCCTAAAAATCTTGGCAATTCTCCTTTTAGAAGCTGAATCAGCTGGATCTTTGTAGAAAGCAATTGATCTTGACAGAAGCTTCTTTTCATCAGGCTTAAGTGTCTCATACGCAGTATCCAAAGGGTTCTTCAATGATGATTTTGAGTAGTTTACCCTTGGTTTCAGAATTGTTTCAGTCTTTGAAGATTTGATGCAGGAAGGCTGTCCTCTTTCCAGATAATTCATGCTCATCTCATTCATACTAATTTGCTTGACTTGAGAGTGATGGATGGTTGACTTAACTGGCTCCTTGACAAGTTCAAACTTCTTTTGTATTTCCTCATCAATCTTCTCCCAGTTGACTAAACTTAACTTCTACTTATCAACTGCTCTTATGTTGGCTGCTGCTGCATTGATCAGATCTATACTATCTGTAACTGATGGCTTTGAGACTGTAATTGAAGGCACAATTACTTTACTGATTTAAATTTGAAGCCTCTCCCCCTCACTTGGTCTCACCCCCTCACTTGGTCCTTTCTCCCCCTTTTTGTTATCATCAAGTTGAGGTGAGGAGGGGGTTTGAGCAGCCATCAGTTTTTGTAGTAGATTTGTCTGTTGGGCTTGATGAAGATGAATGGCAGTTAAAGATGCTTCCATAGCTGACATTCTTGTGTCCAAGGCATCTATCTTGCTTGACAGATCATAATTTTTCCTTAATTGCCTCTTGATGTCAAGCATTGTAGCTTCTGGAAGTTTAGAATCTATCTTGTCTGAAATGGCCTTCTTCATCTCCTCAATATCACCCTTCATGGTGTTTACATCCCTAGCATGCTGGAAGCCCTGGATTTGTTGAAGTTGCAGGGAGGCTAGATGTGCCTGAAGGAGCTTCTTGGTGCGGGCATTAGTAGTGGTTTGAAGAGCAGTATTTGTCTGATTGATTAGCTAGATCAGGGTTGTCTTGAAGTAATGCTCATCACAGTGCTTTGAGAAGGCCCATGATGGCATACCTGATCTTGAACTTGAGCCTACTTCCCCCCCTATGACCATTGCTTCATCTTCACTATCCCCACTCCCATCTCCAAAGAAATCAGCTGAACCACCAGTCTCATAGTCCACATCACCAGTTGTAGAAGGCCAAGTTGTGATGGCATCCTTAGCTCTCATCATAGACTTTGTGGTATGCACCAAATTCAACATCCTTTCTGCATTGTCATTGCCCTATTCAGCTAGAAGTTGATAAGCTGGAGCAGGGTGAGTAAATGCCTCGGCATCAAGGGAGGTGGAATTTATAACAGCTTTAGGATGCTGAGATAGTCCCTCCCTGTCTGCATCTTGGACATTCATTGACTCACTAGCAATGACATCCATCCTTATAGCTCCAGTACCAGAATTTCTCTTATTTTCTCTCTTTTGTTGCATCAGGGTCTCACCCTAGCTCCCCACCCTCACACCCTCACCTTCACCTACTAAGGTGGCACTCCTCTCACTCTCTTTTGCCAATCCTGAAGAAATGAATTGCATAGTTTCACTCATTTCCTCTCTTTTTTCTTGGGAGCAACCCAGACTCTCACTCAAAACACTCTTCTTTCTCAATCCTAAGAGTGACTGCACAACCACTAAATCTTCTGCACTTGAAATAAATGAAGTTTGAAGCTGTGCAGAGATACTCGATGGATGAGTGATATCCATCGAGTGAGTGGTTTTGCTATCCGACGGATAACTGCTGTCAAGCTTATCCGCCGGGATACAATCACTACTCGACGGATGAGCAATATCTGTCAAGAGAGTAGAAATGAATGAGCTGGGAATAGAAACTATTGTTGACTCTGTGCTGATTGAAGATATTTTGGGCACAGATGATACAACAGTTCCTGAAAGAATTGGCAAGTGAGCCAACAAATCATCTAAAAGATGATGCTCACTTGCACTAGATTTTGGCTTCCCCAACAGAGTTAAAGAAAGGGAATCAGGAATTGATGTGTTTAACATATCCACATCCAGAATATTTGTTGGTGAGTTGGGTGTTTGAGGTGCTTCTATAACTAGAGATTTTGGCTATAACTCCACATTTATTGGAGCCACATAAAACTGAATTTGTGAAGGTGCAGTGACTGTGTCTGTTGCACCAGTTTGCACTGTCTGTGTACCCTGTACATCCCCAAGGGTTTTAGACTTCTTCTTTCTGGCATAAGTCTGGGGTGAGCTTGTGTCCCTAACCCTCTTGGCATGTGCTCTTGGTTGAGAGCTTTGTTCAATAACTACATCCTTTTGGGAGGATGCAGCTAGAAATGAGCTTTTGTCCTTTTTAAGCACTGCAGTTTGTTGGGAAACTGCAGTGTGGCTAGGCTGGGATCCACTCAACTCTCCAACCTTATTCTTGGGGTTTCTTTTATGTTCACCCCTTCCCTCACCTAAATTACCCTCCTTCACACTCCCCTCTTTGGCTTTATTGGATTTTGCAACTGGCATCTTTTGAGAGATACTAGAGGGGGCTTTTTTTGATATGGATTTTGAAATAATTGTAGGTTTGGTAGCTTGGGTAGACAACTGTTTGGTCATTGACACAATTGCCATAGCCACACTAGAACTCAAAGAAATTGTTGAGGTTGGAATAGTTGTAGGGATAGATGAACTTACCTCACTTACCTGAGGTGCTTGCTTTACGAGAAAATAGAACAATGGCACATCCTTGTGATGATTGGCCCTGTTCAAATCTGCAATGAGCCTTCTCTCTTGAACCCAACAATCTAATTTGTTGTTAGGATTCTCAAGGACAATCTCTTCACAAAGGTGGTTAGCTAACATCATAAGGAATCTAGCATAATACACATTCTTACCTCTTTTATTTAACTCTCCCAGTTTAAAACCTAACTCAAATAAAACAAGGTCACTAAAATTAAAATACTTATCTGTAACTAGCATGTAGAGCATGTTAAGCATGGAAATATTCACTGAATTAAAATTGCTAATCTTTCCTGAGAAAACCTTTGTAACTACATCACACATGAAACTCCATTCATTCCTAAGACCCATTCTCCTAATGTCACTCAGTTTAGAAGTAGGAAGTGCATAGTTCATGGAATTAAGCATGTTGATTATATCAGTGTCAGTGTGTGGTGAGGTTACATTGTCATCAAGAATTTTGAAACATGCTTTTATCACATCACTATTGATACAGAATTCTTTACCTTTAATGGTTAGTGTGATGGTCTTATCTGTAGAGTTGTAGGTAGCAGTGTGACGGCCTCAACCCCGGGGTCAGGAGTTGACGTCACTAAACACAATTGCCAAAAATATAAACAACAGAATTATTATTAAAATATAATAACTTGACCCCGAACCAAGATCCGATCCAGGTTCAAGTATAATTCAGGTTCTCAATATTACAAACTCTTTATTCAACATCTAAGACACACTAACTTTATTCAGCAACTCTTCAGACCTCATGGTCTGATACAAACTACCTCAGAGGAGCCAGGTCCAGTAGTGGCAGGAACACGGGTCGGTCTGACTGATCTTCTAGGCATCTGCGAAATATACATAACAGTTTGCAAGGGTGATCATAATCGCTCAGCAGTACCAAATATGAATAACAGATTAAAAACTGGAATGTAACAATAAACTGGAACAGAACTGTAATCATGAAATCAATATTTCATAATGAAAATTAAAGGTAACTGGATATCACTATTTAGCATGCTTTGTTAAAACATCATAGCAGTGTGCTGTGTAATACCAGAGTCCAATTTTAGCATGCTAATCATTTTATAAAACCGCTGTATCAACCAATTATACTCTTATATAATTCACAAATCCCAATCAGATACATAGCGGATATATGAAGACAGCTGATCAGGCTATCAACACCAGATGGCTCTAATTGCCATCCCATTTACCTGTTCCGGAACTCAGAGACTAGCTAGGTCTCTGACCTGCTGGACTAATCGGTTTTATAATGCGCGCAACCAAATTAGCCTCTTACGCTACCTCAATAGGCCTACTCTGGCCCCAATGTATCCCATATCTGACCGTTTTATCCAGTTTTCAAAACACTTGTACCTATCTCATTTTCAAAATCATTTAATTAACCAGCACACATATAAAATCCATTTCGCAATTCATTTCATTTGAGACAGGTACCTTTCGAAGTTACTTTTCCCCAAAACAATTCAAAAATAATGATTTTATAACTACAGGGGATACGTAACTTAAAACATTTTTGTTCCATTACGAGAATAAAACATTTAGCTATTCATATACACTGAACCATAAAAGAATGGTCAGGGGTACTTGCCTTGCAACGCTTTACAAACCCTAAGTAGCTTTCATGCTGACTTTGATCCTGGAACAACTCGACTGGGATCGAGAGGAGGTGGAAGCAATCGAAGGAAGAAGAAAATGAAAAAGGAACCAAGAAACGGGAGAGAGAAGACAGCAACAGGGAGAGAGACAATAGATTGATGATGTTTTAATCTCCCCAAAGCCAACTGTTGACACGTATATATTAATTGGATACGTGTCAATTTCTTTTATAAGATTTTGACACGTATCCCAGATATACCCGGGAACTGAAATTTTGCCCTGAAAACTGAATTTAGCGAACCAAGCCACCCTTAAAATAATTTCGACAAATTGCCAAAATAAAAGGGAAAATAATATAAATATCCCAAAGTTATGGAAACATAAATTCCGAAATTTTTAAAACAATTCTGGGATGCGCTGCATACCCGCTTTTTAATAAATAACGAAACGACGCGCGCATGAAACGATTCCCAAAAATTCCCAAAATAGTTTTAAAATTCTTCGAATAATACGAACTTAATAAAAATATAAATTTCATAATTTTTAAAGATTCCCATAATTAAATATGGATTTTAGCATTTAACACACTCAGAAAATCATTTAAAAATGAATAATTAACAAAATATTAATTTCTCAATTTTATAAAGTCCTAAAAATAATTATTGAAATTATAAAATTAGAAAACCAATTTTAAAAATAACCCAAATATTTATGGAATTAAAATTACAATAAAGTCACCTTTACAAGTAAAATAAAATCACATAACTCATCAATAAATCACATAATTCCAATCCCACATATCAACAAATCATAATTAATTAAATAACATTCAATAACCGCTGCCAAAATCAATACACGTCTTTTATTTATTTACTTAAACTTTTATTACACTTCCAAATATTAGAAATAAAATAAAAATACACGAGTCGTTATATTCTTTCCCCCTTAAAAAGATTCTGTCCCCAGAATCTAAGTCAACTAAACAAATGAGGATATTTATCAAGCATGTCTGACTCTAATTCCCAAGTAGATTCTTCTACTCGAGGATTTCTCCACAAAACTTTTACTATAGGAATTGACTTATTCCTAAGGACTCGTTCCTTACGGTCTAGGATTTGAACCGGTTGTTCTATATAGGACAAATCTGGTTGAAGCTCAGTCGGTTCATATTCTATAATTTGATTCGAATTAGGGACATAGGGCTTCAACATAAATACGTGGAACACATTATGAATGTGCTGCCACTGCGGTGGTAACGCTATCTCATAAGCGACCTTTTCCACTCTCTTCAAAACCTCAAAGGGTCCTATAAATCTAGGGCTAAGTTTACCCTTCTGACCAAATCGTACTAACCCTTTCCAAGGAGATACTTTTAGTAACACCAAAGCTCCTATCTCAAAGTCCATGTCTTTCCTATGCAAATCTGCGTATTTTCTTTGTCTATCTTGAGTTGCTTCCAATCTTTTTCGAATCAACACTATGGCATCTCTAGTCTGCTGAACCAACTCAGGGCCTAACACTCTCTTTTCTCCTACCTCATCCCAGTACAATGGTGATCTACACTTTCATTCATACAAAGCTTCATAAGGTGGCATCCCTATACTGGCATGGTAGCTATTATTATACGAGAACTCAATCAAAGGTAGGTGCTCGTCCCAATTACCCTTAAAATCTAGAACACAGACTCTCAACATATCCTCTATGGTCTGAATCGTTCTCTCACTTTGGTCGTCCGTCTGAGGGTGATAGGCGGTGTTCATATTCAATTTCGTTCCTAGGCACTCTTGGAATTTAGTCCAGAACCTGGAATTAAATCTAGGGTCTCGATCCGACACTATAGAAACAGGAACTCCATGTTTGGTAACTATCTCATCCAAGTATAACTTCACTAGCCTTTTCAACGAATACCTCTCATTAATCGGAAGGAAATGTGCCGACTTAGTCAATCTATCAATGATTACCCAAATAGCATCATGATTCGCTCTCGTCTTTGGCAATCCCACTACAAAATCCATAGAAATGTCTTCCCATTTCCATTGAGGAATCTCCAGAGGTTGTAACAATCCACTCGGTCGTTGATGCTCTGCTTTCACCGTCTGACACACGTGACATTTACTTACCCAATTGGCAATATCCTTCTTCATTCCTGGCCACCAAAAATTTCTCTTCAAATCCTGGTACATCTTGGTACTACCAGGGTGAATAGAAAACCTAGAGTTATGTGCTTCCTGCAATACTTCGTTTTTCAACTCTGTTATATCAGGAATCCAAACTCTGGATGAAAACCTATATAAACCTTGACTATCTTTTTGAGTACACAGCTCTTCTCCTGTCAAAGTATCCAACTCTTGTTCCATAACTCCTTCTTGACATCTTCTAATCTTTTCCATCAAGACCGGCTGGAAAGTAATTTCATATAGTTGCTCTTGACTTCCGTTAGATCCTTGAACTTCAATTTCCATTCTTTCCAAGTCTCGTGCCAATTCCTCAGCAATTTTAACCATATTCAATCTTTCCTTCCTACTTAAGGCATCAGCCACTACATTGGCTTTACCTGGGTGATAATTAATCGAATAATCATAGTTCTTAATAAACTCCAACCATCTTCTCTGCCTCATGTTCAGATCTTTCTGCGTAAATATGTACTTCAGGCTCTTATGGTCTGTATAAATGTCGCATTTCTCGCCATACAAGTAGTGACGCCATAACTTTAAAGCAAATTATATAGCCGCCAATTCAAGGTCATGAACCGAATATTTTTGCTCTTAAGGCTTTAGTTGTCTGGAGGCATAAACAATCACTTTGTCATGCTGCATTAACACACAACCCAGTCCTTTCAAAGAAGCATCACTGTAGATTACAAAGTTTCCCGTCTCATCTGGTAATGCTAACACTGGAGCCGTCACTAGTCTTCGTTTTAACTCCTGGAAACTCTCTTCACACTTTTCCGTCCAAACGAACTTCTCCTTCTTCCTGGTCAACTTAGTTAGTGGGGATGCAATCTTCGAGAAATCTTTCACAAACCTTCGATAATATCCTGCTAATCCAAGAAAACTCCTTATTTGCGTTGGTGTTTTCGGTTGCTCCCATTTTGATACGGCTTCAATCTTTACCGGGTCTACTTTGATACCTTCTTTACTTATTACGTGACCAAGGAACTGTACTTCCGTCAGCCAAAACTCACACTTAGAAAACTTGGCATACAATTTCTTTTCTCTTAACTTTTGAAGGGCAATCTGCAGATGCACTGCGTGATGTTCTGGATTCTTCGAATATATGAGGATGTCATCAATAAATACAATAACAAATTTATCCAAATACTCCTTATATACCCTATTCATCAAATCCATGAAAGCTGCTGGCGCATTCGTTAATCCAAACGACATCACTAGAAACTCATAATGGCCATACCTTGTTCGAAATGCAGTTTTGGAAATATCTTCCGGCTTTATCTTCAGTTGGTGGTAGCCAGATCTTAAACTAATCTTTGAGAAGTAACATGCGCCTTTAAGCTGATCAAACAAATCGTCGATTCGTGGCAAGGGATACTTATTCTTTATTATCAGCTTGTTCAATTCTCTATAATCAATGCACAATCTCATGCTTCCATCCTTTTTCTTCACAAATAACACTGGAGCACCCCACGGGGAAACACTGGGTCGAATAACTCCTTTATCCAATAATTCCTGAAGTTGCTTAGCCAATTCTTTCATTTCCATTGGGGCCATTCTGTATGGAGCCTTAGAAACTGGTTCGGCTCCAGGTTCCAAATCAATGGAAAACTCTATCTCACGATCAGGTGGCAATCCTGGTAATTCTTCTGGAAAAACATCAGGGAATTCTCTTACTATAGGGATTTCATCCAAAATAGGGGTCTCTTTCTTCGTATCCACTACATGAGCCAAGTACGCTTCACATCCTTGTCTCAACAATCTTTTTGCTTGCATCACTGAGAGAAACTTCCTATCTTGCCTCTGCCCTTGGTAACTGATCCTTCTATTATCTGAGGTGTACAGAACAACTCTCTTTTTCTTACAATCAATATTTGTCTTATATTGAGACAACCAATCCATACCTAAAATAACATCAAAGTCTCCCAACTCGAAGGGTATTAAGTCAACAGGGAACATATACCCCAAAATCTCCAGGAAATAACTAGGACAAAATTGTCTTACAGGTACTTTATCTTTATTAGCCACTTCTATAGTTAGAGGTTCGTCTAAGTATACTAACATCAATTGCATTTTATTCATACAATTCACAGATATAAAAGATTTGGACGCTCCCGAATCAAACAAAATGTTAACAGGTACGGAATTTAGAGTAAGCGTACCTGCAACCACATCAGAATCATGAACTGGAGACTTCTGGGTCATCTTAAAAGTCCTAGCTCTCGCAGTACTGTTGCTGGTCCTTGGGACACACTCTTTCCAACATTAACTTGAGTCACTGACTTGCAATTCCTAGCTATGTGTCCCACTTTGCCGCAACTAAAACAAATAACTCCTTGAATCTCAGACTTACACTCCGTGGAATAGTGACCTTTCTGTCCACACTTAAAACAATTAACATTCTCTCAGCACTGTCCACTGTGCTTTTTCCCACACGTCTTACAATCAACCACTGGCTTACTCATCCTCGTCGGGGCAGAGTTAACTGATGTTGTACCAGGCTTAACTTGGGGAAAGTTCTGCCCTTTAAACTTTTTATTCTTATTCCTTCCAAACCAACGCTGAAACTTCCGACTCGCTATTCCTGATTCTGATCTAGCGGGTCCACTTTCAAACTTTTCTTCTCACCCTGCTCTTTTGCAGCCAATTTCTGATCACTTTCTATTACCAGGGCAGCCTGAACTACCGAAGTATATGTCTTGAGTTGTAAGGCTACAACTCCACTCCTTATTTCTGGCTTCAACCCTTGTTGAAACCGCTTCGCTCGTTGGGCTTCTGAACTCACATATTCCGGTGCTATACGGGCCAACTCCATAAACTTCGCTTCATATTTCGTAACACTCCTATTTCCTTGTTTCAGCTCCAAAAATTCCATCTCCATTTGACTTTGGAGACAGGCTGGAAAGTACTTTTCCAAAAACAATTCTGTGAATCTGGTCCAGGGAACTTGACCTTCTCCTTCTAAGGCTCGCGTAGATTCCCACCAATAATTCGAATCATTCCTCAGAAAATAACTAGCATAATCAGTTTTTAAATCCTCACTCACCTTGGTGAGCGCAAACGCCTTTTCCATTTCCTTTAACCATATCCTGGCAGCGACAGGATCTACTTCTCCTTTAAACTCTGGGGGCTTCACTGCTTGAAAAGACTTAAAACTAACACCTTGAGTTGCCCCTCTCATCTCATGCTGCTATTGGATTTGTAGTTGCTGCTGTTAGATTTGCTGTTGTTGTTGTTGTATGAGTTGCTGTTGCTGTTGTTGTTGCTGTTGCAATTGTTGCTGCTGTTGTTGGAATTGTTGTTGCTGTTGGGCCAGCTGTACAGTCTGCTAATACAACAAGTTCATCAAATCACTCATGGAAGGATCCCCAGCAGATCCGTTATTGGGCTGAGAATTTCTCTTTGGTGGCATCTCCTGAAACATAATAGTCATATTTAAGAAAATGGATTGCTCCAGCAGTTTATATTTATGCATCAGGAGAGCGTTTCCACTAATACAATATTCTCATCCCCCATTATAATTGGATCCGTCCTGAGTGAATGATTATAGTCTAAAAATGCCAGCAACAGAAACAACAATAATAATAACAACAATAATAGCAACACACAATATATAAAAACTGAATAATAATATAAAGCAGCTGAAATACAATAACCAACAGAATCCACCTAGTACAACTGAAAATCCAACTACAAAGAACCATCCGAATACACACCAAAATTGGCTGTCATAGCAGCCTCGCCTACTACAACCTATCACAACATAATGTACATATACAAGGTACACAACTGCAGAACTCCTAGAAGTGACTCTGAGCTCTGTATCCCTCTACAACAGCTCTGTCTAGCCACTACCACTGCCACCAATGGAACCTAGCTCAAACACTAGCCAGTTCACTAAGTCCTGATACTGCACCACTCTGAACTCTGAGCTAATGAAACGGTCAACAGACCTAGCCCTCTCTACAGCCATCTGGGTCAATGCTCTCACACGGGCTCGCACCTCAGGGGAAGGGGCAGAAATACCCCAAAATGGTGCAACAGGTACCTGGTCCAACTGGGTAGCAAACTCGGGACTCTGATCTCTGATAAAGGAAGTATTCACCGCCCTATGGACATGATAAGGGATCGGTGAAGAAGTACCACTAGGGGCCACAGGAGGTACCGGAGGTCTCATCATGGAAGAACTGGGACCGCAGCCGGGAGGGAAATCCCTGACAGCAGACACAGACCTACGTACCCAACGGGGATGAGGACCAGATCCAGGGATGTCTCGAGGCACAAAAGAAGGGACTGGTGGAGGAGGCATAGGGGTCTCCTCGGTAACAGCATCAAGAGGTCTCTCAGAATCTGTGTTATCCGAATCAGAAGGATTCTCTCGAGATGGAGAGCTCGAAATCGCAATAGGCCACTATCAACATAATAGTATACAGACAAGACACAACCAGGTCAAGGCAATTCTATCAAAACATTTAATAGATGCCAGGGTAACGCCGTCGGAACCCTCGACTGACTCTAAAGGGTTGCTCCTCTATATGATTTGCTGACTTACACTTAAAGACTCACGTTATCGCCTACTCGACACAATCCCTAACCTGAATCAGGGACTTGAACCTGTAGCTCTGATACCAACTGTGACGGCCTCAACCCCGGGATCAGGAGTTGACGTCACTAAGCACAATTGCCAAAAATATAAACAACAGAATTATTATTAAAATATACTAACTTGACCCCAAACCAAGATCCGATCCAGGTTCAAGTATAATTCAGGTTCTCAATATTACAAACTCTTTATTCAACATCTAAGTCACACTAACTTTATTCAGCAACTCTTCAGACCTCATTGTCTAATACAAACTACCTCAGAGGAGCCAGGTCCAGTAGGGGCAGGAACACGGGTCGGTCTGACTGATCTTCTAAGCATCTGCGAAATATACATAACAGTTTGCAAGGGTGAGCATAATCGCTCAGCAGTACCAAATATGAATAACAGATTAAAAACTGGAATGTAACAATAAACAGGAACAGAACTGTAATCATGATATCAATATTTCATAATGAAAATTAAAGGTAACTGGATATCACTATTTAGCATGCTTTGTTAAAACATCATAGCAGTGTGCTGTGTAATACCAGAGTCCAATTGTAGCATGCTAATCATTTTATAAAACCGTTGTATCAACCAATTATACTCTTATATAATTCACAATTCCCAATCAGATACATAATGGATATGTGAAGACAGCTGATCAGGCTATCAACACCAGACGGCTCTAACTGCCATCCCATTTACCTGTTCCGGAACTCAGAGACTAGCTAGGTCTCTGACCTGCTGGACTAATCGGTTTTATAATGCGCGCAACCGAATTAGCCTCTTACGCTACCTCAATAGGCCTACTCTAGCCCCAATGTATCCCATATCTGACCGTTTTATCCAGTTTTCAAAACACTTGTACCTATCTCATTTTCAAAATCATTTAATTAACCAGCACACATATAAAATCCGTTTCACAATTCATTTCATTTGAGACAGGTACCTTTCGAAGTTACTTTTCCCCAAAACAATTCGAAAACAATGATATTATAACTACAGGGGATATGTAACTTAAAACATTCCTGTTCCATTACGAGAATAAAATATTTAGCTATTCATATACACTGAACCATAAAAGAATGGTCAGGGGTACTTGCCTTGCAACGCTTTACAAACCCTAAGTAGCTTTCACACTGACTTTGATCCTGGAACAACTCGACTGGGATCGAGAGGAGGTGGAAGCAAGCGAAGGAAGAAGAAAATGAAAAAGGAACCAGGAAACGAGAGAGAGAAGAGAGCAACAGGGAGAGAGACAATAGAGAGATGATGTTTTAATCTCCCCAAAGCCAACTGCTGACACGTATCTGTTAATTGGATACGTGTCAATTTCTTTTATAAGATTTTGACACGTATCCCAGATATACCCGGGAACTGAAATTTTGCCCCGAAAACTGAATTTAGCGAACCAAGCCACCCTTAAAATAATTTCGACAAATTGCCAAAATAAAAGGGAAAATAATATAAATATCCCGAAGTTATGGAAACATAAATTCCGAAATTCTTAAAACAATTATGGGTTGCGCTGCATACCCGCTTTTTAATAAATAACGAAACGAAGCGCGCATGAAACGATTCCCGAAAATTCCCAAAATAGTTTTAAAATTCTCCAAATAATACGAACTTAATAAAAATATAAATTTTGTAATTTTTAAAGATTCCCATAATTAAATATGGATTTTAGCATTTAACACACTCAGAAAATCATTTAAAAATGAATAATTAATAAAATATTAATTTCTCAATTTTATAAAGTCCTAAAAATAATTATTGAAATTATAAAATTAGAAAACCAATTTTAAAAACAACCCAAATATTTATGGAATTAAAATTACAATAAAGTCACCTTTACAAGTAAAATAAAATCACATAACTCATCAATAAATCACATAATTCCAATCCCATATATCAACAAATCATAATTAATTAAATAACATTCAATAACCGCTGCCAAAATCAATACACGTCTTTTATTTATTTACTTAAACTTTTATTACACTTCCAAATTTTAGAAATAAAATATACACGAGTCGTTATAAGCAGTGGTCCACATCTCTTCAACAACTTCACAGAAGATCGTGGGTGATTCCAGCATGGCATAATTGAGCTTGCAATCTTTCACAAAGTCCATCATCTTATGATAGTCACTCGAATGTTGAATACCCTTGTTCACTAGTGCAGTGAAATTGTTTTTCTCATAAATGAACCCAGTTTGAGACATAATCTTTACAATATGTGCCATTGTTAGAGAATAAGAGCTTGAAGAGAAAGAGAGTAAGTGCTTTGAGAGAGAATGAAATTAGAGCAGTTGAATTGAGAATGATAAAAGAAAAGTAATGGAAATGAAATAAGCTTTTATACTATCTCAAAAAATAACTGATAAAAATAATAAAGTAAAATAAAGTAACCAATAGAAATTGCCTAAAATAGTCGTTTAAAAATAAACTGTAAAAATTCCACCCATTATCCATCGTGTTATGCTTACAGACTGTAAGTATACTCGATGGATAATGTACAGGGAATTAACGACTGAGATTAAGACAATTCGACGGATGAGGATAAACAGTTATCCGTCGAGTCATAAAATATTCCAGAAAAATAATTGATTTTTATTAGCAAATAGTATACTGACGGATGATCAAACTCGATGGATAAAGATCATCCGTCGAGATGTAAATTTTGACTTAGCCAAAATTTCATCCAAGACTGAAAGATCAATTAAATTTCTGGCTGCATTTCAACTTGCAAATTAACTCATATAGATTTAAGAGTAATTAAGCATACCTAACTCACTTACAAACCTTGAAAAGGTGAATTCATCCAGTGGCTTGGTAAAGATATCTACAAGCTGCTTCTCACTTGGAACAAAATGTAGTTCCACAGTACCATTCATTACATGTTCCCTTATGAAGTGGTACTTGATATCTATGTGCTTTGTCCTTGAATGTTGTACTGGATTTTCAGTGATGGCAATTGCACTTGTGTTATCACAGAAAATAGGAATCCTCTCAACTTGCAAACCATAGTCTAGCAATTGATTCTTCATCCATAATATCTGTGCACAGCAACTACTAGCAGCAATATATTCAGCTTCAGCTGTAGAAGTAAAAACTGAATTTTGCTTTTTACTGAACCAGGACACAAGCTTGTTTTCTAGAAATTCACAGGTTCCTGTTGTACTTTTTCTATCAATTCTACAACCTGCATAATCTGCATCTGAATAACCAGTTAGATCAAAACCAGAATCTCTAGGGTACCAAATGCCAAGTTTTGGTGTTCCCTTGAGATATCTGAAAATTCTCTTAATAGCTATTAAGTGAGATTCTCTAGGACCAGCCTGAAATCTAGCACATAAACATGTAGCAAACATTATATCTGGCCTACTAGCTATTAAGTACAGAAGTGAGCCAACCATGCCTCTATAACTTGAAATATCCATAGACTTTTTAGTAGTGTTTAATTCAAGCTTAGTTGCAGTGGCCATGGGAGTTTTTGCAGATGTGCAATCCACTAGATCAAACTTCCTTAAAAGATCAAAAATATATTTAGTTTGACTAATGAATATTCCATCACTAACTTGCTTAACTTGTAAACCAAGAAAGTAAGTCAGTTCTCCCATCATACTCATTTCATACTTACTTTGCATCAGTTTGGCAAACTTTTTGCAAAGTTTTTCATCTGTAGAGCCAAAAATAATATCATCTACATAATTTGAACAAGTATACTAGAGCCATTAACATTTCTGAAAAATAAAGTTTTATCTACAGTACCTCTTGTGAAGTGATTTTCCAAAAGAAACTTTGATAAAGTGTCATACCAGGCTCTAGGTGCTTGCTTTAGTCCATAAAGTGCTTTCAAAAGATAATAGACATGATTTGGAAAATTTGGATCTTCAAAACCAGGAGGTTGACTGACATAGACTTCTTCCTCCAAATCTCCATTTAGAAAGGCACTTTTGACATCCATTTGATAGACCTTGAAATTGGCATGGGCTGCATAGGCTAAGAAGATTTTAATGGCTTCAAGTCTTGCAACAGGAGAAAATGTTTCATCAAAATCTATACCTTCTTGTTGGCAATAGCCCTTAGCAACCAATCTAGATTTGTTCCTGACTACTATGCCATTTTCATCCATCTTGTTTCTGAATACCCATTTGGTGTCTATTGGATTCTTTCCTTTAGTCTTGGGCACCAGCTTCCATACATTATTCCTTTCAATGGTTTAGCTCCTCCTGCATAGCTAAAATCCAATCAGGATCCAACAAAGCTTCTTCTACCTTCTTTGGCTCTTCCTTGGAAAGAAAGCTACTGTATAGAAATTCTTTATAAGTTGCTCTCCTTGTTTGAACTCTAGAAGAAACATCACCAATAATAAGCTCAAAGGGGTGATCTTTTGTCCATTTTCTTTGTTGAGGTAGATTAGCTCTTGATGAAGAAACCTCATTGTTGTCTTGATGTGTGATTGAGTTTTGATTGTTAGAAACTCCCCCTGAATTTATGGATCTTTGATTTGAGAAAGGGGAACTTTCTATAGGTGATCTATCTTGACTTCCTGCTCCTTTTGATAACCCGACAGATGGTGAATTTTGAGTACCGACGGATGAAGCTGGTTGTCTCCCGACAGATAACGCAGATTGCCTTCCGACAGATGAAGCATTATGCAACTCGACAGATGTTGAGTTTTGTGCTTCATTGGTAGTAGATTTATCTGCATTATCCTTAGACACTGTTTCTTGATCACTTTCATCATCACTGTCATCACTAACCATCTCCACATTGTCGAATTTGAGGCTCTCATGGTAATCTCCATCTTTCAGTCCTTCAATCTTTTTATCATCAAACACAACATGTATTGATTCCACAATAATGTTAGTGCTTAGATTGTAGACTCTATATGCTTTACCAACAGCATATCCAACAAAAATTCCTTCATCTGCTTTAGCATCAAACTTCCCATTTTGATCAGTTTGATTTCTCAGGATATAGCATTTGCAGCCAAAGACATTAAGAGAATTTAGAGTTGGCTTCTTGTTCTTGAACAATTGATAGGGAGTCATGTATCTTGCTTGATTAACCAGAGAAATATTTTAAGTGTAGCATGCAGTATTTACAGCTTCAGCCCAGAAATAGGTTGGCAGTTTAGATTCTTCAAGCATTGTCCTTGTAGCTACAATAAGTGATCTGTTCTTCCTTTCCACTACTCCATTCTGTTGTGGAGTCCTTGCTGCTGAAAACTCATGCAGAATTCCATTTTCATCACAAAATGCTCTCATGACAGAATTCTTGAACTCAGTTCCATTGTCACTCCTGATTCTTCTAACCTTGAAATCAGGATGATTATTGACTTGCCTTATGTGATTGATGATGATTTCACTAGCCTCATCTTTAGACTTTAAGAAATATGTCCAAGAGAACTTTGAGAAATCATCTACAATTAATAGGCAAAATCTTTTCCTTGAGATGGACAACACATTGACTGGTCCAAACAAATCCATGTGAAGCAGTTGCAAAGGCTCTTCAATTGTTGAATCAAGTTTCTTCCTGAATGATGCTTTAATCTGCTTCCCTTTTTGGCAGGCATCACACAGTTCATCCTTAGAAAACTCCACTAGAGGAATGCCTCTAACTAGTTCTTTCTTTACTAGCTCATTCATTACCTTGAAGTTTAAGTGGGATAGCTTCTTGTGCCATAGCAAACTTTCATCTTGACTTGCTTTACTGAGAAGACAAGTAACATATTCTGCATTAGATGAGTTGAAATCAGCTAGGTACACATTTCCTTTTCTCACACCAGTGAGAACCACTTTGTTGCTTATTTTATTAGTCACAACACAGGCTTCTGAATTGAAGGTTACTGAGTTGCCTTTATCACAAAGCTGGCTGATACTTAACAAATTGTGTTTGCGACCATCCACTAAGGCAACCTCCTCAATGATGACATTGTCCTTTGAAATCAAGCCATATCCCACAGTATAACCCTTGTTGTCATCTCCAAAAGTAATACTTGGGCCAGCTCCCTCCTTAAACCTGTGAGCAGGGTAGAATCACCAGTCATGTGTCTTGAACAACCAGTATCCAAGTACCAAAGATTCTTTCTGTTTTCCTGCACACATCAAAATCAAATCAAGTTGATTTTGGTACCCAAGTTTCCTTGGGTCCTGCCTTGTTAGCTTTCTTTTTCTGTTTCTTAGGCTTTATCTCATTTGACTTGGGGATATCAGATTCATCCTTGGTCATTTGAGTTGGGCCTTTAAAACCATTCATTGCAACAGAATTATCATGCATATTGTAATCAACAGGGAATGGCATGCTGTTAGTAAACATGTTATTCCAGTAAGGTATGCTAAATGGCATTTGTGGCATGCTAAATGCAGCATAATAATGATTAGGTGCAAATGGCATGTTAGCAAACTGAGCATTCATATTCTGTGTAGAAATAACATTCATAGGCATGGGAGGCATGGCATTCATGTTAGGAAATTGAGGTGGCACAGACATGGAAGTAGGCATGGCAGATTTGTAATTAACAGACAAATGATTTACACTACCACACTTGACACAATTTTTTCTAGGGGCATATTTATCAGGTGTGTAGTTATTGTGTTTGTTAATCCCTACTTTACCATTTCTATTGTTTTTCTTTTTAGTCTCTGTTTTACCTCAATCTTTTTAAGTCTGTCACTTAACTGTTTGATAGTCATGTGACCAACATTAGCCTTTTTCCCTTTCTTAACTTGACTCGATTCTCCTAAAACAAAGTTCTTGAAAACAGACCCATACTTCTCATTCAGCTCAACAAGTTTGGCTTTACTGATAGGCTTGCTCACAGCCGACGGATGAGGATTTTCATCATTCGACGGATAACCCTTTTTTTTATCCGATGGATGATCCTCATCATCCATCGAGTCTACATCTCTTAGCACTCCATCTACCAAATTTGGTTCTAGTTTCTCTTTGTTCTTTTTCCAGGCTGCATCACAGAAAGACTCAATTCCTTGAACTTTGGTGATTTGAGCATGGACATCCCTGGATGTTTTCCATGCTTTAATCACCTCATGTTCACGCTCGAGCTGCTTCTTCAAAATTTCTTCTTTCTTCAAGGACTCTGTTAATTCCTCCTTGGAAATCTTACACTCAATTCTTAACTTCTCAAAATCAATGAACTGAGGCTCAAGCACATTTTCCTCTCACTTAAAAATAAATTGTTTTCTTTAATTTTAGCATTTTATTTAGTAAGAGACTTAAGTGTAACACACAAATGATATAACTCTGTAGACATGTCATTTATGGCATCATTACACTCAACTTTAGATAAATGTGCAAGGTTTGTAGTAGTTACCTGATTACTTGAAGAACTTGTTTATGTTTCATCAGACTTGGGTATTAGGGCTAGATTGACATAGCTGACATCTTCATCTTCATCCAGAACATCTGCTGCCCAGTCATTTTCTTGTGTTATGAAAGCCATTTCCTTTTGTTTGAGTAGTTCAAAGTATTTTTGCTTATAATCCACAGGCTCAAACTTTTTCTCACTGGAATCTGACTTCCTACATTCACTGGCAAGATGCCCTGCCAAGCCACATTTGAAACATTTGAAACATTTGAATTTTGATTTATCCACCATGTTTCTATTTGGCTTGGCTGCTCCAAAGTTCTTCTTGAACTTTAGCTTGGAAAATCTCCTGGAAAGAAATGCTAGGTATTCATCAATGTCCTCCATGTCATCTTGGCTCAAAGAATCTTCACTTTCTACAGCAAGCCCCTTGCCCTTGTTCTCACAGACCCTTGAAGTTGATTCAACAGCTTCCATCTTCATCTCCTTCTCTTTCTCCAACTCAGCAACTAGTGCAATGGATCCTCCTTTCTTCTTTCCTCTCTCCATCCTCTCATCTTGCTCTATTTCAAGCTCATAAGTTTTCAAGATGCCATACAGTCTCTCCAAATTAAACTCCTTACAATCTTGTGAGTTTCTTAATGAGACTGTCATTGGTTTCCATTCCTTTGAAAGAGATATAAGGAATTTCATATTGGAGTCTTTTGTCTGATAGATCCTTCCATGCAACTTTAGAGCATTTAGTAGTTTTTGATGAAAGAGATATGTCCTAAGTCCAATCATGTATGAGGATTTAGGAATAACTTTTATGTAATCTGTTTTGATTTCATTGATATTAATAAAAGGCTTGTTTTGTTTTTATTACGGGCTCTATCTATTTAAATGTTTAAATAAGATATACCACAGTTTAGAGTAAAGCTTTTTATGGATTGTGATGAGATCATAATAATGAGACCTAAAAGATGATAACTCTAAACTTAAATAGTTCTTGGTCGTAGGATTACTAACCGGTAATTAATAATCCGTAAAGATCGGTACATACTATGCTTGCTTCATTATGAAGGATGTCTGTTCTCATAGACATTTGTGTGGTGACACTATAGCTAGTATGTAGGTGCTTATTATAGAATAAGTTCACTGAACATGACTCGCACAGCTGAACAACTGATGGAGTTCACTCACGTGTCAACAGTTGTTCACATAGTGATAGTTGTACAAGTATCCTTAGACTTGAGGTCATCATAGTCATCTTGTGTACACTGAACTATGCTTTGGTTTAGTTCTTAGTCTCAAGGGACAATTATAAGGGCTCTACTGGGTATAGGAATTTGTACACGAAGATAGTTTATGATCAATAAAGGATCTACCCCTTCCAGTGTAGGTAGAGAATGTTTAATGCTGATCCACTTATGTTAGTTCAGGAATCTCTGGCCAGAGTGAATAAAATTAGAAAGGAGTTTCTAATTTACATTAAATAGAACTAAGCATAGTGAATGGGAAAGCAAGTGATTAAATAAGATAGGCTTGACACAAGTTCCATGCCTTGTATTTAATCGTGACATTGCAGGGTAGAAGGAATTAATTGTATGGTAACTACTCACTGAATAGGTTCTTGGTATTCTAAGCAGTGAATTCGTATTATCCGGATAGTCGCGATATGCTGAGAAGTATCCCTCACGATGTAGAATAAATATGATTAATTAATTAACCATATTTAATAAATTATAGAATTTATATAAATAATGATAAAATAGTTTTATTATTATTTATTTCTACTACCGGCTTAATATTGAACATACAAGGTCACACCATAAAAGAGAATGATTTAATGGTGGAGGAATTAATTAATAATGGCTGAGAATTATTTATTTATGAAATAAATAATTAATTGGAAAATTTAATAATTGATTAAATGATATTTAATTGATTATAAATTAATTAAGAAAAGGTTCTTAATATTATTAATTAATTTTTGGAAATTAAATCAAGTGAGAGAATTATTTCTAAAGAGTTTAGAAAAAGGATTAATAATTAAAAGGTGTTTTAATTATTAGTGAGAATAATAAAGGGTTAATAATAATAATATTTTATGGAAAAAATTTCAGCTAAAATTTTTGCCTATAAATATACTATTATAAACTCTATTTTTGCCTCAACCAAAAAGATTTACAAAACCCTAATTCTCTCCATCTCCTCCTCCTTCATTACATCGTTTTCTTGGTGTATACCGGTGGAGTGCTTCACACTTGAGGAGCAACTGCTAAGGATCTCCGTTCATCGTTCTTGGATCGCTATTAAAGACCTCCATCTTTCCATTAACATAAAGCTTCTTAAGGTAAACATACTGAACTACGAATTAAATATTATTTTTCGCATGGATCCTGCGGAGGGTTACGGTTTTTTTTTAAGATTAAATTTTCGTTTTCACTGCGTTTATGTGCTAAAAACCCTTCAATGGCATCAGAGCTACTTGCGAAAAGTTTTTAATTCGTTTATGTGTTTAACTGTTTTCGATATATGAGCATGTACGTGATTCGCCATGATTTGATGTTGATATAATATGCTTATATATGTATGATTTTGAATATATGATATTCATGTGAGTTGTATAATCATAAGATGATTATGTAATTTGTAAATATACTGATATATACATTATTTATGTTTGTTCTAATTATGAAAATCATATTAGATACGGATTCTGAATTGGCTGCTGCAGATTTGCTAGAAATCTGGGTCTGGTGTCCGATTTACGCAAAAGAATACCATATTCCATAGGTAAACGAGCGTCTGAACAAAACTAATAGAAAAAGCTATCAACGACTCATCTGTAAGGCGTTTGACGTCGTTTACGGCCCGTAAACAGTGATTCTTGTTTTTTCTGATTTGATTTTGATTTTTCTGATTTTTGTCATAATTTCTTTTTATGATTAGATCATGGATAATATGATATGTTAAGATCAGATTATGTGTTTTAACATGCTTTTATGTGTTGTATGAGCATGGTGGATGGTTATGGCCTTTCGAGCTTAGTGTAATGGTTTTGGTTTTGGTTTTAAATACGACTTGCATGTCGTCAATCTTTGTAATCATAAATCTCGAATGTAACTTGAGTTATTCTTGTAAGTTCATTAAATTAGTTTTACTTTCAATCATGTAATATAATTGAAGACTCAAGAAGGCTATCCAATGGAGGTGATACAAAGAAGAAGACGAGGCATACAAGAAGTCTAAACAAAGAAGAAGACTTATGTAATAAGTAGTTGTATTTATTTCTATCACCATATTAGATTGACCTTGATCTTTATCATGAGCTTGATAAAGATCACATAGGATGGAGCCATAACCAAACACATTTACTTTATTGCACTTTACATTTACTTGTTTATTTAATTTTATATATGAGATATATGCCTATGTTTACCATGCGATGATAGATTTAGGTGAACTTAAATCAATATAAGGCGTGCTCTAGAAAATCTAGAATAGGAATCGTTTCTTGCCTTAACAATAAATATTATGAATACGATCATGAGATTCTTGTGTTTATGAAACACGTCATTGAATATGAATTTTCAATATTGAGAGAAAGGATGATTATGTCAACAACAGATTTCTATCTGTAAGAAAGGGTTATTAAGTGATGCCTCTTGACAATGCTCCACCCGATCTGGGAATCATCTGATTATCGATTATTGATTTAAAATATTTAATTTAAAAGGAAGAATCTCTTTATAATATGATTATGATTGTAACGTAATATAATCCCTCTAAAATTAAATAATACCAAGTAGTAATTGGCCAATGACACAACGGGCTTGTGTCGGTCATAGCCTTCCAACATGGTAGAAAGTGGTTCTTATTTTTAAATCATTGTCGTTTCGTGCTACAACCGAGGGCTTTGATTTCGAAATAAGAAATACTTGTCTATTACATAGAGATGTGTACATTGAATTAGAATCTAAAGGTCGGTACGTGCTACAGCCGTGGGCCGTTGGAGACTGATTCAATTGTACGAAATGTTGGGTTAGACTTGACTTAGAATATTGAGTTTGTCGTGCCACATCCGTTACTCAATTATTCAAGAGGCTAAACTTATATTAGGGAATAACATAAGATGTAATTGACAAGAGTTGTCTGCCTATTGAACATCACATGACATTTCGTGCCACAGCCAAGGTTGTGTGATGGAATGTAGGATCCCTATTCCCACTAGCATTATGAATGCTTAATTTTCACTTAGGGGGTTTAAAAAAATTAGATAAACTAGTGGGAGGCACTTATGAATAAAGACCCTATTCATATAGTGTTTTGAAATAAAATTGAATATTTGCTAAGTGTTGTCATGTGTTTATCATTTACAGATTTACTATATTCATCATGTCTTCTGCACTATCACTCCGAAGCATACTAGATGCTCACAAGTTGACTGGTCCTAATTTAGCTGTTTGTTTTCACTGTAACAAGTTAGGGCACTGGAAGAGGAACTGCAAAGTTTACCTTGCAGAATTGAAGAAGAAGAAGGGTAGTAAGACTACCGCTTCTGATTCAGGCATGTTCATGATCGAAGTTAATATGTCACTAGGTCAAATTTCTACTTGGGTATAGATATCGCCTGTGGTTCTCATATTTGCAATTCGTTGCAAGGACTAAAGGGAAGTAGGACTCTTGAAAAGGATGAGGTGATTCTACGTATGGGCAATGGAGCAAGGGTTACGGCCATATCTGTAGGATCATTTAGTTTACATATGCCTACGGGAAAGACTATTATTTTGAATAATTGTTATTACGTTCCCTCTATTGTGAGGAATATTGTTTCCATTCCTATATTGGATGTGGATGGTTTTTCATTTATTATTAAGAATAATGAATGTTCTATCCTTAGAGATAATGTTCTTTTTGGACGCGGCATTTTAAATAATGGTCTGTATATATGTGACGTAGTGCATGATTTACTTCAGATTAAACAAACTAATAAAAGAAAATGAGATGATGAAAATCTGACCTATTTATGGCACTATAGGCTAGGTCATATTAGTGAAAATAGACTGCGGACATTGCATAAGGAAAGGTTACTTGACCCCTTTGATTTTGAATCATATCCTACATGCGAGTCTTGTCTATTGGGTAAAATGACCAAATATCCATTTAGTGGACATGGAGAGAGGGCTGCAGATTTGCTAGGATTGGTACACACAGATGTATGTGGACCAATGTCTACGCAAGCCATGGATGGATTTTCGTACTTCATTACTTTCATAGATGATAGATCTAGATTCGGATATATGTATTTGATGAAACACAAGTCTGAAGCCTTTGAAAAATTCAAAGAATATAAACATGAAGTGGAGAAACAAACCAAACACAGTATTATAACTCTTCGATCAGATCGAGGTGGTGAATACTTGAATGGAGAGTTTCTAGATTATCTCAAAGAAAATGGTATAGTCTCCCAGTGGACTCCTCCATATACTCCATAGTTAAATGGGGTATCTGAAAGGAGAAATCGAACTTTGTTAGACATGGTTCGGTCCATGATGAACTATGCGAATCTTCAAGTATTCCTATGGGGTTATGCATTGGAAACCTCAGCATATTTACTGAATAAGGTGCCTTCCAAATCTGTTCCTCAAACACCATATGAGATATAGAAAGAAAGGAAATCGAGTCTTAAACACGTTAAGATTTGGGGATGTCCAGCTTATGTCAAGAAAGTTGACCCAGATAAGCTGGAATCTCGATCCGTAAAATGTAATTTTGTGGGATATCCTAAAGAGACTTTGGGGTATTACTTTTACACCGATCATCGGGTGTTTGTCTCCAGACATGCTACCTTCTTGGAAAAGGAGTTTATCCTTGAAGGAAACAATGGGAGCAAAATTGAACTTGATGAAGTTCAAGAAGCACAAACTACTACGGATCAAGTGGAAACACCTGTTCAGACTGAACAACCTTCTGTGGAACAACCCATTCGTAGGACAGGGAGAGTGTCTTGCCAACCTGAGAGGTATTATGGCCTTGTCATTGAGAATAACAATGAGTTGTCAATCATTGATGATGACAACCCTGTGACCTATAATGAGGCTATGAGTAGTGTTGACTCAGAGAAATGGCATAGTGCCATGAAATCCGAAATGGAATCTATGTATACCAACCAAGTATGGACTCTGGTTGAGGCGCCTGAAGGTGTTAAGCCTATTGGGTGCAAGTGGGTATACAAAAGAAAGATTGGAGCCGATGGCCAGGTGGAGACCTATAAGGCCAGGCTCGTGGCAAAAGGATTCAAACAAAGGCAGGGGATTGACTTTGATGAAACTTTTTCGCCTATAGCCCTGTTAAAATCAATTCAGATTTTGCTTGCGATTGCTGCTTACTACGACTATGAGATCTGGCAAATGGATGTGAAAACGGCCTTCCTCAATGGGGAACTTGAGGAGGAAGTGTATATGACACAGCCAGAGGGTTTTCTTTCCAAGGGAAATGAACACCTAGTGTGTAAGCTGTTGCGAACCATATATGGTTTAAGGCAAGCTTCTCGTAGATGGAACATCCGTTTTGATGAGACAATCAAAGAGTTCGGTTTTATCAAAAACATAGATGAACCATGTGTCTACAAGAAGGTTAGTGGGAGCACGGTAACATTTCTTATATTGTATGTGGATGACATACTTCTTATAGAAAATGATATACCGATGCTACAATCAGTCAAAGTATGGCTATCAAAGAACTTCACCATGAAGGACTTGGGAGAAGCATCCTACATTCTCGGTATGAAGATCTATAGAGATAGATCTAGAAGAATGATAGGTCTTACCCAGGGTACATACATCCAGAAAGTGCTTAAAAGGTTTAACATGGAAAACTCCAAAAGAGGTCTCATACTGATGAGCCATGAAGTGTCCCTTTCCGAAAAAAATGTCTCCTAAGACACCTGAGGAAAGAGAGCGTATGAGTAAGATTCCTTATGCTTCAGCAATAGGATCTATCATGTACGCGATGTTGTGTACAAGGCCTGATGTTGCTTATTCAATTAGTGTGACGAGCAGATATCAGTCCAATCCAGGTGAAGACCACTGGAAATCAGTGAAAAATATCCTTAAGTACTTACGAAGGACTCAGGACATTTTTCTTGTTTTTGGTGGTGAATCTGAGTTGAAATAGAGGGTTATACTGACTCTAGTTTTCAATCAGAAAGTGATAGCAAATCCATGTCATGGTACGTGTTTACTCTGAATGGTGGTGCAATTCAGATTGTTGAAAGAGGAGATGTCAAGGTCGAGAGAGTTGACACACATAACAACGTAGCAGACCCACTCACAAAGCCACTTTCTCAGAGTCACTTTGATCGTCATAAAGACAAGATGGGTATTAGATACTAGAGTGATTGGCTTTAGTACAAGTGGGAGATTGAAAGAGATATGTCCTAAGTCCAATCATGTATGAGGATTTAGGAATAACTTTTATGTAATCTGTTTTGATTTCATTGATATTAATAAAAGGCTTGTTTTGTTTTTATTGCGGGCTCTATCTATTTAAATGTTTAAATAAGATATACCACAGTTTAGAGTAAAGCTTTTTATGGACTGTGATGAGATCATAATAATGAGACCTAAAAGATGATAACTCTAAACTTAAATAGTTCCTGGTCGTAGGATTACTAACTGGTAATTAATAATCCGCAAAGATCGGTATATACTATGCTTGCTTTATTATGAAGGATGTCTGTTCTCATAGACATTTGTGTGGTGACACTATAGCTAGTATGTAGGTGCTTATTATAGAATAAGTTCACTGAATATGACTCACACAGCTGAACAACTGATGGAGTTCACTCACGTGTCAGCAGTTGTTCACATAGTGATAGTTGTACAAGTATCCTTAGACTTGAGGTCATCATAGTCATCTTGTGTACACTGAACTATGCTTTAGTTTAGTTCTTAGTCTCAAGGGACAATTATAAGGGCTCTACTAGGTATAGGAATTTGTACACGAAGATAGTGTTTGATCAATAAAGGATCTACCCCTTCCAGTGTAGGAAGAGAACGTTCAATGCTGGTCCACTTATGTAAGTTCAGGAATCTCTGGCCTGAGTGAATGAAATTAGAAAGGAGTTTCTAATTTACATTAAATAGAACTAAGCATAGTGAATGAGAAAGAAAGTGATTAAATATGATAGGCTTGACACAAGTTCCATGCCTTGTATTTAATTGTGACATTGCAGGATAGAAGGAATTAATTGTACGGTAACTACTCACTGAATAGGTTCTTGGTATTCTAAGCAGTGAATTCATATTATCCGGATAGTCGTGATATGCTGAGAAGTATCCCTCGCGATGTAGAATAAATATGATTAATTAATTAATCATATTTAATGAATTATAGAATTTATATAAATAATGATAAAATAATTTTATTATTATTTATTTCTACTACCGGCTTAATATTGAACCTACAGGGTCACACCATAAAAGAAAATGATTTAATGGTGGAGGAATTAATTAATAATGGCTGATAATTATTTATTTATGAAATAAATAATTAATTGGAAAATTTAATAATTGATTAAATGAGATTTAATTGATTATAAATTAATTAAGAAAATGTTCTTAATATTATTAATTAAGAATTTATTTTTTGGAAATTAAATCAAGTGAGAGAATTATTTCTAAAGAGTTTAGAAAAAGGATTAATAATTAAAAGGTGTTTTAATTATTAGTGAGAATAATAAAGGGTTAATAATAATAATATTTTATGGGAAAATTTTCAGCTGAAAATTTTGCCTATAAATATACTATTATAAACCCTAATTTTGCCTCAACCAAAAAGATTTACAAAACCCTAATTCTCTCCATTTCCTCCTCCTTCATTACATCGTTTTCTTAGTGTATATTGGTGGAGTGCTTCACACTTGAGGAGCAGTTGCTAAGGATCTCCGTTCATCGTTCTTGGATCGCTATTAAAGACCTCCATCTTTCCATTAACGTAAAACTTCTTAAGGTAAACATACTGAACTACGAATTAAATATTATTTTTCGCATGGATCCTGCGGAGGGTTTCGTTTTTTTTTAAGATTAAATTTACGTTTTCGCTGCGTTTATGCGCTAAAAACCCTTCATTTGAAACCTACTAAAAATGTCAGTGAGAGACTCACTTTCTTCATTATGAAAATGCTCATATTGCTGAATCAAGAGTTACATCTTGTTTTCTCTAACTTGCTCAGTGCCATCACAGATGATCTGTATTGTATCCCAAACATCCTTGGCAGTTTTGCTGTTGATAATGTTGTCAAACATGTCTCCATTAACTCCATTAAACAGGATGTTCATGGCCTTTTTATCCTTCCTGACTTGTTCAATGTCAGGATCAGACCATTCATGCCTTGGCTTGGGGACTGATGGTTTGTTTCCTGTTGCAGCTCTCATTGGAACATGAGGGCCTCTTTCTATGCAGTCAACATAGGCCTCATCTTGAGAAAGAAAATGAAGATGCATCTTTACCTTCCAATGATGGTAATTATCTTTATCCAGAAAAGGGATCTTGACTCCAACATCCTTCTTGTTCATCTTGCTGTATTGTTTTGATCTTTAAACTCTTTGTAAGTTAAGAGCTCGCTCTGATACCAATTGTTAGTCCCTTAACAATATGACAAGAATTACAGAAGGGGGGTTGAATAGAATTCTTGAAACTTTTTCTTGAAATAAAGATGTTCTAACTCGAATATATATATAAGTGTGAATGATTAGCACAATGCGGAATAGTTACTTAAATGAATCAAACCACAAGTAATTAAAAACAGGAATCTTTAAAAACTTTCTGGTGGATTTGAATGATTCCACCAGAGATATATATTATATATCGAGAGAACCCTGTGTGCAAAATGCTCACAGCTGCTTACAACAATTGAACAACTAAGACTACAGAGAAATGCTAAGATTTCTGCTTACAAATGTTTCTCTGCTTTTTTGCTTAGTTAGTTTCTTAGTTGCTACTTCTTGGTTTATATATCACCAAGATTACAAAAGTAATAAGACAGGATAATAAAACAAAACTATCTAGTCTATTACAATGCTACTTCATTACTCTATTCCAGCATCTTTGAATATCTTCATAATAGCATGGAAATGACAATACTTCTTTGTTCTCGAAAACCCAGTTGAATAGGCTACCACGTTCCATTTGCATCCACTCGACACATGTGACTGTGTTGTCACTATCAACAGATATTTGAATTCTTTATCCGTCGGGTTCATGATCATCCGTCGGGTTTTCTAGTTAATCATCCGTCGACTTCATTGTAGTTTATCCGTCGGGTAGCAATCTGGCACTTGACTTCATTTCATTTATGCAGAATTACAAGACATCATCTATGTATAATTAATCAACTTATTCTGCATATCTAGTTAAAGTCCACATGACTTGAATACTACTTACAGAATCTATACAATGGTGTATGCAGAAATGTGCTACAGACTTATTGTTACATAAGCTACTCACTCGATGGATAATAAGTCATCATCCGTCGGGACTATAAATCTTATCCGTCGAGTGCTACATAATTTCACTAAGTAAGATCTACCAACGTGTTTTGTTCATGAAGTCATCAAGTACACAACATATACACAACAAGAAGCCGCTGTAAAAGGAATGTCAAAAGATGCATAAAATGAGCACAAACAGTTGAGGTGGACTCTTGCATATATTTATTCTATAGTAGACTTCAAAATTAAAGACAGATTTTAAGCATTTTTCTTAGTTATGCCTTATTTCTAAGATATATGAAGTTTATCAGACTTTAATCTTTATCTGATCGTTTGCATATGCACACACTCTCACTCTATATGAATGATGAAAATTACTGTGGTGATTAAGTTATTTTTGACAAACAGTTAAGTATTATTTGTATAAATTCTGAGAACAAGTTCTGATGAAAGTTTTGATGATTAAACTCTGAAGAAACCAGTCAGTATTTGTGTGAAGAATCACAGTAACAGACATTCACTTTTTGAGTACAGGAGCCATGTTCTGATGACCGTTAAATTCTGATAATAGTCAAGTTCTGATGCAAATCCTGATGGAAACTCTGATGCTTATGCGGCATTATTTAATTACTTGGCTTATTTTTAGTATTACTGTAACGGTTATATTTTGTCAGAAAATAATTAAGTGAGATAAAAACAGTGATAATCATTTGGTTTATGGGTTGCGTGTTTGTTTTGGTAACAGCATGTGAGCAATAAGTACTGCACTTTTACCATGCTCACTCATTACGTTTTGACTGTTTCCATGCAGCCAGGTGTAAAAAGATTGTTTTGCTTCACAAAATTGACCGTTGTCACATGGAGTGTATAAATAAGAGAGTTAAAAGATTTTACAATCTTTTACCTACTATTTTTACTTTCAAATCTCTCTTATTCTCTCTCTCACTCTCTAATATTCTCTGACGGACTTTCTTACAGGCATTTTAACAAACACCTTGTGAATACACATTTTCTCACTTATTTACTTACAGAAATGGCACCCAAAGATCTAATCTATGATGGAGTCAAGTTTGTTCCTAATAACTACATGGCTATTCTTTCTAAGGACGAGGCTCCTTCAGAACTTCATTTCGTCCAAGACTTTCTTGCTCGAAGTAAAATAGGCTATGCACTGACCCAACCCCAGGTTCTCTCATGCAAGAAAATACTGGAGTTTTGGAGGACTGGTGTTTATGATGATGGTGGAAAAGCTGGGTCCCCAAGTATTATCTTTATAACAGGGGAGGATGAGCATGTGGTTACCTTGTCAACTGTTCGACAAGCACTACATTTTCCAGAAAATTGCACTTTCAATTCAGCAGTTGAGGAGCCAGCTCTTCAATAAATGATGGCAAATCTGGGCTATGAAAAGTCTTTGGCAAAGCTGGGACAATTGAAGAGACCCCACATCAGGAGGGAGTGGAGTTTTTTCTTTGACTGTATTACAAAAGCTTTTGCCAACAAGTGCTCAAACTTTGATGCTATACCTATAATGAGTCAGCAAATCGGGTATGCCCTTTTGAATCAAACACATTTTGATTATGCAAGTGCTGTTTTAGGGTTTATTGGTGATAGGATGAAAGAAGATAGTAATATAGTCTATTTTGCTAGATTTTGTCAACTTATTTATAATTTATGTTGTCCTGATACACCATAAAACTTTAGTGAAACAATTGAACCCTTTAAACTTCACAAAAGGGCTTTCACTGACTTATTATCTACTGATAATAAGAAGACTATAATAAGACCCCTCCAAATTCCTCAATCAGTTAAACAATTCTTAGTAAATGTTGATCCTCTCATATACAGTACCATATATCTTGATATAGCACCCTCTCAACCTCCATCAGCACCTACAACCAATACACAAATAGCTCCATCCTCTCAACCTCAACCACAGCCAACCATCAGAACTTATTTCCAACCTGCACAATCCTCTCACCGACAACCATCTACTACAATATCAAGACACAAACCTTCAAAAGCTAAATCTGTTCCTAAATCTCTACCAAGGAGAAGAAGGATGATTCTAAGGCATGAGTCTGATGAAGAAGAGGAGCAAGACCAGGTTCATGCATCGGAACCTGTGAGTAGAAGGTGAAAAAGTAAATTTTCAGAAGGAGGTAGAAGCTGAAGGGTCTGAAATTCAGAAAAGGAAAAGATCTGCAAATTCTGATACAGATCATGTTTCTCTACCATCGAGGAGACCAAAAAAAATGAGAGCAGGAAGGCATATGGCACAACCTCAATCTGAGGATGCTATAGAAGCTGAGGAAGGGGATCAGAAATCTCTGATCTCATCAAGACCAATAGTGATTGAAGCTTTGCCACCTCCACCTCAAGCTCAAGACACTATTCCAGACACAGTGATCACACTTCCTGTCTCTCCTATCAAAGAAAATATTCCAGTTGAAGATTCAGGATTAAGTCCTGGAATTGACCTTCATAGGCTGATAATTCCATCTGTCCTGTTTCTGGAAGCTCCACAAGGACAAGTGACAACTCCACCTGTTTCTCCACTACATGTTGAAGTTCCAAGTACTCCCACTCTGGATGTGAAAACAGATAAAGTTATACCGGAATCTCCAACAGCCATACACACACTTGTGTTTTCAGAAGATGAAGAGTTTCTTGCAAGTTCTGGAGAGTCAGCTCCAGTTAACACACCAACTCAAACTCTTGGAAATGAGGCACTTATTAAGAAGTTTGTTGAACAAGATGCTCATGTTCCATGGGAAGAAACTTACAGAGGAGTTGAATGGACCAAGAAGTGGAATGAATCTGATTTCATTCCAAGCTCCAAAGCTCTGTCAGATCATATTGCTAAAGCTGATGAGTTGATGACAAACTCTGACTTTAAAGCTCAACTTAAAGTCACAACTCTCAGTACTAAAAGCCTTCAAGGTCAACACTCCATTACTCATGCCAACGTTGATAAACTACAGGAAAATGCTGATAAGCTGGACCTGATGATCAAGCTGGAAAAAAATAGGTTTATCAAACCTATTCATGAGAAAGTAGAGGCAATTGAGAAGGTTCAAGAAAAGCAACAGGCCCAATTGACTGAGATCCTGCAGAATCAAGCCTCTCAACAAGCTCAACTGAATGAAATTCAATCTTCAGTTGAACTTCTTCTATCTTTACTCCTACCAGATGATGCCAAAAAGGGGGAGAAGATAATGAAGTCCAAATGCTCAACTAGTCAAGTACTGAAGAAGAAGGATGATAAGGAAGATGACCAGGGAAACCCTAGCAAGGGCAAGGGTCAAGGGCAAAGCGGAAAAGTTTCTTCAAGGAAACAAATTTCTGACTCTAGCAAATCTTCTACACAGAAGAAGACAAGTTCTGAAGCTGTAAATGCTCAATCTCTGAAAGAAAGTTCTGATGATCAAAGTCTGATATCAAGTTCCGATCTTCTCATTCAAGGTGATAGTCAAGACTCTCAGAAGTTTTTGCAAACTCTGAAGCTCAAGGGAAGGGAGACTACAGTCTATTATAAAGATCCCAAGATTCAGACACTTGATGAAGAAATTGCCAAAAGACTATTTCTCAAGCATAATCCTGGAATGGATTTAGAGACTTTAAAGGAGGAAGAAGCTAGATTTGCAGCTGAGAAGACAAATCTTAAGTCTAAAGCTTCTGATGAAGAAACCTCCAAGGCCTAAGGTAAAAGGCATTGTGATAAAGGAAAGGTCAAATTCTGAGGCTTCAAAGCCCAAGACAAGATCACAAGTTGAAGTTGATCCCAAGGATAAAGGGAAAGGAAAGATTGATGAACCAACAAAGCCACAGGAGATGAAGATTCCTCAAATCCTGATGTAACCAGTGTGCAAAATGGTTCAAGTTTTTGATGATACAGCCGCTGAAGATGAAACTGTTGAAACTCTGAAAAGAAAGAAGATAACTGAAGAATCTAATACAACCTCTGACAAAGCTCAGGTTGTTCAGAGTGAAAAACAGCAAGCTATAGAAGAAATAGCAAATTCTGATCAAATCATCAAGACATCAACCTCTGACAGTGCTCAAGTTAATTTGAACAAATTGACAGTTACTGATAAGAGAAAACTCCTATGGAAGAATGTTAATCCATCAAATCCTAAGAAAAGTCAGCTGCTATCTGATTTCATGACTGTTGGATTGAAAGCCAGAGAAGCAAGAGACAGAGCTGGATTAGGTTCTGAAGAAGGCAAAATCAAGACAGGAGTTGAAGTACTTACAAGAGATCCATTCTTATTGACTGATAAACCTCTTGAAGAAGTTACACAGAAACACCTTGATAAGGTTATATCTGTTCAAGTGGTACTAGATGCTCATGATAAAAGTAATGTCAAAGAAAAGCTGATTCTGTTTCTTGAAAATGGAAGAACATATATAATGTCAGAATCAGATGTGCTAAACAAATCTTCGAAAGAACTTCAATTCTTTCATTATCTTTTGGAGATAAAGTCTGAGATTACCAGGAGATGGTCAAATTTCATAATGAAGACCATCAGGGATAAAGCAAGAATTTCTGGATCAAGGGTTACAGAATTCATTCCAAATATAGTTGAAGATGATGGAAGTGAAATTCCAATGAAGAAGGATTTTGGTAAACTTGAAGTCATTCTGAAAGAGAAATGTATGTGCTATAATGAAGACTCATCTCATCCAAGGGTAATCAGACTTGGTGATGGTTTGGAAAGAAATCATATCTCAGCACTTAGGACTGCAATCTACCAGATTAGAAGTCAGAATTAAAAATAAAGCAAGTCAAAGCTACACTAGCTTAAATGCTGAGGAATGCAGAAGAGAAGCTGATATCAAACTTTTTCAAGAATCACTTTGGATTCAGATTGACTCAGTAAAATTGGTAAAAGCTAGAAGGACTATAATTTTTAGTTAGTTGTCTAAATAAACTCTTATTGCATTTGTACTTAAATATTTTTGACATCATCAAATATATTAACTTGTATATTTTTCATAATTTACAAGTTAGGGGAGATTGTTAGATATATTTGTGATGTCATGTCTAATCTGTTGTGTTTAGTTTCAGAACTTAATATCAGGACTTACTGGAAATCAGAACTTACTGAAGTCAGAACTTATATCAGAGCTTAAGGCCGTCAGGATTTATATCAGGACTTAAGTGCAGGTACTTCAGATAAGGAAAGCATCTAATTTACAGGAAAGGATCGTGACTAAAACAATAGAAGATATGCAGGAAGAGTTAGAATACTAGAAGACTTATAGAAGATAATATCTGATTGATATATTTTAGGAGACAGAATTATATTCCACATCAATTAGAAGATATCTTATAATTGTGTACTATATAAACACAACTTAGGGTTTACACTATATGTGTTATCATTCACGAGAAAGATTATACATTGTAACCTAGCAGCTCTTAGTGATATTGTTCATCACTGAGAGAGAATAATTGTTCTATTGTAACAGAGTTTATTATATTGAATATACTTGATTACTTTTACATACTTGTGTTCGAAATCGATTTGATTGTATAAACAATATATTCAACCCCCTTCTATAGTGTTGTATGACCTAACATTCTTGATCAAGGACAAGATAACAATTTTATGTATTGTCAAGGTTCGAGTGACAAGTTGTCTAAATGAGGGAATGTTATTAATATCAGGGTTCCCAAAAGAAATAATTCAAATTTATAAGGGGTTTAGGGTTCATATGATATTTTAAGGTACTATTGTAAGATGAGGTAATATGTGATGAAAAGGGATCAATTCAAGTATGAAAGCGATTAACTAAACTCAGGGTCTAATCATTAGGTGATGTCAGGGACTATTTAATTCTATTGAAATTATAGTCATGCATTCACAGGGTATTTAATCACAAGAAACATAATTATAGAGGTAAGTTGAGATTTCACTTTCCTGGACTACGTGTACTGAGTACTTGAATGGAATCGTCTATGGGCTCCTTTCCTGGACTCCTACTTGAACCTATAATAACTAGTATTCTCGACACAACACCTACTAACTACCCTTTCGCGTATACTATATATATAAATACATACACACACACACACATATATATATATATAAACACTTAAACTCAACTAATTACAAGTAATATATGCATCACATAATTCACATAACATATAGCAATAAATGGCATGGCAATTTATCACTTAATTAATTGTACACTTAGATTATATTTACTACCTTTTAGTCACTTAAGCAATTAACCATATAATATACAATTATCATGACCAAAACTCCTAATACTCCTTTACAGACCTCAACTCAACCTAAATTTAGTAAGGCACACTTGTGCCTCACTTCAAATGACTCACAAATGCAATGCACACTACTTAAATTACCCGAATGTACACCTTGGCACCACTTGTGTGCCTTGGCAAAAGAATGCTCTTCTACTTGGGGCCTGTAACACCCCCAAATCCGGGGTCGTGGATTCGGGTTGTCATGAGTTCCATTTCCTTTATCAATACTTAATCTTAACAGTCAACCAACTACTGAGTACTGTGACCCCACAATATACACACACACACACCACAAGTTATAGTCTCAGAGATGAATATCAAAAATAACACAAGTCATTTTATTCCACAATTATAAACCGTTACACCTTAAAAGGGTTTCTGAATAAATTTACATTTCTTTGCCATTATTACAAATCATAAAGATACATAAGTCTGCTACATCAAAAGTTGAAAGCCTAGCCTATTGGTAGTTCCTACCTCAGCTACAGTGATATCAACGCCTATAGGAAACTGCAGAATGTTTCCTATCCGCTCGCAAATTAGGAGCTTGGTCCTGTTCATTTTGTATGTCTGTTGTTGTTTGATGAAAGAAGAAAGCAAGGGTGAGCAACAAGCCCACCGAAATAATACGTATAATAATTAACAATATATGAGCATTCTCATAGTACTCATGAAAGTCTTGGTCAAGAAGAAATGAACCAAGTTGATATCTTAACGTGACCAAGTCGCAAAATATTCAGTATATATATACCTATATACTTTTCACAATCTTTGAAATCCTCTGACATCTATAATATATACAGAGTTCCAGTTTATAAATGTATAAAACTATCGTTGCAAGGTGATCTCATATATCTAACCTTGTCTCAACATTTTTCTGAAAATCTTTGACATGCACAAGATAATCGTTTACTAGATATAAGTTTAAAAGATGAAGTTACAAGATACTCCAATATACTTATATCTTTTCTGAATACTACTTGAACTACCACCGTTCAATGTATAAATAGTTCATCCCATAGATTAAGCTACAAGACAAAACTTGTATAGAATCAATCTTTGAAATATCATCAAAATGAAATGAAGTTACGAGATACTTCATTTGATGAAAACATCATTTTGAAAACTCGACCCTGCCAATACTCAACAATCGCCCAGTCGTAGCCTTTCTATCGAAGTGCTCTGGGTAGTGTTGCAGAAATATCCAATTGGATGATGAACTCAATACGGGAGTTTGCCGCGCCAGGAAGACCACTCACGATGATCAGTCGCAGTAGTGCAACCCCACCATTTTCTACATGTAGAGGAGAACCTGTCGGATTTACTTGTCAACCGAACACTGGACTCCTAAGGAATGGACCGTCTTAACGGAACTTCCAGGCCATTTGGGCCAATATAATAAGGCTGGGCCGGCTCTCTCAAGTTTTGAGCGAGTATTTAAATCCCCTTCTAAAGGAAGATCTTAAATATAAAAAAAATGAGTTTTGGGATCCGCCCTAACCTTTAAAAATCATTTTGAAGACTCGAAAACATTTTTAAGAATGTTTGGAGTAATGCTGATTTAGTAAAATAAATCAGTCCCGATATATTAGAAAATATCTGAATATTATTATTTAAATAATATTCCCACAGGGGTGATCCTTATAAAAATAATCGAGGTAGGAGTTTTAAAACTCATAATTGAAATGAATATTAAATAACCAAAGATATACTTATACGAAAGTAGGATCTTTATTTGAATAATCAAAAGTGAGTTTGATTATCGACACATTATTCTTTAATAAAATAAAGAATAATAATTAGTAAATAATCGGAGTCATAAGTCCTCGAATGAATATTCAAATAATAATATTCATTAAATAAAATAAACGGAGTCATATGTCCTCGAATGAATATTCAAAATAATATCCATTAATAAAATAGACGGAGTCATAAGCCCTCGAATGAATATTTAAAATAATATTCATTAATAAAATAAAGTTATCGAATAAACCTTATTCGATTCATAGTTTTGAAAACTATATCTATATATATATATATATAAATATATATATAATATACTCGGGAACATCGACTCCCGGTTTTAGAAAATGTTCACCTTTGGGTCCCCTATACTAAGGGTATACGCAACTACTGCTTATCTCTAGCATAGGTATTATGCAACTTATAAGCAATTGAATCAACAATATATATCAAGATTAGGAAACAGACATGCATATATACCATATCACATGCTCCAATATATCGCAAGATTTGCTAATTAACCACCATGCATCTATCACAAGATAATGCATATACATATGTATACATCACAACAACAGTATAACGGGTAGAAAACTTGCCTGAGTGTTCCCGGATAGACTTAAGCTTAGAGTGGGTCCGATAACCTATGAACAACATAAGTCGAAATTAAACCCCGGTCGCTTAAGAAACTAGACTTTAACCAATTGAACCCTAACGTTCGCTTATGGTCACTCCTACGCTTAACGAATCACATAAGTCTCGAGTACCCTCGGCTCCACCATTTTTAATAAATTAACCATTAAGAATTTTAAGGCGATTCTTTCGCGAGTACTCTACCAACTGCCTAATCCACTTTACATAATTGTTTCATACTCCAATTAGTCATTTAAGGGCCTTAACCAAGATCTCAAAGTAAAGTGAGGGGTAAAGGTTCGTTCGTGAAATACCGTTACTTAAAACGGTCGTTTCTCCTAAACCGTAAATCGGATCTAAGCGAACCACATACCAAAACGAAGCTTACAACATGATCTAGCTAAAAATGGAAAATTTAAAGATTGATCAGTGAGTTATCTGGTCCGAGATTCATGTACAACAGTCTAAGGAAAATGGGCATTACGACAGCTATATTTACGAGTTTTCCAAGTTTCTCACTACACCAAAACCTCACCAAACAACCCACAATTATTAACACATCAAAACCTCAACTACATAATACTATACCAGTACTTATTCTCTAGATTCTTCATCTGAACCAACCACAATCAAGTTCTATTAACTATAACAAGATTCATTCACCAAATCACTCCAATTTCAAATCAAACTACTAATAATCAAATATCATGCTTCTCATTTTGAAAACCAACCATCAAACTCACTAATAGTAAAAGTAAAGGCTATGGTTTGAAGTTTATAACTTCCTTGGTAGGTTTTAAGTTGCTAGGAAGCCTTAGGGAGCCTCCTACAAGCTTGATCTTTCCAAAGAAATCAAGAACACAAAGTTAGGCTTTGAAATTTCTAAAAGTACGATTGAAAGAACTGTAAAAATGAGGCTCTTACCCTACTTATTTGGATGATACTTGTGAACAAGAGTTGTAGGCCATCTCAATACCTTTCCAACGAGCTATAGAACACAACATTTGAGTGAGTATTGAAGGAGATATGACAATTTCAAGTTGCTGGGTTTGTTTTGGCCGAGAGCTTCTCTTCATGGGAGCAAAGTCAAATTTTTAATTTTTGTGTTATGATATTTTGCTTGGTTGATTTCCTTTTTGGCTTGGCAAATTTTGATCTTTTACCATGGTAACTTTTGCATGGCCAAGAATCAACCAACAACACACTTCTTTTTATCATGCTTATGTCACCATGCCTGTGTCACCTTTTTAACACATGTCCTTTCCTTGTGGTTTGATGATGTCACAATCCTTGGCTTCTTGTACAAGCTTGTCTCTTGGTCGCTTATTTGTTTTACGGTTCGCTTAACTTTCGTTCTCGTTCGTCATTTGAGGGATCATATATGGGATCTTATTACTTGGGTTCCCCTAAACCTTTCTCAATATTTTATATTCCTTTTATGATCCTCTCTTATAATCCTTGAATTTAAATCCTTTTAATCATGTTACCTTATACTCATTTCTTTCGGTATCTGGTGGATTTTCGGGAAAATCAAAGTGTCCGGATTCGAATTCTAACGACCTTTACATACACTCATTTACTTTATGGAATACTAATACGATCTCAGAATTTTCATAAAAGTACTCCTATATAGCGTGGTCTGATAATTTTCCTTAATCAGCATCATCAGCAAAAGTTACTATTTATCCGTGTTTCAAAAATTCCAAAAATTGGGGTTATTACAGTCTCCCCTCCTTAAAAGGATTCTGTCTCGGAATCAGATAGAAAATAAATAGGGATACTTTCTTAGCATTGCACTTTCTAAGTCTCAAGTCAATTTTCCCACATTGTGGTTCTATCATCAAACTCTGACTAGTTTCATAACCCTTCTCCTAAGCACTTGTTCCTTTTCAATCTATAACCTTTCCCGGTTGCTCCATATATGTTACGTCTGGTTGCATGTCTATGCGCTCATATGCCCCTATTTGTCTGGCATCCGGATTACACTTCCTTAACATTGATACGTGGAACACGTTATGAACTTGCTACAGGTTCGGGGGTAGGGCTAGCTCATATGCTAACTTCCCAATACGTCTTAATATCTCCAAGGGTCCAACAATTCGTGGGCTTAGCTTTCCTTTGTTTCCGAACCTCATCCATCCTTTCCAAGGGAATACCTATAACAGCACTAGGTCCCCTACTTCCTATTCTTTGTCCTTTTATGTCAAATCAACATACTTCTTATGTCCATCTTGGTCTACTACCAGCCGTCCTCTGATTATATCTATTATATCCCTGGTCCTTTGGACCACTGATGGTCCGAGCATCTTGCGCTCTGCAACTTCATCCTAGCGTAAGGGAGATCGACATTGTGTTCCCTCAAGGATCTCATAAGGCGACATCTCGATACTAACATACGATCTATTTTCGTAAGAAAACTCAATCCGTGTTAAGTGATCATTCCAAATTCTTTCAAGTCTATCACATAGACTCTCATCATAGCTTCTTGCGCTATAGGTTTTTGCTTCTCAATACCCACTCTTTTCCAGTTCGTAATCGTTACTATCTTTCGTACCTAATATACAGTTTTGCTCGTTAGCGTTCTATAACCTTTTAATAATTGCGTCAACCTTAGTATCACGAACGCGTTAGATTCGGAATACCACCGCACTGATACTACTTCCTTTCTAGCTGCTTCCATCTTCGAAAGCTTGATCCATCGTATAGAAGTAAAAGATTTTATTGAGAGATCACTATGATCATGAACACTTGTTACATCGCATAGTTAGTACAGAAGGTGACCAGCCTTTAGTACTTGACAAGCAATTAAACAATAGATGGTATCCTACTAGGCTTCTATCACACAGATAGATAGTCATTTGGAAATACCTCCCCTTCTGGAAGGGTTGTTCTTCTCAGCTTATACAAAATAAAAAGGAGAGAAAAAAACGAATTGAAGAGAATTGTATATGAAAAAGTACTGCCACAATATCTGGCTTGGAATCTACCTCTGAACTATAGAGGTTTGTCATAGGAGAACAAGACATTTATATATATCAACATCAAGTATTATAGCATCGTATTTTGCATGCCTAAATATTTTTCTATTCCGCCCATCAATCTACGGACCCATGCTCTTGCTTGAGCTCATAAACAATCACCTTTGAAACTCCCTCGACATCGAAAATCGAATCTGGAATTTCATTCTAGACATCATCATTACTAGAATTTTATGCTTGCACCGCAACCTTCCTCGTATAGTAATACGACTCTCTATTGATAAGAAGGAATAAATATTCAATAGATAGACAATTGACTTAATTAGTCTATCAATGATGACTTATATATCACCACGACCCGATTAGCGGTACTCAATCTCAACATCCATTCCAATACAACTCTCACGCTTGTAATCGGCTCATTACTCGCAGAATCATTACTGCATTACTATGGTCCACCACTGACCTACTGTAGTCATTCATTTTCTATGAAATCTTAATAGCTAACCATACAGAGTCCATACATGTCGTATCGAATTCTTCTAAGGAGGCAACATAATCACCATTCCATGATTCATGAAGAACACTCCTGAACTTGGCGTACATATGACATGAAGCAGATAAAATTGCAGAAGAGTTTCAAGAAAAGCAACGATAGCAGGTTAATACCATTATTAACCATATGTCTTTATTAGGAGACATGAAGCTCAAAGGTTCATTTAGTCCTTTCGTAACATGGTCCTGGCTTATCTCAAGATATGACCTTATAAGATAGATAGCCCGCTCATGCCGATTTCATAAATTAAATCTTTACCAAACTACTATCACGGTTGAGTATCGTACAATCATCAGAAGGAATGTCAATCTTTCAAACCATAATACAATCTTCATGGATTTAACCATTATCACTGTATTCCTCTGGCACGAGCGCCGATAATTGTCTTCTTACACTTAAAGTGTCGTCCACTTCTTTGGCCTTTCCTGATAGTAATATTTCCTTACAATCAATGTCATTTTAACCACCTTCACTAAATTTTTCTACCTCATTTCAAATCACTGCTTATGTGAAAATGCTTTTCTTAAGTCCTTGTGATAAAAAAAATCACCATTTTTCCATAAGTCATTGCCTTAGTCTTTAAATGTAAACATTATCATGGCTGACTCTCGATCGTACTTAGGACGTCTTTTATCTTGGGCCTTTCTTGCTTTAACAATTCTGACCTTCATTGGTTCAATCTATACTTCTTATGGTTTAACATGTGCCCACCTGGCATTATTATAATTACGCCATTTTTCCTTTATCAAATTTCTATTCTTGAGAACTTTGAATATTACCTTTCTCCTTATAAAACCTCTAAGGTTATCCTTAAATCGTTCCTCATGTATTCCCTAGATACAGGCATATCAAAATATCATTTACTAATACTAGAACCATTGTTTATACACTTCTGAAAAATTTCTCCACTGATCCTTAAAGGTTGTTGTTACCTTAATCCTTTCTAATTCATACTGTCAAAACTCATACTGTCCCTATTAAGGGCGAAATGCCAACCTTTATGCATTCCCCTAGGGTTCATCTTAAGTTATCGAAGTTATATCCTTAATTCCACCTTTAAAAAGGTACTTGTATCCTTCCATGGATAAATCAAGTCATATATCTTTGATAGATTATCTTATTCAATCATTCCCACCTCGATAGTCTATACCAATTTCACAATAGCATCCTTATTCAAACTGAGGTCAACCCTTATGGCCTTCAAAAGATAACAATGGTTACCCGCTTTTCCTTCCTAATTTGGTAATGACAACAGGGATGTTCTGGAAGATATTGGTCATGTTCAACGTGAACTTCTTCTTAATAATTCCTCATTTGCTTTTGTTATTTATCTCAATAGTCATCTCAATGTTGGGATATCTTTTATACCTGGTGTCTCCCTTTCTGGGTATCATGCCCCCGGTCTTACACTTCACATTCTTGAAGGTCACTTCCTTCATTCAATTTTACTAATTTCTTACTTTCTTGTCTCCTCAGTCTATCGCGTCTCATTATTTATCCTTCAAACTATCTCAAGGTTTCCTTGACTCCTCCCAACTTACAGGGGATAAACTATATGTATCTCTTATGCCTTCAACCATCAACTTTAACTCATGGTGAATCACCTTCATCCTGACGATTACATACTTTTCTATTTCTATTGCTACGAGTCTTTAGGGTTTTCTCATACCCAACTCCCTTATCATTCCTCAAACTCTATTGTCTTTATTTTCCTTTCCACTTCAGTTTCTTTTTTTTTTATTTTCTTTTCTATTACAATCATTTCATGAACCCACTACTCATTGACTTCAAACATCACGTCATTCTGGGATTCTTGTCATCAGAACGAATCTTGACAACTTGTACAACTTAGCTTCATAATTCATCATACTCGTTTGCCTTTGTTCTGGCTCTAAAGCTTTTACACTATCTCCATAACCTTGGGAATCACTTTCCCGAAAACAATTGACTGAACTTTAATCAGTTTATTCTAACCTCTGGCTCCATGCCTTTCTTGGTCTTTCACCAGCGGGTAGCCTCTCTCTTAGAAGGGTAAGTGACAAAAACAATCTTTTGTGATTCGTCCATCATTTAGAATCTCAAATAATTCCTATATTTCCTTTAGCCAGGCTCTCGCCTCTACTGGGTTCGCTTGTTCCTTGGAACTCTGAGAGCTTAGCGACTAAGAGGTCCTAAAAGAATTTCCCACCACACTGTCTCCTCAGGGTGGTGGTTGGGGATAATAATCTAAGTTCTCTTTAGACAGGTCCATGAATTACCGTATAGGAGTACCGTCTCAGGTCTCCTTTCTTTACTCAACTTTCTGTTTCCTTATTATAAAATGTTTCATCCTTCTCCCATACTTGGGGTTATCTTATACGTTAAAATCCTTGTTTTCCACTTCATTATGTTATGGGCTCCTTCTTTCTTAATGGCAACCTCCCTGACTATCACATTCGGGGTTTGCCCTAAATCTTATTCCTTGAGCTATGGATTTCATCTAAGATCCAGTCCTTAAGCTCTTAAACATTTGGAACCCAAATTCTGTAGGAATACCTCGTTATTCCCTTATCATCTTTCTTGGTATTAATCTCTTCTCCAGTCATTGACTCTCTGCCTTCATTCATCACTTTTTCTTGGCACAATATGATCTTTTTCGATAATTCGGGCTGTATTGCAATCTCAAACAGCGTTTCGGTACCGGCTCCGGTTACCTTCACTTCTATTTCCATTTTCTCAAAATCTCTTATCAACTCTCCCAAAGACATTTTCATCTTGAGTCTCTCCCTTATACTAAGGGCATTAGCCACCATTTTGGCTTTCCCTGGATGATAAAGAATCTCATAAGCGTAATCCTTGATTAGCTCTAACCACCTCCTCTGGCGCATGTTGAGCTCTTTCTGCGTGAAAATGCACTAGAGCACTTATGGCTTGTGTAAATCTCGCACTTCTCTCCATACAAGTAGTGCCTCCAATCTTTAGGGCAAAACTATTACCACGAGCCCAAGCTCATGGGTGGGGATATCGAATTTTATATTCCCTTAATTGTCTTGACGCGTACGCGATTACCTTGTTGTGCTGTATAAGAAGCACCCTAATTCCTTATGCGAAGCGTCACTACAAATCACAAAATCTCCTTTTCCATCCGGAAATGCCAATATAGGAGCCGTCACAACCTTTGCTTCAGTTTTTGAAAGCTGTTCTCGCATTTCTCTGTCCATTCGAACTTCTCAGTCTTATGAGTAAGCCGCTTTAAAGGGGCTACTATCTTTACAAACTTGAACGAATTTCCGGTAGTGACCGACCAATCCTACCTCTGGTAGTTTCCCTAACCATGGTTATCAATTCCTCAGTGGTCCTTTATTCATTCTTATCAGGATCCCCCACGGGATCCTCCTCAACAACAATCCTTTCTAGGACAACATCCTCAACCGCTACATCCTCAATATGAACATCATCCGGTCCCTCGTTAGGATGCTATATCGGATCCATAATCTGATCTCCAATAATTAAATAAAATATCATCGCGTTGTTGCTCCTCAACCTCAGGGTTCGGAGTCTCGCTACCATATACAATAACGAACTACGCTTCTATCACGATATTTATAAGGGTTCCCATAAGGGTTTTAACTGTGAGTACTACATTAGGTAGTCCGACTATGAACTTGGCAAGAGTTCTTATTATCTTAGTGAACTTATTATTTTAACGTCATATCATCTCTGAGGTTTATAACGCTTAGCTCTGATACCATTTCTGTAACACCCCCGAATCCGGGGTCGGGGATTCGGGTTGTCACGAGTTCCATTTCCTTTATCAATATTTAATCTTAACAGTCAACCAACTACTGAGTACTGTGACCCCACAATATACACACACACACACCACAAGTTATAGTTTCAGAGATGAATATCAAAAATAACACAAGTCATTTTATTCCACAATTATAAACCGTTACACCTTAAAAGGGTTTCTGAATAAATTTACATTTCTTTGCCATTATTACAATTCATAAAGATACATAAGTCTGGTACATCAAAAGTTGAAAGCCTAGCCTATTGGTAGTTCCTACCTCAGCTACAGCGACATCAACGCCTATAGGAAACTGCAGAACCTTGGTCCTGTTCATCTTGTCTGTCTGTTGTTGTGTGATGAAAGAAGAAAGCAAGGGTGAGCAACAAGCCCACCGAAATAATATGTATAATAATTAACAATATATGAGCATTCTCATAGTACTCATGAAAGTCTTGGTCAAGAAGAAATGAACCAAGTTGATATCTTAACGCGACCAAGTCGCAAAATATTCAGTGTATATATACCTATATACTTTTCACAATCTTTGAAATCCTCTGACATGTATAATATACACAGAGTTCCAGTTTATAAATGTATAAAAATATCGTTGCAAGGTAATCTCATATATCTAACCTTGTCTCAACGTTTTTCTGAAAATCTTTGACATGCACAAGATAATCATTTACTAGATATAAGTTTAAAAGATGAAGTTACAAGATACTCCAATATACTTATATCTTTTCCGAATACTACTTGAACTACCACCGTTCAATGTATAAATAGTTCATCCCATAGATTAAGCTACAAGACAAAACTTGTATAGAATCAATCTTTGAAATATCATCAAAATGAAATGAAGTTACGAGATACTTCATTTGATGAAAACATCATTTTGAAAACTCGACCCTGCCAACACTCAACAATCGCCCAGCCGTAGCCTTTCTATCGAAGTGCTCTGGGTAGTGTTGCAGAAATATCCAATTGGATGATGAACTCATTACGGGAGTTTGCCGCGCCAGGAAGACCACTCACGATGATCAGTCGCAGTAGTGCAACCCCACCATTTTCTACATGTAGAGGAGAACCTGTCGGATTTACTTGTCAACCGAACACTGGACTCCTAAGGAATGGGCCAATATAATAAGGTTGGGCCGACTCCCTCAAGTTTTGAGCGAGTATTTAAATCCCCTTCGAAAGGAAGATCTTAAATATAAAAAAAATGAGTTTTGGGATCCGCCCTAACCTTTAAAAATTATTTTGAAGACTCGAAAACATTTTTAAGAATGTTTGGAGTAATGCTGATTTAGTAAAATAAATCAGTCCCGATATATTAGAAAATATCTGAATATTATTATTTAAATAATAATCCCACAAGGGTGATCCTTATAAAAATAATCGAGGTAGGAGTTTTAAAACTCATAATTGAAATGAATATTAAATAACCAAAGATATACTTATACGAAAGTAGGATCTTTATTTGAATAATCAAAAGTGAGTTTGATTATCGACACATTATTCTTTAATAAAATAAAGAATAATAATTAGTAAATAATCGGAGTCATAAGTCCTGAATGAATATTCAAATAATAATATTCATTAAATAAAATAAACGGGGTCATATGTCCTCGAATGAATATTCAAAATAATATTCATTAATAAAATAGACGGAGTCATAAGCCCTCGAATGAATATTCAAAATAATATTCATTAATAAAATAAAGTTATTGAATAAACCTTATTCGATTCATAGTTTTGAAAACTATATCTATATATATATATAAATATATATATATATATAATATACTCGGGAACATCGACTCCCGGTTTTAGAAAATGTTCACCTTTGGGTCCCCTATACTAAGGATATACGCAACTACTGCTTATCTCTAGCATAGGTATTATGCAACTTATAAGCAATTGAATCAACAATATATATCAAGATTACGAAATAGACATACATATATACCATATCACATGCTCCAATATATCGTAAGATTTGCTAATTAACCACCATGCATCTATCACAAGATATTGCATATACATATGTATACATCACAACAACAGTATAACGGGTAGAAAACTTGCCTGAGTGTTCCCGGATAGACTTAAGCATAGAGTGGGTCCGATAACCTATGAACAAAAACATAAGTCGAAATTAAACCCCGGTCGCTTAAGAAACTAGACTTTAACCAATTGAACCCTCACGTTCGCTTATGGTCACTCCTACGCTTAACGAATCACATAAGTCGTTCGAGTACCCTCAGCTCCACCATTTTTAATAAATTAACCATTAAGAATTTTAAGGCGATTCTTTCGCGAGTACTCTACCAACTGCCTAATCCACTTTACATAATTGTTTCATACTCCAATTAGTCATTTAAGGGCCTTAACCAAGGTCTCAAAGTAAAGTGAGGGGTAAAGGTTCGTTCGTGAAACGCCGTTACTTAAAACGGTCGTTTCTCCTAAACCGTAAATCGGATCTAAGCGAACCACATACCAAAACGAAGCTTACGACATGATCTAGCTAAACATGGCAAATTTAAAGATTGGTCAGTGAGTTATCTGGTTCGAGATTCATGTACAACAGTCTAAGGAAAACGGGCATTATGACGGCTATATTTACGAGTTTTCCAAGTTTCTCACTACACCAAAACCTACTAATAATCAAAGATCATGCTTCTCATTTTGAAAACCAACTATCAAACTCACTAATAGTAAAATTAAAGGCTATGGTTTGAAGTTTATACCTTCCTTGGTAGGTTTTAAGTTGCTAGGAAGCCTTAGGGAGCCTCCTACAAGCTTGATCTTTCCAAAGAAATCAAGAACACAAAGTTAGGCTTTGAAATTTCTAAAAGTATGATTAAAAGAACTGTAACAATGAGGGTCTTACCATGCTTATTTGGTCGATACTTGTGAACAAGAGTTGTAGGCCATCTCAATACCTTTCCAACGAGCTATAGAACACAACATTTGAGTGAGTATTGAAGGAGATATGACAATTTCAAGTTGCTGGGTTTGTTTTGGCCGAGAGCTTCTCTTCATGGGAGCAAAGTCAAATTTTTAATTTTTGTGTTATGATATTTTTCTTGGTTGATTTCCTTTTTGGCTTGGCAAATTTTGATCTTTTACCATGGTACTTTTGCATGGCCAAGAATCAACCAACAACACACTTCTTTTTGTCATGCTTATGTCACCATGCTTTTGTCACCTTTTTAACACATGTCCTTTCCTTGTGGTTTGATGATGTCACAATCCTTGGCTTCTTGTACAAGCTTGTCTCTTGGTCGCTTATTTGTTTTACGGTTCGCTTAACTTTCGTTCTTGTTCTTCGTTTGAGGGATCATATCTGGGATCTTATTACTTGGGTTCCCCTAAACCTTTCTCAATATTTTATATTCCTTTTATGATCCTCTCTTATAATCCTTAAATTTAAATCCTTTTAATCATGTTACCTTATACTCATTTCTTTCGGTATCTGGTGGATTTTCGGGAAAAATCAAAGTGTCCGGATTCGAATTCTAACGACCTTTACATACACTCATTTACTTTGTTAGATATATTTGATAATGTCATTGCTAATATGATTTATGTTTAGTTTTCAGATCTTACTTAAACAGGATAAATTAGTACTTACTGGAAGTCAGGACTTAAGGATATCAGTACTTATATTATCAGGAGATAATCATCAGAAGATGGATATCAGAACTTAAGTGCTGAAGGACGTTCAAGATAAGGATAGTAGCTGATTAAAGGAAAGAAGATCGAGATAAACATAAGAAGAGATATGCATGAAGAAGGAATTCTATGAAGAATAGAATACTTGGAAGAAAAGATATTTGATTGATATATTTTAGGAAGCAGAATTATATTCCATATCAATTAGCGATTATCTTGTAACTGTGTAGTATATAAACACAGACATAGGGTTTACACTATAAGTGTTATCATATTCGAGAAGATTATTCGTATTAACCCTAGCAGCTCTCGTGATATTTGTTCATCACTGAGAGGTAACAGTTCCATACTGTAACAGAGTTTATTGTTTCAATAAATTTGTTTTCTGTTACTTGAAATATTAAAAGTTCGATTTGATTGTATTTTTACACTGTATTCACCCCCTCTACAGTGTGTGTGACCTAACAAGTGGTATCAGAGCTTATCTGTTAACGCACATACAGTTAAAGATCCAAACACAATCATGTCTGACACAGAAACTCCAACTAAGCCTACCAAAACTGAAGAACCTCCAAAGACACAAATTCAAAGTCGGTATGAAACCATCAGAGTTCCCATACTGAGACCATCTGAATATGCCATATGGAAGGTGAGGATGACCATGTTCCTGGAAGAAACAGATCCAGAATATCTTGATAGAATCAAGGAAGTGCCTCACAAACCAACCAAGCTCGCAGTTGCAGTTGCAGGTGAAGCAGCAAAGACCGTACCAAAGGAGAAGAGTGATTATGCTGCTGAAGATATAGCATCAATTGCTAAGGATGCTAAGGTACGACACTTACTGCATAGTGCCATTGATAATGTAATGTCAAATAGGGTAATTAACTACAAGACTGCTAAGGAGATATGGGATGCTCTGGAAACAAGGTGTAAGGGAACCGATACAATTAAGAAGAACAGGAAGACAATACTCACTCACGAGTATGAACACTTTGACTCAAAGACTAATGAGTCATTGACTGATTTATATGATAGATTTGTCAAACTCTTGAATGATTTGTCATTGGTTGATAAGAAGTATGAGCTTGAAGATTCAAACCTTAAATTCCTTTTAGCTCTTCCTGAATGCTGGGATTTGAAGGCAACAACAATAAGAGACAACTACAATCTTGATGAAACAACTCTTGATGAAATTTATGGAATGCTCAAGACTCATGAACTTGAGATGGAACAAAGAAGAAAGAGGAAAGGAGGAAAGTCAAGGACAGTTGCTCTTAAGGCTGAAGAAGAATTCCCCAAGGCAGCTACCTCAAGGAAAGACAAGGGTAAAGCTCTTTTCACAAAGTCTGATACTGAGTCATCAAGTTCTGAAAGTGATGATGACTCGGATTCTGAAAGCTTGCCTGAGACTGATGCTGATGAGGAGATGATGAAGCTGTGTGCTCTTATGGTGAAAGAGATCACAAAGATTGCATGCAGGAAGTTCAGGAAGGGAAAGAAGTTTTCCAGGAAAGGCACAAGTTCTGATAAGAAGAATTTCAGAAGATCTGAGGGCAAAGGAGGAAAGTCTGATAGAGGAGATTATACCAATGTCAAATGCTATAACTGTGGTGAGAAAGGCCACATATCTCCTGATTGCAAGAAAGTAAAGGATGACAAAGGCAAGGCTCTTGTCACAAAGAAGAAAAACTGGACAGACACCTCAGACTCTGAAAGTGAGGAGAACTATGCGTTGATGGCAAATGCTGATAAAGAAAGAGCTGAGAGCAGTTCTGAAGCTGCTGAAGTAAAGGTACCTCAGACTACTTATGCTTTTCATACGGATGATATTAATGAGTTGAGAAGATATCTTAAAACCATGTTTGTTAGTTATAGAGATCAAACTTTAAAATGTGAAAGATTAACTTCTGAAAATCTTGCTTTTAAGAAAAGAAATGATTTCTTAGAAAAAGAGTTAGTTATGTTTCATCAAACTCAGAAGGATAGAGATGATGCTTTTTATGTTAGGGATGAAGTGCTAAAAATGAATGAATCTCTAAAAACAGAGTTAGAAAAGGAAAAAGAGATTATCAGGACTTGGACTAACTCTGGCAGAACAACTCAAAATTTGCTAAGTAGTGAAAATTGGAAAGAGGGCTTAGGTTATGGAGATGATAATAATGATAAGGAACCGTCGAAATTAAGCCTGTTGCTAAGCAAAAGCCAAAATTAAAACCTGTTAAGTTTGTAACTGTAAAGTCTGATAATGAGAAATCAGAAGTTAAAGAGGAATTAACTTCTGACAAACTAAAACAGGAAAAGACAGTTGAAGTAAACATAGGCTTATTGACTAAGAAGCAGCTTAAGCATAAGCTGAAAGATGTTAAGAATGCAAACAAGGTAAAATCACCTACGAAAAATAGGAATGGAAAGGAAGGTGTGAATAAAAGTAATGATTTTAGGCCTGTTCCTGATGCTCCTAGGAAAATGTGTCATAACTGTGGAAGTTCTAACCATCTGGCTTCTTTTTGCAGGAAGAATAAGAACATAAACTCCTTACCTTCAAAATCAGGAGTTAAGAGTCAGTCTGTTAGATATAAACCACAAAATCCTTATTTTCATTGTGATAGTTTATGGCATTCCATTTATACTTGTAAGGAATATCATAGTTTGTACTATGATTATTATCAAATAAAACCTTCTTTGAAGAAAGTTTCCATTGTTCCTTCTAGTGTAAATTCTGATTCAAAGTCTGATAGTGTAAGTTCTGATAAGAAAAATGTTAACATAAACTCTGATGCTAAATCCGCTGCAAATGTTAACAAACTTAATAAGGCCAAAGGATCCAAGCAAGTCTGGGTCCTTAAAACTAATCATTAGTGGTCTTTTTGATTGCAGGGCAATAGGAAAAATATTCTAGTTCTGGACAGTGGATGTTCAAGACATATGACTGGAAATAAAGCCCTGCTATCAGACTTTGTGGAGAAAGCTGGCCCAAGTGTTTCTTATGGAGATGGCAATATTGGAAAAACATTGGGATATGACAATATTAATCTTGGGAATGTCATCATTAGAGAAGTAGCTCTGGTCTCAGGACTTAAACACAATCTGCTGAGTATAAGTCAAATCTGTGACAGAGGTTATCATGTTGATTTCTTTAAAGAACACTGTGAAGTTGTGAGTAAATCCAAAGGCAAAGTTGTTCTAAAAGGATACAGGCATGGTAACATTTATGAAGCTAAGCTTTCAACAAGTACTGATGGTTCTGCAATCTGTCTGATGAGTAGAGCATCAATTGAAGAAAGCTGGAATTGGCACAAGAAACTCTCTCATTTAAATTTCAACAATATAAATGTACTAGTCAAGAAAGATCTTGTGAGAGGACTGCCAAAGTCAGTATTTGCTCCTGATGGCCTTTTTGATTCTTGTCAGAAGGCCAAACAAAGAAAATCTTCATTCAAGAGCAAGACTGAATCATCAATTCTTGAGCCTTATCATCTACTACATGTTGATCTATTTGGTCAAGTGAATGTCATGTCTATTGCAAAGAAGAAATATGCGTTGGTCATAGTGGATGAGTTCACCAGATACACATGGGTGTATTTCTTGCACACAAAAAGTGAAACTGCATCTATCTTGATTGATCATGTCAAACATCTGGATAAATTGGTCAAAGATTCTGTGAAAACCATAAGGAGTGATAATGGCACTGAGTTCAAGAATTTGATAATGGAAGAGTTCTGCAAAAACCATGGAATTAAGCAGGAATTTTCTGCTCCTGGAACTCCACAGCAAAATGGAGTTGTTAAAAGGAAGAATAGAACTCTCATTGAAGTTGCACGTACAATGCTTGAAGAAGCAAAGCTTCCAACCTATTTCTGGGCTGAAGCTGTGCAGACTGCTAGTTTTACTCAAAATGCAACACTCATTAACAAGCAAGGAAAAACACCATATGAGATGGTGAAGAAAAAGAAGCCAAATCTGAAGTACTTTCATGTATTTGGATGCAAGTGTTTTGTTCTCAAGACTCATCCTGAACAGCTATCTAAATTTGATCTAAAAGCTGATGAAGGAATCTTTGTTGGATATCCACTTTCCACAAAAGCCTTCAGAGTCTATAATTTGAGAACAAGAGTGGTCATGAAATCTATCAATATCTCTTTTGATGACAAGAATATTACTGGTCTTGAAGATTTTATTGATCATGATCAGCTGAGATTTGAAAATGAAGACTCAAATTCTGATACTGAAAATCCTGACAGTCTAAGTCCTGATACTGTAAACTCTGATGGATTAAACTCTGATGTTATTGAAACTGTGGTGACTACGCCAAAGGAAGATGCACCTATGCAGGGGGGGCATACTCAAGAACATACCACATCTCAAGAAGCATTAGAACATACATCAGGCTCTTCAAGTTCTGATTCGTCAAGTTCTGATAAGCCAAGTTCTGATAGTTCTGAAAATCTAAATTTTGAAGAATCCAACTCAGAGAGCATAGTTTCAGGGGGAGCATCAGAAAATGAAAATGAAGACAGCATGGATCATGGGGGAGCATCCAGTTCTAGAGAAAACCTTCCATCTGCAAGGAAGTGGACTAAATCACATACACCTGATTTGATAATTAGAAATCCTGATGCAGGTGTCAGAACTAAAACATGTACTTCAAACGAATGTCTTTACAATTCTTTTCTCTCTCAGACTGAGCCAAAGAAAGTAAAAGAAGCTCTTCAAGATGCTGATTGGGTGCAAGCAATGCAGGAAGAGTTAAATGAATTTGAAAGAAACGAAGTCTGGACCCTAGTGCCAAGACCAAAGAATAGATCTGTTGTTGGTACCAAGTGGGTATTCAGAAACAAAGCTGACAGTGATGGCATAATTACAAGGAATAAGGCAAGGCTGGTTGCAAAAGGATATTCTCAACAGGAGGGAATTGATTATGATGAAACATTTGCACCAGTTGCTAGGTTAGAAGCCATAAGGATATTTTTGGCTTATGTTGCTCACAAAAAGTTTACTGTCTTTCAAATGGATGTGAAAAGTGCTTTTCTCACTGGAGAATTGGAGGAGGAAGTATATGTTGAACAACCTCCAGGCTTTGTAGATTCCAGACATCCAGATTATGTCTACAGGCTTGATAAAGCACTTTATGGACTTAAGCAAGCTCCCAGAGCATGGTATGAGACTTTAGCTCAGTTTCTTCTGGAAAGTGGATTCAACAGAGGAACTATAGATAAAACACTTTTCTACCTCAACCATGGAAATGACTTACTTTTGGTCCAGATTTATGTTGATGATATCATTTTTGGGTCTACAAATGACAGACTTTGCAAGAAGTTTGCCAAACTGATGCAGTCAAGGTATCAGATGAGTATGATGGGGGAACTTAGCTATTTTCTGGGCCTTCAAGTCAAGCAGAATGAAGAAGGTACTTTTATTTGTCAAACTAAGTACACCAGAAACTTGCTGAAGAAATTTGGAATGCAAGATTGTTCAAGTGCATCCACTCCCATGGCCCCTGCCACAAAACTGGATAAGGATACTGGTAAATCAGTAAATATTACTGATTACAGAGGTATGATCGGCTCTCTACTCTATTTAACTGCTAGTAGACCTGATATCATGCATGCTACCTGTCTTTGTGCAAGATTTCAAGCAGATCCAAGAGAACCTCACTTAACAGCTGTGAAAAGAATTTTGAAGTATCTTAAGGGAACAGCTGATCTGGGATTATGGTATCCCAGAGAATCAGATTTTAAAGTAATAGGTTACTCAGATGCAGATTTTGCAGGTTGCAAAATTGACAGGAAAAGCACAAGTGGAAGCTGCCAATTTCTTGGAGGCAGATTGGTTTCTTGGTTTAGCAAGAAACAAAAGTCAATTTCCACATCAACTGCAGAAGCAGAATTTATTGTTGCAGGAAGCTGTTGTGCACAGATTCTTTGGATGAAGAATCAGTTACTAGATTATGGGTTAACATATTTCAAAATCCCTATTTACTGTGATAATCAAAGTGTTATTGCTATGACAGGTAATCCAGTTCAACACTCTATGACAAAGCACATCAGCATCAGGTACCACTTCATCAGGGAACATGTCGATGAAGGTACAGTGGAATTGCACTTTGTTCCAACAGATCAACAACTAGCAGATATCTTCACAAAACCATTGTGTGAAGCTACTTTTACAAGATTGGTAAATGAACTTGGAATGGTTTCAGGTTCTTTCTCTAAATCTGCTTAGTTTTGTTCTGTTGCATCAGACTTTATGATCAGTATTTACAGAATTCAATCTCTTTGTGTATTTTGTGCTTAATTGAAAAATATGTTTAAGTACTGACTATTGTCTGATCAATGTTTCTAAACTCTGATAGTGATATGTCTATTTAGGTAACTATTCAATCCTATGAGGATAACTGTGCTAGATGATGACCTGGTAGTCTTCAATAAACAAGGGATCCCATGTAAGAAGTAATTATTTCTGTGGAAATCTATTGACACAAGCAAATTCTGATAATTGAGCTTAGTTGAGTTTACTTTGTCTATCTTATTACTAAGTCACAAACTAGAATAATGCTACTCATCTGTTAAGTTCTGATGCTAGTAAATCTGTTGAATGTACTAAGTGCTGATAAACCTCACTTATCAAAAGAAAAAGAAAGAGAAACAAGGATTAAAAATCAAGTACTCCTTTGAGATCTAGAGTAAAAATGTGGAAGGGAAGATCCAAGTGCATTGCTGATATTAAGTAATATGCATCAGAAAAGCAAATAAAATATTTTCTTGGTGACTTTTCACACTCTATGATTACTGGAAAAATACACTGATAATAGCATAAATTCTGATAAGCAGTCGTGACTCACTTACACTGAGAAGCCACTGTAAAATAGAATTTAAAAAGATGCACAAAATTAGCACAAAATAGTTGAGGTGGACTCAAGCATGAATTCATTCAATAGTAGGTTTCAGAATATTAACAGGTTTTTAGTAAAGTTTTAGTTATGCCTTAATTCTAAGATGTACTGAAGTGAATCAGACTTTTCTCTTTGTCTGATATTTAGCTTAATGCACACACTAACCACTCCATATGAATGATGAAAATCACTGTGGGGATCTATGTTATTTTAAATGAACAGTCATTGTGTCACATTGCACAAATTCTGAGGACAAGTTCTGATTGCATGTTCTGATGATTAAGTTCTCAAGAATATAAATCAGAATTTGTGTGAGGACTTACTAAAATAGGCATTACTTTTTCGAGTTAAGAAATTATGTTCTGATGACTGTTAAGTTCTGATATAAGTCTAAGTTCTGATATTACAGTCTGATTCTTTACTTGACTTATTTGTGGATAAAATTTGACAACAGTCTTAGTTTAAACCTGAATACTGTTGAAGTGGAAGATTAATAGTCACTATAGTTAGGGATAGTGGTACTCGTACATGAACAGTCAACTTTTACTTGCTTCTTGTGCACATTAAACCATGTTTTCTCTTTCCAATGAATGTTTTTCTTTTTCCAAGTCTGGGGAGACGAGGTAGAATTACTTCTACCTGTAAGCATTAAATTTCCTTACGTCTCCTGGCATTCTCTTGCCTATATAAGCAACCACTTCACATCAGCCTTCCCATCAAATATTTTATCACAAACTCACCTTCATAATCTTTATATCAAAAACACCATGGTCAATTACAATATATTTTTGAACTACGAAACCTTCAACATGGAGCTGAGCTGTGCCGATTGGCAGCAGGAATGGCACGTCACTGCCATTCCTGATGAGATATGGGACTCTGTTCCCCAGGAGGTACTTACCCACCTCCTGTTCTTCTATATGGATTATCATCGCCATCTGGAGCGATTGGAGGAGGAAAGGCTGGAAGCTCTCCGCCAGCAAGAGCGAATCATTCGACTCGCTATTTTGTTTGTCGAGAGTAGGAAGAAGAAATAATTTATTTTCTTCTTCCTATTTTTCTTCATCATCAGCCTTGCCCTGCTTCTTGAGCTAGGATAAAGGCCGTTGACGTTAGGTTTAGCAGCTTAGGGAAATCTTGTACAAGTTCTGATGTAATTTCAATTTCATGAATGTATTCTCTTGATATATTAATGAAATTTGTTTTTTTTTCAAGATCTTGTCTCTGAGATATTTTGTAATGTATTGATAAATCCTGATACATATTTATATTCTGATGACCACATAAATTCTGTTTTAACTTAAGTTCTGATTTTCTTTTATCAGGACTTGCTCGTCCGATTTATTATGGTCATTTTCACTCAATTTTTTTTCAGAATATTGATATTGCAGTGAAAAATAATTCAATAAGTGGGAACAGTTTCCATTTTAAATTAAAACTGTTTCACCTTGATTAATGGAATAACTGGGTAAGTGGAACGGTTTTTCCTTGAAAAACTGCAAGTGGGTCAGTAATGATTACTGTTTTCTCGTGCCCATTAACTATTCATTTTTACTGCATGTCTGACAGGTGTCCAACGGTTACATTTTTTTTTCAAAAGTATAAGTAAGACAGAGAGAAGATTTTTTTAATCTTTTATTTCCTTTCATACTTTTTCTCTCTACTTGCTTTTACTCTCTTTCTTCTTCTAACGTTGGTTTTTCATATAGACATTCTATCAAACACCTAACAGGCACTTAAACCTCTCGATTACTTTCATGGCACCTAAGGATTTAATCGTTGATGGAGCTAAATTTGTTCCAAACAACTATGCTGTAATTCTTGATAATGCTGAAGCTCCGTCTGAATTGCATTTTGTGCAAGACCTTCTTGCACACAGTGAAATCGGGTATGTATTGACCCAACCTTCAGTATTCTCAAGCCAACAAGTTCTGACACTTTGGAGGACTGGAAACTTTGATAATGGTGGTCCAAATGGTACTCCTAGTATTGTTTTCGAAGTGGGTGATTCTCTATATACAGTCACTCCTGGTACAATACGTAAGGCTCTATATCTCCCAGAAGGATGTACTTTTCTCAATTCCAGAGGAATCAGCTCTTTAAGAGTTAATGGCCAGTTTGGGGTACGAACAGAGTTGGCAAAGCTTGGGCAGTTGAAACGGGCTCATATCAGAAGGGAATGGAGTTTCTTCTTCGACTGCATCACTAAAGCTTTTGGGAACAAGTGTTCGAATTCTGATGCCATCCCCATAATGAGTCAGCACATCGGGTATGCCATTATAAACCAAACTCATTTTGATTTTGCAACGGCTATAATTGGTTTTATTGGGGATAGGATGACAGAGGATAGGAATGTTGTTTACTTTGCTAGATTCTGTCAACTTATATATACTTTTTGTACTGATGAACCTCAACTAACCAGTACCTCAACTCCACCTTTTAAAGTTGCAAAATGATACTTTAATGACCTGGTACATGCTGACACTAAGAAACCAGTGGTTAGACCTTTACAGATTCCTCAGTCTGTAAAACAGATCTTAGTAAATGCTGATCCTGATACTTATAAATCTGTTTATCCTGATGTCCACCCAACAACAACCTCCCACACACCACAATAACCATCAGCACCTACCACCCATACTACTCAACCTACACTAAGGCAATATCTTAGCTCATATCTCTCAACTTCACAGACAGTTCAACCCTCATCCTCAGAACCTCCTGTGAAGCCTTCATCTTCCAAGCCTAAGAGGACAAAGACTGTTCCTCAAACACCTCAGAAGAGAAGGAGGATTGTTTTGAGAGATGAATCTGACAGTGAGGAACAGGTTTCTACATCAGAACCTGTTATCAAAGAAGCTGAGAAAGTGACTTCTCAGAAGGATTCTGAAATTGGAGGATCTAGGCTTCTCAAGAGTCTTAGAAGAATGACTGTTCCTGAAACTCCCAAGGAATCCATATCTACAAAGAGATACAAGAAACAGAGGGCAAAAAGGCCAGTTTCAGATGAAGAAGCAGCAGCTAAGGAAGGAGATCAGGAATCTCTGATCTCACAATAAAAGGAATTTGCTGAAGTCACTTCTTCTTCATCAACTCCATCTCAGGAGGCTATTCCTGAACAGACCAACACACCATCTGTATCTCCTGCTCAAAAGTCTGTATCTCCTGTTAATATAGGCACAAGTGCTGATATTGATATCCAGAACTTGGTTGTGCCTGAAGTAATTCTCTTAGAAGCTCCAACAGCTACTAATCCATCAACCACACCTGTTACTGATGTTGTTCAAACTCCAGAGTTATCTACCACACCTTCTCTGCATCTAGATGCTGATGATCAGAATTTAGGTGAGCATCAGGATATGGCTGTTGATCAGAACTTAGAACCAGATCAGCACTTAGAGGATGCTGAAGCCTCCATTGCTACTCACACTGTTGTTTTATCAGAAGATACTGATTTTGTAAGTTCTGATGCTGCAAATGCTGGAGATACTGGTGATGTTGCTCCAAATGTAGATGGTGATGAAGCAGGTCCTTCAGGATATGCAACTCAACAAACTATTCTTAAATCTGAACTTGTTAAGACGTTTGTTACCAGAAAAACACCAGTGCCTTGGAGTGAAACTCCTGCAGGACAGGAGTGGACTAAGGAATGGAACTCAGTTTCCTGTGTTCTAACTGCAAAGCATCTTGCTGAGCACTTGACAAAAGCTGATGAAATGTTAATTTTTGATGATTTCAAAACCCATCTTAGAGTCACTACATTGACTACTAAACATCTACAAGGTCTCCATTCAACTACTCATGCAGAGCTACACAAGATTTAGGAAGAATTCATCAAACAGGACCAAATTCAGAAAATTGACAAGAAAAAGTTCTTCCAACCTACCTTTGACAGGATTGCTTATATTGAGAAGACTCAAGAGAAACAACAAGCTCAGATTGATGATATTCTGAAAAATCAAGCTTCTCAGCAATCTCAACTTACTGAAATCCAAGCCTCAGTGGAATTGCTTGTCTCTCTTCTACTACCTGCTGATGCCAAAAAGGGGGAGAGAGTAATTAATTCCAAATGCAAGACTGCCAAGACACTGAAAGGGAAGGATGATGAAAAGGATGATCAAGGAAACTCTGGAATGGGTAGAGGTCATAGTCAAGGTAGAGGTTTCTCATCAAGAAAAGCTGAAATCACAAGTTACAGGACAAGTTCTGATACTGGGAAAAGAATTAGTTTTGCTACTGGTAAAAGGATAAGTTCTGATGAACTTTTAGATCTTGATGAAGAAATGTCAAGACAGTTATTTCTTCGGGAAAATTCAGGAATGGACTTGGAGAGTTTAATGGAAGAAGAAGCCAGACTTAAATCAGAGGAAGTCACATCTAAATCTGAAGTTTCTGGTAAAAAGACACTTCCAAAACTCAAAGGCATTGTGATAAAAGAAAGGACAAATACTGAAGCAACATTGGCTAAATCACAACCGCAAATAGATCCAAGATCCAAGGGTAAAGAAAAGGTTGGTGAACCTATCAAGGTTTATGTGCCTCCTGAGAATGAAGAAATCACTGATGAAAAGGATGATCTTGCTCTGACTTCAAGAAAAGTTCTTAAAACAACCTCTGACATGGCTCAAGTTGTTCAGAGTCAAGAGACAGTAAGTTCTGATATTCCAAAGAAGCAAGTAACCTCTGACATAGCTCAAGTTAACTTGATATCAGAAGATAGATCAAAGACACTCCTACCAGGATTCACTAAAGCAAAACAGACTCAACCTTTGAAGACTGCTGCAAGTGGTTTTGAAGCAAGAGTAGTTACTGGAAAGGAAGCAAGAGATAAAACTGGATTGGGAAGTGCTGATGAAAGAAAAATACAGAACACTACCAATGATCCAACTTCCTTGAGTGAACCAGGTATTGGAGCAACTCCTGAGAGATTGAATCAACCGGAATCTGTACAAATGGTTTACCATACCTACTTGAAAGAACACATCTTGTTGTACTTCATGACAGATGGTAGGGTTTATCATATAAGGCAAAATGCCATTCTATTGAAGTATTTTGAAGAACTGGAGCATGTACTATTCTTAGTTCAAGTGAATGACAGATTAATAGAAAGTGCTGCAAACTATTTGAAGGATCAGATTCAGAGACAGAAAAGGCTTTATTCTGTTAAGTCTGACAGCACATATCTTCCAAAGTACAGAGATCACAAGGGTGATATAGTTGAAATGAAGCCCAATACTGCTAAGATTATAACTACCTTTCTAGGTTACAGGGCTGTGGAATTCAATCTTGAGTCTGATAAAGCATATTTGATCAGACTGGATCAGGATGTAAGAAAAGCTAAGATTAATGATCTCAGGGCTGCAATCTTTCAAATTGGTGAAGATACTGCAGAGCTTAAAGATGCTAAAAGGAGGATGATTGATGAACTTAGATATGCTGAGAAATGTTTATTGAAGAACTATCTCAGAACAACTCCTGACATCAGAGAGATCAGAAGATGAAGCCAAGTAAAGATCTACAAATGATTAAATTCTGATATTTGTACAGACTGAAGCTGTTATCAGAAGTTAAATATTGGTAAAGCTTTAAGGACTGTAAGTTGTAGTTATCTAGTCTAATTCTCATGCATTTGTACTTAATGTTTTTGACATCATCAAATATCTGTTAAACTTGTATATTATGCTAATTTACAAGTTGGGGGAGATTGTTAGATATATTTGATAATGTCATGGCTAATATGATTTATATTTAGTTTTCAGATCTTACTTAAACAGGATAAATCAGTACTTACTGGAAGTCAGGACTTAAGGATATCAGTACTTATATTATCAGGAGATAATCATCAGAAGATGGATATCAGAACTTAAGTGCTGAAGGACGTTCAAGATAAGGATAGTAGCTGATTAAAGGAAAGAAGATCGAGATAAACATAAGAAGAGATATGCATGAAGAAGGAATTCTATGAAGAATAGAATACTTGGAAGAAAAGATATTTGATTGATATATTTTAGGAAGCAGAATTATATTCCATATCAATTAGCGATTATCTTGTAACTGTGTAGTATATAAACACAGACATAGGGTTTACACTATAAGTGTTATCATATTCGAGAAGATTATTCATATTAACCCTAGCAGCTCTCGTGATATTTGTTCATCACTGAGAGGTAATAGTTCCATACTGTAACAGAGTTTATTCTTTCAATAAAGTTTGTTTTCTGTTACTTGAAATATTAAAAGTTCGATTTGATTGTATTTTTACACTGTATTCACCCCCTCTACAGTGTGTGTGACCTAACATACTTTATGGAATACTAATACGATTTTGGAATTTCCATAAAAGTACTCTTATATAGCATGGTCTGATAATTTTCCTTAATCAGCATCATCAGCAAAAATTACTATTTATCCGTGTTTCAAAAATTCCAAAAATTGGGGTTATTACAGGGCCTTTTCCCAATCTGACTCTCACTAACTTATATAACTTAAAACTAACTCACAAACTCATTATGAGGTCAAGGCCTCACACAGGAAACACATACAATGCAATGCACGTTACTAAGTATCTAAATGTGACTCTAATGGTGACTCTTGGGTGTTTTGGTGGAAATAAGGTATCTCCACCTAAGTCCTTCACTCCTAACCAATTTAAAAAACTTGCAAAGACACTAAAGTATCTCACTGAGGTGATATGACTCAGATGCCTCACTTATAAGGACTCTTAATAACCAATGCACCAACTAGACTCCTTTGGTTGCACACTTTGGCACCCCTTTGAGTTTCTTGGCAGAAATATGAATTTCTACCTTTTGCCTTTTCTATACTCTGACTCCTATGACTTCTTATGACTTTAAGCCAACTTTTTCAATTGGTTTGACATCAAGGCCTCACTTAGGCCTCCCTAGGCCTCCATGCCAAGTTGGCACAGTTCTGCCTTTCCTGAGTACTACAGTGCCCTGTTTTTACCAACTTAAAACTCATTTATCTAGTTCAATTACTGGTTTTAATGACTTATTAAGCTTCCTAAGACTTAATTATATCTATTTAGACCAAGTCCCCATGAAGGCCTAACTTCTGCCATAGTTATTACTGACCAAAAGTCAAGTTTACCCAACTGTGCCCTGTTCTGAGCTGCTCTCGGGTTTGTGTATGCACCTAACCAAATGCAAGTTTTTATTGATTCTAAAGCTATTGGACGCATGCATGAACCACGTCCCAACTCACTTGAGCTCATGCCTACCAAGGCCTTGCTAAAATTCACCTAAAATGACCTAAACTTCTAGTACAAAATTCTACCCTGCTATGACCAACGTGACTCCTTCCACCTTAACTCCCTTCATTACACCAAAAACAACCAACAACCAACCAAGTCAAGTCTTAAAATTCACTAACACCTACTGATTAACAACATATAAGGTCCATTTATAATTTATTTAGCATGAAGATCAATTATAAAGACAAGCAAAGTAACACATCACAAGACACGCCATCACTTGACATTTTAAAGCAAAATTTTGAAGTAAGCATGCATGGTAACTTCATGAAACCTACTGAACATAAGATCATATCATCGTATATAATCTAAACTAGAATTTTATCAAAGGAATCATGGCATGCAACTCACAAAAATTAAGTATCAAAGCACAATGGCATCACACATGGCATTTTGTTTCAGATCTTCTCACAAGCCAACATACAATGGTTAAATCTTCTACACCAAGGATTATAACATGATAAATCATCAAAGAAACATAGCATGCAAGGGCTGGAAAATCTACAAAACCTCATTTTTAAAATCAAAACTTTCAAAAATCATGAAACATGGCCGAAAGTCATAAAATTTTCAAGGACAACATATCACACATTTGGCTCTTCATAGAGTCATTACCTAATGTCATTAACAATGAGTATGACCTGGAAAAAAAGCAGTGTAACACCTCCCCAAGATCACATATTGATCATTTCTTAAGCCACCATGGTTGAAACCTTGAGTTCAGCAAAACTCAGGCCTCAATTTCGGCTTCATCAACATGCACACACAAAACTAACCTCAATATGAAGATACTCCACTAGATGATGAAGGTCTTGGCTTGACTAGCTTGAGAAGTGAAAGAAAATGAAGAGAAGTGAAGAAAAATGGCAAGAATGGGGGTGGTGGTGTGCTTCGGCCGAGAGGGAGAGAGGAGAGGAGAGGGTGAAGTGTTTGAGTGGATGTGAGGTGAATAATGAGAGTATTCTTTTGGTTTTGTTACTAAAAGTGGTAGTGGAATGGAGAATTTACACAAGTATCCCTCTTGCTAGTTGTGACAAAATTGCATGCAAGGTTAAAGAAGTAACCTAGCAAGTTAGTGGGTTAGAATTGACGGTCTTAGCCTTTGACCCTATTATAAGCTAAAATGCATGCAAGAGTATACTAGTAATCCAATAATTAATAAAAGTATGATTAAAAAGAATGGATTTTATTAAATAAAATACAACTCCATAAATCGCAAAATTAATACCATAATTACTATGAGATTTTTAGAAGTTTTATGAAATTGTTTTCAAAAGAATTCGAACAAGAATATATTTTAAAAGAATTTTCTAAGATCAATACTCTAATAAACAAGCCACAATAAATATAATTAACAATTCTAATTCACATAAAAAAGTGCAAGTAATTTGATTCTAAGCCGCTATTATACAAATGGTAATATATCATCTAATCACAACTATTATAATTATTATCTATTCGCGATAAACTCAAATATTATTTAATCGTGTAACAAAATTTTCTTGCGTATAATTAATTATTCGCTTATAAATAATCTAACAGTATTCGCAAAGCCACATAACAAAGAATATATACGAACACATTGAATTCACATAATTTCTGACATCTAATACACAAAAATTACATAGTGCACAAAAAGGAATATTATATTACATTTATAACAAATATTTACAGGCGTTACAACCTTCCCCCTTTAAAGGATTCTGTCCCCAAAATCTAAGTAAACAGACGAGGATACTTATCAAACAAATCACTTTCTAATTCCCATGTTGACTCTTCAACTTTAAGATTTCTCCACAAAACTTTAACTAAAGGAACTATTCTATTCCTTAACACTTTATCCTTTCTATCTAGAATGCTAACCGGCTGCTCGACATAAGACAAATATGGCTCAATCTCTACGGGTTCATTTTCTATGATACATTTGGTGTCGGGGTTGAACTTCTTAAGCATTGCTACGTGAAAAATATTGTGAATGTGCTGCATTTGAGGCGGTAAGGCCAACTCGTACGCCACTTTTCCAACTTTACCCAAAATCTCAAAAGGTTCGACAAATCTTGGACTCAACTTTCCTTTCTTGCCAAATCTAGTTATCCCTTTCCAGGGCGACACTTTCAACAGAACAGTTTCTCCTATTTCATACTCTAAGTCCTTTCTGTGTGGATCATCATACTTTCATTGTCTATCCTGAGCCGCGATGTTTGAATCAAATCTACCGCTTCTTTCATTTATTGAATCAGTTCGGGGCCAATTACCTTTCGCTCTCCAACTTCATCCCAATATATAGGTGATCTATACTTCCGTCCATAAAGTACTTCGTACGGGGGCATTCCGATACTGGCATGAAAGCTATTATTATACGAAAACTCTACCAAAGGCAAATGTTCATCCTAATTTCCTTTGAAGTCCAAAGCACAAGATTTCAGCATGTCTTCTAGGGTCTGAATTGTGCGTTCACTTTGTCCATTCATCTGTGGGTGATAGGCAGTGCTCATCTTGAGTCATGTTCCCAAATATTCTTGGAATTGCTTCCAAAATCTAGAGTTGAAATGAGGGTCTCTATCCGACACAATAGATACTGGAACTCCATGGCGAGTAACAATTTCTTTTAGATACATATGAATCAGCTTGTCCATTGAGAATCTCTCATTGATCGGTAGAAAATGAGCCGACTTAGTCAATCGATCAATTATTACCCAAATAGCGTCGTGATTTGATTTATCCTTGGTAATCCAACTATAAAGTCCATTGCAATGTGCTCCCACTTCCATTCAGGTATCTCTAAGGGTTGAATTAGTCCACTCGATTTCTGATGTTCGCCTTTTACCCTTTGACAAGTGTAATATCTACTAATCCATTATGCAATCTCCTTCTTCATATCTGGCCACCAAAAGTTCTGTTTCAAATCTTGGTACATTTTTGTGCTTCTCGGATGAATAAAAAATTTTGAGTTGTGAGCATCCTTCAAAATCTCATTATTCAATTCTTCCACATTCGGTATCCAAATTCTTGATGAGAATCTTAGAATTCCTTGGTTGTCTTTTTGAGTACAAATCTCTTCTCCGGTCAACTCATTCATCCTTTGATTCATCACTTCCTCTTGGCATTTCTTAATCTTTCCTAATAACTCTGGTTGAAAAGTCATCGTACAAATCATTTCTATAGGCGCACTTGGGGCTCGAATCTCAATTCTCATCTTCTCAAATTCCTTTGATAACTCTTAGGCCATAGTCAACATATTCAATCTTTACTTGCGGCTTAAAGCATCCTCTACTACGTTCGCTTTCCCGGAATGATAATTGATTGTGCAATCGTAGTCCTTAATCAACTCCAACCATCTTCGTTGCCTCATGTTTAATTCCTTTTCAGTGAGAATGAACTTCAGGCTCTTGCGATCCGTATATATCTCGTATTTCTCTCCATATAGGTAATGTCTCCACAGCTTAAGAGCAAACATAATTGCAGCCAATTCCAAGTCTTGAGTTGGGTACCTTTGTTCGTGAGGCTTAAGTTGTCTTGTCGCGTAGGCTATCACTTTCCTGTGTTGCATTAAAACACATCCCAATCCTTTGTGTGACGCATCACTGAATATTACAAAGTCTCCTCGATCATCTGGCAGGGCTAATACTAGAGCGGTGACTAACTTCTGCTTCAATTCTTGAAAACTCTTTTCACAACTCTCCGTCCAGTCAAACTTCTCATTCTTTCGGGTCAATTTTGTCAATGGTACTGTAATCTTCAAGAAATCCTTCACAAATCTTCGATAATATCCGGCCAATCCCATGAAACTTCTAACTTCAATCCGGGTCTTCGGCCTTTCCCAATTCATTACAGCTTCTATCTTCCCTGGATCAACTCGAATACCTTCACTTCCGACAATATGCCCTAGAAATTGAACTTCTCACAGCCAGAATTCACACTTCGAAAACTTTGCATATAACTTCTCCTTTCCCAAATTCTCCAAAGCTATTCTCAGATGTTTAGCATGTTCTTCCTCGTTCTTTGAGTATATTAGAATGTCGTCGATAAACATAATGACAAACTTGTCCAAATACTCCTTGAATACTCGGTTCATCAAATCCATAAAGGCGGCTGGCGCTTTTTTCAATCCGAATTCCATAACTAGAAACTCATAATGTCCGTATCTGGTTCTGAAAGTAGTCTTTGGTATGTCTTTCGGCCTAATCTTCAACTGATGATATCACGATCATAATTCAATCTTCGAGAAGTAAGCTGCTCCCTTAAGTTGATCAAACAAGTCATCAATACGAGGTAAAGGGTACCTATTCTTAATTGTCAATTTGTTCAACTCTCTATAGTCGATGCACAGTCTCATGCTTCCATCTTTCTCTTTCACAAACAAAACTGGAGCAACCCACGGAGATACACTCGGCCTTATAACTCCTTTATCCAATAACTCTTGTAGTTGCTTGGCCAATTCCTTCATTTCTGCTGGTGCCATACGATAAGGTGCCTTTGATACAGGTTCCACGTCGGGTGCTAAGTCGATAGAAAACTAAATTTGACGGTCAGGCAGCAGTCCAGGAAGTTCATCCGGAAATACATCGGGAAATTCATTAACTATCGGAATACTTTCTATATTTGGCGTCTCCTTAGATCTATTAATTACATGAGCCAAATACCCTTCACACCCTTGTCGTAACAACTTTTTAGCTTGAATTATTGTCAAAAATGTTTTAACCTTTTTCTGCCCTTTAAACTCTACTTTCTTTCCTTGAGGGGACTTAAGAATCACTTTCTTCTTCTTACAATCTATTTGAGAACCATGTTCTTCTAACCGATCCATTCCTAATATAACATCAAATTCTCCTAGTTGAAAAGGTATAAGGGAAGCAAGGAGACTATAGCCTGAAATCTCTACTTTACACCGGGGGCAAATACTTTTAACAGATACTTGTTCTCGATTAGCTAAAATGTTAGAAAAGATTCAAATATGAAAGATCTAGTAGCTCCGAAATCAAATAGCACTTTAGCATCGATATTATTGACAGAAATCGTACCTGCCACAACTTCAGAACTCTGAATAGAATCCTTGATATTCATGTTGAATGTCCTGGCCTGAGCAGGATATGAGGGAGGGAACACTGGAGTCGCAGATTCAAAAGGTTGATTTGAAGGTAGTTGAAGATTTGGAACAGAAGATGTCATTTCTTGATTGTAAGGGGCGGTCGTCAATTACATCAACTTGTTGTTTCCGGGGATCTTGCAATCCCTCGACATATGACCGGTATTTCCACACTTAAAGCATGTAACAAAAGGCTTCAGGCTTCGCACTAATTCGCATAATGACCTTTCGAATTGCACTTGAAACAAACGATGTCATCCTTATTGCAGTTACCCATGTGTCTCTTATTGTAGAATTTACACTCCGAATTTGTTGCTTGCTGGGATTTTTGACCACTTGGCCCTTGAATTCTATTCTTCTGACTCTTATTATTACCCTTCTTAAATCTTCAGCCTTGGTTATGGAATCCAAACTTCCTGAAATTCCTTCCACTTTGGCTCCCTTGAGCCAATCCTTCACCATTATTTCCAAACTTTCTTTTCTTACTCTCTTTCTCCTTCAAGTTTTGATCACTTTCTTCTTCGATTACCATCGCCTTCTGAACCACTTCAGCATATGTGGTCAATTTAAAAGCAGCCACTCTGCTTCGTAGCCAAGGCTTCAATCCTTGTTAAAATCTCTTCGCTCCCTTTTCATCTGTGTCCACATAATCTCCAACAAACCTAGCCAATTCAGTGAATTTCTTCTCATACTCTCCCACAGTCATTCCTTCTTATTTCAATTTAAAGAACTCTAATTCCATTTGAGTCTGCATATACCTCGGGAAATACTTGTCTAATAAAATCTTCTTGAATCTATCCCAAGTGATAACTTCTTCTTCTTCTAAAGCACGGGCTGACTCCCACCAATAGTTCGTTTCGCCTTTCAGAAAATAAGATATATAGTCAACCTTCTTGTCTTCACTTACAACAGCTAGCGTGAAAGCTTTCTCCATCTATTTAAGCCAAGATTGGGCTTCTACAGGGTCTTGAGTTCCACGGAACTCCGGTGGTTTTACAGCTTGGAATGATTTGAAAGTTGTAGGGGTTGGTGGTGGTGGAGGTGGTTGTTGTTGTTGAAGTTGTTGCTGAAGGTGTTATTGTTGTTGAGCAAGGGTAACAGATTGTTGGTGAAGTATTTGCATAAGTTGAGCCAAGTTGGGTGGTGGATCTTTATGATCCCCAGTATTGGTGTTGCGAGCTCTACGAGGAGGCATGATTCTGAATGTAGACAAGAAAGGTTTATTCACAGTTCAATATTTCATACACAAGTTATAACAAGAGTAAATATTAAATAATAAGGTCTTATTCAAGGTGTGTTCAATGATGCAAAGGTCTATTATTATTGTTATTCCATGATGAGGTGCAACTTATTAAGGTACAAGGTATCACAACTAACGGATACAATTATATAAGCAAAGGTATCTTCAAGGGATATCTTCGGGAAAGATTAGACATTATCAAATTGTAAAGGGGTCAATCAGCATTTAAACGAAAAAATTCTATCTAAGCAAGCATATATCATGGTAATGAGATGGCAATAAAGATAATCAAAGTGCGAAATTTACATTAGTTCGAATGAAAAGTGTGAATAAAGTACGAACAGGAAATAAAGTGCGAATAAAGTCTTCCCAAAACAATACAGGTACAAGGTACAAATGGAAATCAAAGTACTAATCAACAACGATGTTGGAAATAAGTAGACTATATGATAGTCTAAGAGGATGGTGGGGAAACAGGGGCACGAAGATGGCTAATCACTCGGCGAAGCTCGTCGGCAATGGTGGTAAGAGTGACCTGACTCTCTCTCTCACGGTGTGGAATCATCAACGCCAATCGGTCCTCAGCCATCTGAATGATCTCCTCAAACCTGGCTATTAGTCGGGGTCGGTTGGGCTCGTTATCAAAGTCCTCGCTATATAACTGGTCCACCCTACATCGAAGATTCACATTCTCTCCTTCCAGTTAATCCATCCTTACCATCTACTCGTAAAGAGGGAATGTCAGAGTAGTAGGGAATCCGGGAGTCGATGAGGATGATGCCTTTCAAACAGTTATATGCATATATACGCGGTTATAAATAAAAGGGTTAAAGAAAAACCTATAGATTCTAACGTCCCAAAAACCCAAATGATCTAAGTTCATCATATCCTCTAAATTCCTATCTTATATTCATTTATCTTATATTATTCAGTTCCTCAAACATGTGGCTTTGATACCAACCTGTGACGGACCCACATTACTAACTAGCAGAAATATGCATAATATTGATTAAACAGTAAAGTACAACAAATAGTTAGAATATTAAAGCTATAAGCCTTAACCACAATCCCCGGATTAACAGAAATAAGTTTGAACAACATCTAACATCTTTTAATATTACAGACCAAAATATCTTATGTCAAATTACTACAAAGTTTTAAACCCAAAGTTTATAAACATTAGGGAACTACTAGTTCCCTACCTGCTCCAACATCTGATGGTAGGCATACCCCGAGTTCCCACTTGTCTTACGCGCGGTTTGCTTGAAATGAACCATATTCGGGTTTTACTGAAGGGATAGCATCAATAACAATATTAATGAACAAAACGCTTAGCAAGTGAATAACAGTGTGTAACAATTCATCATATGCTCAATAAAATAATAACAAAAGGTAAATCAACAATATGAAATCTCAAATAAAAGTTCAAGTCTTTAATAAGTGAATGGAATTGGAAATATGCACGACGCTATGAGCAATAAGGGGTGATCAACCCACATCAAAGCTCCGAACCACATATCAAGTGATTCACAACTATTGAGGATCCTCGGCACACATTGGCCATATAAAACCATCAGGCTCCCTGCTACTGAGGTTTTAAAATTATAAAAGTGACTGGCGCCTCAGTCTTATTAAAAAATACCATTCAATTCCTTTTAATCAATTCATTTCAAGTCAAAGGGTTCTTGATCAAGGACAAGATAACAAGTGTGTGTATTGTCAAGGTTCGGGTGATAAGTTGTCTAAATGAGGGAATATTATTAAGATTAGGGTTCCCAAAAGAAATAATTCAAATTTATGAGGGGTTTAGGGTTCACATGATATATTAAGGGACTATTGTAAGGTATTCATGTGGGTATGAGGTAATATGTGATGAAAAGGGATCAATTCAAGTATGAAAGCGATTAACTAAACTCAAGGTCTAATCATTAGGTGATGTCAGGGACTATTTAATTCTATTAAAACTGTAGTCATGCATTCACAGGGTATTTAATCATGAGAAACATAATTATAGAGGTAAGTTAAGAGTTCATTTTCCTGGACTACGCTTACTGAGTACTTGAATGGAATCGTCTATGGGCTTCTTTCCTGACCTCCTACTTGAACCTATAATAAATAGTACTCTCGTCACAACACTTGCTAACTACCCTTTCGCGTATACTATATATATATAGATACATATACATATATATATATATAAATACTTAAACACAACTAATTACAAGTAATATATGCATCACATAATTCACATAACACATAGTAAGAAATGGCATGGCAATTTATCACTTAATTAATAGTACACTTAGATCCCATTTACTACCTTAGTCACTTAAGCAATTAACCATATAACATACAATTATCTTGACCAAAACTCCTAATCGTCCTTTACAGACCTCCACTCAACCTAAATTTAGTAAGGCACACTTGTGCCTCACATCAAATGACTCACAAATGCAATGCACACAACTTAACTTACCCGAATGAATACCTTGGCACCACTTGTGTGCCTTGGCAAAAGAATGTTTTTCTACTTTGGGCCTTTTCCCAATCTGACTCTCACTAACTTATATAACTTAAAACTAACTCCAAAACTCATTATGAGTTCAAGGCCTCACACAGGTTACATATACAATGCAATGCACCTTACTAAGTTTCTAAATGTGACTCTAATGGTGACTCGTGGGTGTTTTGGTGGAAATAAGGTATCTTCACCTAAGTCCTTCACTCCTAACCAATTTCCAAAGCTTGAAAAGACTCTAAAATATCTCACTGAGGTGATATGACTCAGAGGCCTCACTTACAAGGACTCTTAATAACCAATGCACCAACAAGACTCCCCTTGTTGCACACTTTGGCACCCCTTTGAGTGCCTTGGCAGAAACATGAATTTTACCTTGTGCCTTTTCTATACTCTGACTCCTATGACTTCTTATGACTTTAAGATAACTTTTTCAATTGGTTTGACATCAAGGCCTCACTTAGGCCTCCCTAGGCCTCCATGCCAAGTTCGCACAGTTGTGCCTTTCCTGAGTACTACACTGCCCTGTTTTTACCAACTTAAAACTCATTTATCTAGTTCAATTACTGGTTTTAATGACTTGTTAAGCTTCCTAAGACTTAATTATATCTATTTAGACCAATTCCCCATGAAGGCCTAACCTCTGCCATAGTTATTATTGACCAAAAGTCAAGTTTACCCAACTGTGCCATGTTCTGAGCTGCTCTCGGGTTTGTGTGAGTGCACCTAACCAAATGCAAGTTTTTATTGATTCTAAAGCTACTGGACGCATGCATGAACCAAGTCCCAACTCCCTTGAGCTCAGTCCTACCAAGTTCTTGCTAAAACTCACCTAAAATGACCTAAACTTCTAGTACAAAATTATGCCCTGTTATGACCAACGTGACTCCTTCCACCTTTACTCCCTTCATTACACGAAAAATAACCGACAACCAACCATGACACCTCTTAAAATTCACTAACACCTACTGATTAACAACATATAAGGTCCATTTGTAATTTATTTAGCATGAAGATCAATTATAAAGACAAGCAAAGTAACACATCACAAGACACGCCATCACTTGACATTTTAAAGCAAACTTTTGAAGTAAGCATGCATGGTAACTTCATGACACCTACTGAACATAAGCTCATATCATCATATATAATCTAAACTAGCATTTTATCAAAGGAATCATGGCATGCAACTCATAAAAATCAAGTATCAAAGCACAATGGCATCACACATGGCATTTTGGTTTGGATCTTATCACAAGCCAACATGCAATGGTTAAATCTTCTACACAAGGATAATAACATGATAAATCATCAAAGAAACATAGCATGCAAGGGCTGGAAAATCTACAAAACCTCAGTTTAAAAAGCAAAACTTTCAAAAATCTTGAAACATGGCCGAAAGTCATAAAATTTCAAGGACAACATATCACACATTCGGCTATTCATAGAGTCATTGCCAGATATCATGAACAATGAGTATGACTTGGAAAAATAGAAGTGTAACACCTCTCCAAGATCAAATATTTCTCATTTCTATAAGCCACCATGGTTGAAACCTTGAGTTCACAAGAACTAAGGCCTCAACTTCGGCTTCATCAACATGCACACACAAAACTAACCTCAATATGAAGATACTCCACTAGATGATGAAGATCTTGGCTTGACTAGCTTGAGAAATGAAAGAAAATGAAGAGAAGTGAAGAAAAATAGCTAGAATGGGGGTGGTGGTGTGCTTCGATCGAGAGGGAGAGAGGAGAGGAGAGGGTGAAGTGTTTGAGTGGATGTGAGGTGAATAATGAGAGTATTATTTTGGTTTTGTTACTAAAAGTGGTAGTGGAATGGAGAATTTAGACAAGTATCCCTCTTGCTAGTTGTGACAAAATTGCATGCAAGGTTAAAGAAGTAAACTAGCAAATTAGTGGGGTTGGAATTGACGGTCTTAGCCTTGGACCCTATTATAAGCTAAAATGCATGCAAGAGTATACTAGTAATCCAATAATTAATAAAAGTATGATTAAAAAGAATGGATTTTATTAAATAAAATACAACTTCATAAATCACAAAATTAATACCATAAATACTATTAGATTTTAGAAGTTTTATAAAATTGTTTTCAAAAAAATTCGAACAAGAATATAATTTAAAAGAATTTTCTAAGATCAATACTCTAATAAACAAGCCACAATATAAATAATTAACAATTCTAAGTCACGTAAGAATATGCAAGTAATTTCATTCTAAGACACTATTATACGAATTGTAATATATTATCGAATCGTAACTATTACAATTATTATCTATACGTGATAAACTCAAATATTATTTAATCGCGTAACGAAATTTTCTTGCGTACAATTAATTATACGGTTATAAATAATCTAACAGTATTCGCAATGCCACACAACGAAGAATATATATGAACACATTGAATTCACATAATTTCAGACATCTAATACATAAAAATTACATTGTGCACAAAACGGAATATTATATTACATTTATAACAAATATTTATAGGTGTTAAAATTCACATAACCTAACAGCTCTCAAGGATATTTGTTCACCCTTTTGAGAGAGTACGTTTGTAATTCATTTTTATCTGTTAATATAAAAAATGTTAATTGTGTTGAAGCTTTTTCGAATTATTTACATAAACTGTATTCACCCCCCTCTATAGTTGATTACGGACCTAACATTAACTTTCAAGAAAATCATGGATCTTTGATAAAAGTATAGTTTTAATGGTTGATTTGATGATTTAAGAAGTATTAGTATATTGGGTTTTAAGGATGATATTTTGGCCTCAAGAACTTGATATTCTTGAGTTTATTAAGTAGTTAAGATGTTAGATTGTTGGTTATTGGTTGTTGATTAGTGATTTATAGTTACAAAGAAACACGGATCGTTAACGTAACGCCGTTATAACGCTCGAATCACGACACTTAGTTTTCTGCAAAGTTACAGAATGTATAAACTGTGTTTTCTTGAAACATAAGGCTTGATAATGATGTATTTTGTTGTAAGGATCATTTAGGCGCTTGAATCTCTTGATTTCAATTTACGGTTCAAAAATTAGGTCTGTTTTCGTGAAAACGATTTACGCGACAAAAACTGCTACGAATTACGAACCTTGGGAATATAAAAGATTGACTTAAAATTATTTTAAAATCATAAAAGTTTTACAGAGAGTAAGAAATGATGTATAAAAACTGTCATAAAAATTTCAAATGAAAATATTGATTTTTCAATTTTATAAAAATGTCGGAGCCGAGGTCGCGTGAGTAAAATTCCTTAAGAATCGCGAGAGGAGCCGAGTGGTAAAAGCTAATGAGAATAATGGATAAAAAGGATTGTGAATTTAAAACACGGTTAATGACTAATAGTACTTTATTAAAATGACGAGAGTAGAGCGAGTCGTGTTATGCGATTATAAATGTTACGTATTTAACGAATAACGATAAATACGATTAAAGACTAACGAAACAATAATGTTCTTGATTTTAGATTATCGGACAAACTCGAGAGCACCCTCCACCTCAAAACCCCCAGGCAAGTTTACAAACCCTACTCCGATATACTGTTGTGTTGTGAATAATGGTTTACAGCATTACATATAATGTCATGATTGCAGATTACGATGTTTTGCATATTACAATATATATAAATATCATACGATATATTGATAATGGTATAAGATTATTACTGGATTTCAATGGATCAAGCTAGAGAGTAGCGTTGTATATATGACATGTATATTTTAGACCGAGAGTCGGTGAGTATAAAGTTTATAAAAACCGGAAAATGTTTCGGAGGTATTTATATTTGAGAATATTCACGTTAGCGAGTAGCGTGATATTATATTAAAGACCGAGAGTCGGTCGGTATAATTATTTGAAAATCTGGAAGTATTCCGGAGATGTTTTGTACTAGTAAAGTCCGTATCTATTTTATTATAAAGGACTCGATATTCTCTTTCGAAGTATTAAATACCTCGAATTTATTTAAAACTATTTCCAAAGATCGTATACCCTCAACTATTTTAAATTATTCGAACAATGCATATTAATTCAGATATTCATTTAAAAAAGGGAAGTATTCTCCAACGAACACATTATTAATAATTTCAATTATTAATATTTACGTAAAGATAACGTAAATTAGTTGAGAAATTTTATTACAAATATTCTTTTAAAATTGAATTACTCGAGGTTCAATTTTTTAATAATTATTATTTAATAAATATATATATTTATTAAATAATTTAATATGATTTAAAAATCATAAATACCTATTTTAAAATATTTTCCGAGCTCCGGAAAATAATTTTAATCCTTTCGGATCGTCGAAAAATATTATCTAGACGTATTTCAAATATTTTGGCTATAGTGTCAAAAGAAACCCCCCTTAAATATTTATCTGTTGACAACGATCAACTCACATTATCTTAGTACTTCCTCCGAAAATTCTCGGAAATACATATATACGTATATGAGATGAGTTGTGCCTATCAACAAGCAAAACATTTGGGGAACTTTGATATAGTTCGAGTTCCAAATATATGATAGGATTTTTCAAGGACAAGGGAGGCGTAGAGATCCAGTACTTTGTGTACTTGGGAGACTACTAATTTAATTCTGCATGAGAAGGTACCATGTATACCGAGGGACATGCGAAGTATGCAAAATATACCCGGGAGAAAGGGGAAGCATATAAAGCTCGAATGCGGCAAGGGTGATAACCGTGAGTAAGGAAGTTATCATTCAGCATGTAGAGAACAATAATAATATTCTGCTATACGATTGATCATCGTATAGTAGGGGCTCCGGTGAATGTCCTATTCTTTCAATTGGAATTGAAATGTAATACTGTAACCCAAGCCTAGGTGCTGGGTTTACCATTAAGGTATTTGCAGACTATATAAGTCAATCAAAAGCATGTTTTGTTAGGAATATATGTGCATTAGTTTGATGATATGTTTAACAAAACACTTAAGTAGAAATCTAGTGTTTGTAGCCTCAACGGATAAGACCATTTTGGCTATCCGTTGATGGTGTAGCTTTACTTAGAAATAAGTCTAGTGTTGTAGCACATTTCAGTCTCTGGTCATGTTGACTACTAGAGGATATGTAGATAGGAAGGCCAATTGTAAATATTTCATGCCTTGTAATCTTGTATAAATGAAATGGTGTCAACGGATAACTTAAAGACCTTCAACGGATGAGAAACAAAGCTTCAACGGATGTCTCTAAAGCTTCAACGGATAACATCCTTCAACGGATGAGTGCATCAACGGATAGAGCTTTAACTGCTAACACATCAACGGATAAAGCCATCAACGGATGAAGGCTTCAACGGATGTTCTGTTAAATAGCAGTTGACAAGTGGTAGTTGTACCTACAAACAGAGGCACATGGGTTGACAGAGACAACTGAGATGTGGTAGCCTAATTCAGGAACATCAGAAAAAGCAGCCGTTCTACTCTAGCATAAAGAGGCAATAGTCAACAATGCACTGGAGTAAAATGGAGTAGAAACAAGTGGAGAACTTATTTTATTATTGTACTTTTTATCTTTGTCTTCACTTGTAAACTTGGTGATATATAAACCAAGTAGCAGCTAGTAATTAGACAAGAATTTTTCCAGAGCTCTTTAGAAAAATATTGAGAGAAAAATTATCTAGTTTGTACTAGGACGCAGCTGTGATCAACTTCTTGAATCACAGATTTTCTGAAATACCATCTCTGGTGGAACAACAATCCATCAGAAAAGTTTTTAAGGTCTGTTGTGTTCTTTACATTAGTGTTTGAATATATATCTGTCTGTATTAGCTTAAAGCAATTCATACACTTGTCTATCTTAAACACGTAGCCTTTGAAACTGCTCAAAACTTGAAAAAGTTTTGAGATTTACATTCAACCCCCCTTCTGTAAATCTCATTGTTAGTTCATTAGGAATAAGAATTGGTATCAGAGCAAGCTCTTGACACACAAAGAGTTTAAAGATCTTGGAAACTAACAAAGATGAGTAAGAAGGATATTGGAGTAAAAATCCCAGTTCTTGACAAAGACAGTTATCACCATTGGAAGGTGAAAATACACCTTCATCTACTCTCCCAAGATGAAGGTTATGTAAACTGCATTGAGAATGGTCCTCACATTCCCCACAAAGTAGCCACAGTTGCTACAGCCACAATTGTTGTTGGTCAATCCATTCCAAAACCTAGAGCAGAATGGACAATGGAAGACACAGAAGAAGTCCACAAGGATAAGAAGGCTATGAACATTTTGTTTAATGGTCTTGACAAGGATATGTTTGATAATGTGATAAATTGCACAACTGCCAAAGAGGTGTGGGACACAGTTCAGCTACTGTGTGAAGGTACAGAACAAGTAAAAGAAAACAAAATGCAGCTTCTCATTCAACAGTATGAGTATTTTCATTTTGAAGAAAATGAATCTTTAAATGATACATTCAATAGATTCCAAAAGCTGTTGAATGGACTGAAGCTGTATGGTAGAGTGTACCAGGTGAAGGATTCAAATCTTAAATTTTTAAGATCCTTGCCAAAGGAATGGAAACCCATGACTGTCTCCTTGAGAAACTCTCAAGATTATAAGGACTTCACTCTTGAAAGATTATATGGAATCTTGAAGACTTATGAACTAGAGCTGGAACAGGATGAGGTATTGGAGAAGGGAAGAAAGAAAGGAGGTTCAGTTGCCTTGGTAGCTGAAAATGAGAAAGAATGCAGACAAGAAACTGTGAGATCTACATTAAACTCCAAAGATGGCACAAGCAAATCAGAATCAAGCAAGGGTAAGGAGCAAGTTGCTGAGAATGAAGACAACTCCAGCCAAGATGACTCTGATGGTATTGATGAGCATCTTGCATTTCTGTCCAGAAGATTTGCAAAGATGAAATTTAGGAAAAACACTAGAGCCACTAAACCTCATAAGAACATGGTGGACAAATCCAAGTTCAAGTGTTTCAATTGTGGTATAAGTGGACACTTTGCAAGTGAGTGCAGAAAGCCAACTTCTGAAAAGAAGAAATTTGACCGAGTAGATTACAAAAAGAAATATTTTGATCTGCTCAAGCAAAAGGAGAGGGCTTTCATTACTCAAGAAAAAGATTGGGCAGCTGATGGAGAAGAAGAGGATGAAGATGTGGAATATGTCAACTTGGCTCTCATGGCTGATTCTGAGGAAAATGAAGTTAGTTTATCAAGCAACCAGGTAATCACTACTGATTTAACACAGCTTACTAAAGAAGAGTGCAATGATGCTTTTAATGACATGTCTACTAAACTGTATCATTTACGTGTGTCTCTTAAATCTCTTGCTAAAGAAAATAGTAGGATTAAAGAGAACAATTTGTTTTTAAGTGATAGAAATGCTGTGTTAGAAGATAAGTTGATTGACCTAGAGAAAACTAAGCTACATTGTATATCTGTTGAAAATGAACTAGCTGAATCTGTTAAGAAAGTAGAAATACTTTCTAATCAATTAGAGAGAGAGCAAGAGGTGATTAAAGCCTGGAAGACATCTAGGGATGTTAGTGCTCAAATTGCCAAGGTCCAAGGAATTGAATCATTCTGTGAGACTGCCTGGGATAAAAACAAAAAGAAAATGGAATTAATTGATGGGCTGTCAACGGATGTGGAATCAACGGATGATGAAAGTTATCCGTTGAAGGAAGAAAAGGAGCATCCGTTGAAGGTTCCTCAATTAAAACAGGCAGATGTTTCTAAAAGTGAAAATCTAAAGAAACTCAACAAAAAGTTTGGTTCAACTTCCAAGAACTTTGTCAAAGAAGAAGCAAGCACATCCAAAGATTTCAGTAAGGTGAATATAGGACACATGACCTTAGAACAGTTAAAGAATAGGCTCAAAGTGGTTGAGGATAAAAAGGAAACTAAAAGGAAATCTAATAGAAATGGGAAGGTAGGGGTTAACAAACATAACAATTACACACCTGATAAGTATGCTCCTAGAAAAAGCTGTGTGCATTGTAGTAGTGTTAATCATCTATCTGCTAATTGCAAATCTATTAAGAAAACTCCCATTCACGTACCCTCTTTCATGCCTAATATGTCTGCATCACCTCTGCATGCTATGCCTGTTATGTCTCAACAGAATCCTTATGCACATTTTGCAAACATGCCATATTTTAACAATCCTTATCTTGCTGCATTTAGTATGCCTCAAATGCCATACAATATGCCAATATGGAATAACATGCTTGCACAATCCATGCCTTATCAAATTCCAAATGTGCTAAATGATTCTGTGACTAACCCTACACCTCAACCAACTACATCTAAGATCAAGGTTGACTCAAAGTTACCTAAGTCTAAAGATGCAGGAGGAATGAAGTCTAGGAGAAAGGCTAACAAGAATGGACCCAAGGAAACTTGGGTACCAAAATCAACTTGATTGATTTTATGGTGTGCAGGGAAAAAGAAGAAATCTATGGTACTTGGACAGTGGCTGTTCAAGACACATGACAGGAGATTTCTCCCTGCTCACAGAGTTTAAGGAGAGAGCTGGCCCTAGCATAACCTTTGGAGATGACAGCAAAGGGTTTACTATGGGATATGGCTTGATTTCAACAAGGAATGTCATAATTGATGAAATTGCATTAGTTGATGGTCTCAAGCACAACTTACTGAGCATCAGTCAACTATGTGATAGAGGGAATATAATTTCCTTCAATTCAGAAGCCTGTGTTGTCACCAGTAAGAAAGACAACAAAGTGGTTCTAACTGGAGTTAGAAAAGGAAATGTGTACTTAGCTGACTTCAACTCTACAGATGCAGAATCTATTACTTGTCTCTTCAGCAAAGCAAGTTCAGTTGAAAGTTGGCTATGGCACAAGAAGCTATCCCATTTGAATTTCAAGATAATGAATGATCTAGTCAAAAAGGACTTAGTTAGAGGAATTCCTCTTGTTGAATTCTCAAGGGATGGTTTGTGTGATGCTTGTTAGAAAGGCAAACAAAGGAAAGCATCATTCGAAAAGAAGCTTGAAACAACAATTGATGAACCATTACAGCTGCTACATATGGATTTGTTTGGACCAGTCAATGTATTGTCAATTGCAAGAAAAAGATATTGCTTGGTGATTGTAGATGATTTCTCAAAGTTTTCATGGGTCTATTTTCTTGGATCAAAGGATGAAGCAAGTGAAATCATTATCAATCACATCAGGCAAGTCAATAATCATCCTGACTTGAAAGTTAGGAATATCAGGAGTGACAATGGAACTGAGTTCAAGAATTTGACAATAAGGTTGTTCTGTGAAGAAAATGGAATCATGCATGAGTTCTCAGCTCCAAGAACACCTCAGCAAAATGGGGTAGTTGAAAGAAAGAACAGATCTTTAATTGAGGCTGCCAGAACAATGCTTGAAGAATCAAAGTTACCAACATATTTCTGGGCTAAAGTTGTTAATTGTGCCTGCTACACTCAGAATATTTCTTTGATCAATCAAGCTAAAGGCATGACTCCTTATCAGTTGTTCAAGAGAAGAAAACCAACTCTAAACTTTCTTCATGTCTTTGGATGTAAATGCTTTATACTGAGAAATCAATCTGACCATAAAGGGAAGTTTGATGCAAAGGCTGATGAAGGGATATTTGTTGGTTACTCAGCTGGAAAATCTTATAGGGTCTACAATCTAAGAACCAACATTGTTATGGAATCTGTGCATGTTGTGTTTGATGATAAAAAGATTGATGGACTAACAGATGAGGGACACCATGAAAGACTCAAATTTGACAACATTGAGATATATTGTGATGATAGTGAAGAGGAGGTTGATGGAAATGACACTTCAAAAGGGATTCAAGATATGCCCTTGGATAATGCACAGAATTCTGCATCCGTTGAAAGAGACAATGCAGTATCCGTTGAAAGACATAGTGCATCATCCGTTGAAGTACATAATGAAGCATCCGTTGATCATAGTTCATCAACGAATAATCGATTAACATCATCAGTTGATAGAACTCCAAGTTCCCTGCAAAGGACCAACAACTCAGGGGGAGTTTCAACTGATCAACACTCTGTCTCACATCACGACAATACTGAGGCCACCTCATCTAGAGCACATCTTCCACCTCAAAGGAAATGGACCAAGAATCATCCCTTTGAACTGATCATTGGTGATGCATCATCTAAAGTGCAAACAAGAAGAGCTACTCAAAATGAATGTCTGTATAGTAGTTTTCTATCTCGGGAGGAACCTAAGAAAGTGGAAGAAGCCTTAATGGATCCAGATTGGATATTAGCTATGCAGGAAGAGCTGAACCAATTTGAGAGAAACAAAGTTTGGAAGCTGGTACCCAAGCCAAAGAACAAGAGTTCCATTGACACAAAATGGGTATTCAGAAACAAGATGGATGAAAATGGCATTGTCATAAGGAATAAAGCTAGATTGGTTGCTAAAGGCTATTCTCAACAGGAGGGAATAGATTTTGATGAAACATTTGCTCCAGTTGCAAGACTTGAAGCCATCAGAATCTTTCTAGCCTATGTAGCTAATGCCAATTTCAAAGTCTATCAGATGGATGTCAAGAGTGCATTTCTAAATGGGGAATTGGAGGAAGAAGTTTATGTAAGCCAACCTCCAGGTTTTGAAGATCAAAATTTTCCAGACCATGTGTATTATCTGTTGAAAGCACTCTATGGACTAAAGCAAGCACCTAGAGCCTGGTATGAGACTTTGTCAAAGTTCCTTCTAGATAATCATTTCACAAGAGGTACTGTTGACAAAACTCTCTTCTTTAGAAATGTTAATGGCTCTAAGATACTTGTACAAATTTATGTAGATGATATTATATTTGGATCTACAGATGATAAGCTTTGTAAAATGTTTGCTAAATTAATGCAAAGTAAATATGAAATAAGCATGATGGGAGAGCTAACTTACTTTCTTGGGTTACAAATTAAACAAGTTAGTGGTGGAATTTTCATTAGTCAAACTAAATATATTTATGATCTTTTAAAGAAGTTTGACGTAATGGATTGTTCACCTGCAAAAACTCACATGGCCACTGCCACTAAGCTTGAATTAAACATGGCTGAAAAGTCTGTGGATATTACAAGTTATAGAGGCATGATTGGCTCACTTTTATATTTAACTGCTAGTAGACCTGATATAATGTTTTCTACATGTCTCTGTGCTAGATTTCAAGCTGACCCTAAAGAATCTCACTTAGTGGCTATTAAAAGAATTTTCAGATATCTCAAGGGGACTCCAAATCTAGGAATTTGGTACCCTAGAGAGTCTGGTTTTGATCTAATTGGCTACTCAGATGCAGATTATGCAGGTTGCAAAATAGACCGGAAAAGCACAACAGGCACCTGTCAATTTCTAGGGAACAAGCTTGTATCATGGTTCAGCAAGAAGCAGAATTATGTTTCCACATCAACAGCTGAAGTTGAGTACATTGCAGCTGGTAGTTGCTGTGCACAAATACTATGGATGAGGAACCAGTTATTTGACTATGGTATGACTGTTGACAAAATTCCAATATTTTGTGACAACACAAGTGCCATTTCCATTACTGAAAATCCAGTGCAGCACTCAAGAACCAAGCACATTGATATCAAGTATCACTTCATTAGGGAACATATGATGAAAGGTACAGTGGAACTTTATTTTGTTCCAAGTGAACAACAAATTGCAGACATATTTACCAAGCCACTTGATGAATCAACATTCACAAGATTGGTAAGTGAGCTAGGTATGCTTAATTACTCTTAAAATTCATGTCCTTATTGCAATTTGATTTGAAGCCTGAAATGTATTAGCTGCTAGAACAAATTTGATTTTTAACACAGATTATTCCATCAACGGATATTCCCTATCCGTTGAAAGTCAAAATTGTTCTGTCAACGGATGTTCATTATCCGTTGAAAGACATATACATTTCTGGAAATTTTTATCCGTCAACGGATAAAACTGAAGTGCTCTTCAACGGATGACAGTTTACTTTATCCGTTGAAATATCACATCAGTCGATTCAGGTATTTCACAGCCGTTGATTCTATTGTATTAACTGTTGATACTCATACATACAGCTGTATGTATTTGTTTTAAAGGTAGTTTTTAGAATACTTACAGTTTATTCTTAAACGGTTGAAATTCACTTACATATATTTATTGTTTAATCTTTTATTTATGCTTTTTAATTTGAGAAAGTATATAAGCCCTTCTGTTTTTTCATTTTTACTTTACGCTTTCTTGAAATTTCAAAGCTTTTACCATTTTCTCTCTGCAAAACCTTCAAGTTATTCTCTGCAATTTCTACTCACAACAATGGCACCAGTAGTAAAGATTATGTCTCAATCTGGATTCATCTATGAGAAGAACAATTTCATAGCTTTGGTAGAAAAGAATGAAGCCCACTCCGATTATCACAAAATGATGGACTTCATCAAAAACTGTAAACTTAGCTATGCAATGCTGGAAGCCCCAATGATTTACTGTGAAGTAGTTGAGGAGATTTGGACAACTGCTGAGTTCAACTCAATAGATATGACTATCTCCTTCACTCTCAAAGGTAAAAATCAATGTGTTAACTGTGATGATTTACTAGCATATTTTAAATTACCTGAGAACAATGTCATGACACCACACACTGATAATGATGTATCCAACATGTTAGATTCCATAGGTTATTCTCTTAACTCTGCTAGTTTAGGGAGTATTAAAAGAAAAGGCCTTAGGAAAGAATGGAGTTTTCTTGGGGATGCCTTTATCAAGGTTTTCTCTGGGAAAATTAGCAATTTTGATGCCATAACTTCATCTCTTGTTAATATGCTCTATATGCTTGTTTCTGATAGGTATTTTAATTTTAGCAACTATGTTATGCTAGAATTGGGTACTAGATTAGGTAACAAAGCTAATAGATCTAATAACATCTATTATGCTAGATTCTTTATGTTATTGGCTAACCATGTTGCTGAAGGTTTGGTCATAACCAATGAGAATAATAAACTCAAGTGCTGGGCACAAGAGAAAAGAGTTCTTGCAGATTTATTGAGAATGGATCTCAACAGCAGTATGTCATTGGTATATTTACCAATCATGAATGCACCTCAGGTAAGTGAGGTAATTGCTTCTACAACTCCTACTTCTTCCAACCCCTCTATTTCTTTATCTTCTAGTGTGGCCATAGAATCTGTGACAATGCCCCAACAGATTCCTACCAAGGTCACCAAAACTAAACTTTCAAAATCAAAGACAAAGAAAACTACCTTTGTTGTTTCTCAAAAGACAACAGTTGTAACATCTACCATTAACCCTGAGGGGAGTGAACAGGGTGTGAGTGGTGAGGGGAGGGGTGAACATCAAAGAAACCCCCAGGATAAGGAAGGAGAGATAAGTGCTTCCCAAGCTAGCCAAGCCACAGTTTCTCAAAAAGCTGTGGTGGTTGAAAGGGTTACTAGCATATCCCTAGCTGCATCCTCCCAAAAGGATGTAACTATTGAAAATAGTTCCCAACCAGGAACACAGAACAAATGAGGGAGGGACAATAAAGCCAAACACTCACCAACAAAAGCCTTTATTAGAAGAAAGAGAGACAGAACCCAATCTTCTACACAGGGTGCACACACTGCACAGATACATCCATCTGTATCTATGCCTTCTCAAACTCAGTTTGATGTGGCTCCAACAAATGTGGAGTCACAGCCCCATTCTCTCACAATTAACACACATCAATCACCACACACTTCTTCACCATCTCTAGATGTGGATATGTTATTCCCATCAATTCCTGATTCTCCCTCTTTACAACTCAGGGAGGAGCCCCACTCAAATACAGGTGATCATCATCTTTTAGATGATTTGTTGGATCACCCGCAAATTCTTTCAGATGTAATTGAAGGATCTGTGTCACCAAAACTCATATCAATCTACACAGATTCAACAGTTATATCACTTTCAATTTCAACTTTTTTTCCTTCTTCAACGGATATCACTCATCCGTTGACAAGTGGTTGTTCTTCAACGGATAAGCTTAACAGCAGTTATCCGTTGATACCATCAGTTTCACCTTCAACGGCTATTCCGCATCCGTTGATAGTCTCTACACACACAACTGAAACAATTCCAAGTGTAGAAGACTTGATTACTGTACAATCACTTCTAGGACTGAGGGAAGGGAGTGACAATTTGAGTGAGAGGCTGGGTTGCTCCCAGGCAAAAGGAGAGATTGAGAGCTCAAATATGCATGCTATTTTTTCCAGCATGGCAAAAGTAAGTGAGAGGAGTACCACCTTAGTAGGTGAAGGTGAAGGAGTGAGTTGTGTGAGCCAGGGGGAGCCCCTGATGCAAGAACATAGAGAAAATGAGAGAAAAGCAGGTACAGCAGATATAAGGATGGATCCAGCCATTGCTAGTGAGTCAATGATTGTGAATGATGCTGAAAAGGAAAGACAATTTCAGCAACATTACAAAGCTGTAATTGATAACATTTCCTTGGATGCTGACACTTTTACTCATCCTGTTTCAGCCTATCAATTATTGGCTGCACAGGGCAATGTGGAGGCAGAAAAGACACTATATCTAGTACATACAACAGCATCTCTTTAAAGGGACAAAGCTGCTATTAACAAGATGCCTTCAAAAGCTGGTGAGTCATCTGAAGAATTTGGAGTAAATTCTGATGATGATGACTTTGTTTTTTCTGATGGAAGCATGAACTTAGGGGGAGATGAAGGCCCTAGTTCTATTCCAAATCTACCTGAATGGGCCTTAACAAAGGAGTATACAACAGGGCAATTCAATGTCTCCTTAGTCAAACAAATCAGTACTATCCAACAGGCCATTCAGAAAACTTCTCATGCAGGTACAAAGACTATCCTTACAGCTCACTTGGACTCACTGCATCTCATGAAGTTGCAGCAAGTAAGACAGAATCTGAGTGTGGATGAACTCAGAAAGGATATTGCTGACTTGAAATCCTACAATTCTGAAAAATTGGATTCAGTCATGCCCTATGGTACAATGCAGGACATTTTGTTGAGATTGAAAAAGGAATCACATACTGAAAAGAGGCTGGCCAAATTGGAAGACAGAGTTCAAGTTATTGAAGATTCTGTGGCCACCATTCTTCACAACCAACAATCTCAAACAAATCTACTTATGCAGCTGGCAAAAGCACAGGGCTTGACCCATCTCCTTGATGATAACAAAAAGGGGGAGAGTAAAAGGGAAGGGGAAGGAGAGCCATCTACAAAAATCCAAATATCTAAAGTGCTAGTTCCTGCCATCACTACTTCTCCAATCATTCAAATCAAAGGAAAGCCTGATGGAATTGATTTAATCCAGCTAGCAGCAGCTGAAATTCAAGTGAAAGAGCAAAGGAGGAGAATTGATGAAAGGGTGCAACAGTTGTTTGGCTCTACACAAGATAAATCAATATCTGTGAAACATAGCACAAAGGTTGAACCAATCAATATGGAGCACAAGCCAGAAAGGAGAAATAAGGTTGGAGAGACTTCTTTCAAGAATCTAAAACCTATGGTTCTCAAGCCCAACACTAGATCCAGCAAGGACTCCACAAAGAACCCTCTAGACTTTGCTCAAATGGAAGAAGTGGACTTTCCTCTTCCAAAGCCTGATGAAGACAAAGTTTTGGGTGCTAGCATCATAAAACACAAGGAGACCATGGATGAGGCAGTAAGGAGAAACATGGCTATTATCTTTAGAGAGGGAAAGAGCATATGTGTGATGCAAGGACATCCCAAATTCTCAATAGCCAAGAGGGAAGAAACCAAAAGGTTAAAGAAAGAAGCTGAAAAACTCAAGGCTGACAAAAGAGCACAAGCAAAGCTTGAACAAAAGCTAAAGTCAAGTCTAGTTGAAAATGAGAAAGGAATTGAAGTCAGGGGTGAAGACAAGATTGCAAACTTAGATGAGGTTTTTGGGAGTATATTTGGTGAAAGTATGGAGGAAAAAGAGGAATGGCAGAAGGGAAACAGAAGAAAGGCCAAGGCACATAGAAGGAGTGAAGGCAACACTGAAGAAACTAAATCTCTACCTTCCATACCTGAACCCTTTATTGCTGATCCCACTATAAACATCCATGGTGAACCAATCATCCCAAAAGAGGAACCTATTGATTGGGACATCATCAATTTGCCTACCTTTTTAACCACTCTTCCACTACCAAAGAAACAGAAAAGAAAATCCAAATCTACACATCCCCTAAACTCTAAGAAATTCACTCAAAAACATAAACCTAACCCTAAGCCACCCATTTCTAAAGATGATTATGTTCACATCTGTGACATAAAAGAAATTTTAGACATTGAACTCTATCTGGATGAGCTGGAGGATGTAAGGGGAATTGTTGCCTACAGACAGCTACCAGAGAGATTGGTGTTCAGATACAAAGGAGCTGGGGAAAGAACATGGCCTCTCTACAGGATTCTGAATGAAGGCTACTCTACCTTGATTAGAGTCTTTTAAGCTATACAAAAGGATTCTGGCTTTACCAGGACTGCCAAGACTGAAATTCTCAACAAGATTGCCAACATAAGGAAAACTTGGAGGGAGCCCAATGCTTTGCCCAGAACCTTACTCATTCAAGAAAGGGGAACTAAAATTCACAAATCACCTCATTGGTTGATGGAATTTAGAGATGATAAAGGAGTCAGAAGATTTTTCAGACTTGAAGACCAACTCAAGATTGCCAGCAATGAAACTCTCAAAGAAATGCAATCTAAGTTGGATATCAGTGATGAAGATGAAGCTGAATTCTTCAGACAACTCCAACTCCAAATTGAGGAAAATGACAAAGGGCTAGGAAAGAAAACCAGGGAACAAAGAAGAAAAAGATGATTTGCTCAGGCTAGAGGAGCACCCTTGGAAATACTGTAAATCTTCAATTACCTTCTAGTACATACACTTTTGCAGCACTTTTAAATTTCTACTTAGTTTCAGTTCATATATTTGTTAAGTGTTTTGTTATCATCAAGTTAACCTTGAATTTATGTCTACAATTCTTATAGACATAAATAGGGGGAGATTGTTAGGAATATATGTGCATTAGTTTGGTGATATGTTTAACAAAATACTTAAGTAGAAATCTAGTGTTTGTAGCCTCAACGGATAAGACCATTTTGGCTATCCGTTGATGGTGTAGCTTTACTTAGAAATAAGTCTAGTATTGTAGCACATTTCAGTCTCTGAATTTGAGATATAATTCTTAAATGTTGAGGGAAATTATAAGTCATGTTGACTACTAGAGGATATGCAGATAGGAAGGCCAATTGTAAATATTTCATGCCTTGTAATCTTGTATAAATGAAATGGTGTCAACGGATAACTTAAAGACCTTCAACGGATGAGAAACAAAGCTTCAACGGATGTCTCTAAAGCTTCAACGGATAACATCCTTCAACGGATGAGTGCATCAACGGATAGAGCTTTAACTGCTAACACATCAACGGATAAAGCCATCAACGGATGAAGGCTTCAACGGATGTTCTGTTAAATAGCAGTTGACAAGTGGTAGTTGTACCTACAAACAGAGGCACATGGGTTGACAGAGACAACTGAGATGTGGTAGCCTAATTCAGGAACATCAGAAAAAGCAGCCGTTCTAGTCTAGCATAAAGAGGCAATAGTCAACAATGCACTGGAGTAAAATGGAGTAGAAACAAGTGGAGAACTTATTTTATTATTGTACTTTTTATCTTTGTCTTCACTTGTAAACTTGGTGATATATAAACCAAGTAGCAGCTAGTAATTAGACAAGAATTTTTCCAGAGCTGTTTAGAAAAATCTTGAGAGAAAAATTATCTAGTTTGTACTAGGACGCAGCTGTGATCAACTTCTTGAATCACAGATTTTCTGAAATACCATCTCTGGTGGAACAACAATCCACCAGAAAAGTTTTTATGCTGTGTTCCCGAATTTAGGATAGAAAAGAAAAGAATAGAAAATAACCAATTTTCCTTTCTCTCCTGATCTTTCCAAAAGTGGGAAGAAGGTTTTGGAGACAAAAATAAAGAAAACTTCTTCCCAAATCTGCAGTTTTCTTTTCCTTTCTTTCATAAAAGTTGTTCGGGAACAAGTTGAAGAAATATATTCTTTACATTTCTTTTCTTTTCTCTCCAAAAAAAGTTTCTGGAACACAGCGTTAAGGTCTGTTATGTTCTTTACATTAGTGTTTGAATATATATCTGTCTCTATTAGCTTAAAGCAATTCATACACTTGTCTATCTTAAACACATAGCCTTTGAAACTGCTCAAAACTTGAAAAAGTTTTGAGATTTACATTCAACCCCCCTTCTGTAAATCTCATTGTTAGTTCATTAGGAATAACATGTTTTGAAAAGAGGTGTGTAACACCAAGAAAGTGATTCTCCTGAGAATGTACGACTATCGAGAGCATTATCAACATAATTTGATATATATATAAAATACCTGATTTGATTTAAAGAGAAAAAGGTCTATGCCACCAAGTTTTCAAGTCATCCTATTATGCGATGAAGTATTATTTTAAGAGTTATTTTTGAAACTGTTTTGTACATTATGGATGAGCATTATTGTTCACTCTTGCTTTCTTTTAAATGTCACAACACAACAGATAACCAGCATGCTAGTGAGAGACCTAGTTGATAAGTGACATTTTATACCACTTAGAACGTCTTATAATGGCTTGAATTGATGTCTTGAAATCAAGTATTTTTGTATATTTGATGCGTTTTTCTAGTGTTTGTGTATTTCAGGGTATAAATTGTGTAATTAGGGAGATCTCATCATAATAAGCCTAGGGAAGTACTTGGGATCAGTTGCGGGGAGTTGTGCGAAGAATTCAGCAAAATCAGAAGCAGAAAATGGGATTTTCCAGAAGCTGTGCAGGCACCCTCCTGGAATATGCAGGCACCCGCCTGGAATATGCAGGCAACCGCCTGGAGATGCAGGCGCCCGCGTGGAAACTGAGCCGGCTGCCTGGGGTCATAAATTTAGAATCTGGATTTTCTAATTCAACTTCTATTGAGCTTCTGAGACTGCTGTTTCTTGTGGACTCTTATATAAACCTACTTGAGAGACGTTTCACAACAACAAGCAACAAGTAACAAGTGACAAGCAAGGAGCAAGGAGAGAAGATTAAGAAGACCGTTTTAGCACGCAACAACGAAGAAGAGGAAGCATACGTTATCTTGTGATTCTTTTAATTTGTTGTAAAAGTGGATGCTAGTTTTCTTTACTTTGAACCTTAATACTCTTGTGACGTACTCTGGTTTTATTAAGTATTTTTATTAGTTTATATCGTTGTGTGATTATCATGTTTTCATATGTACCCTTGGTGACGATGAGTTCTATCATGGGCTAATCATGATCATGGGGTCGTAATGGATTTACTATGGATTTCTTTAGTTAATTGTTTAATACCTTGGTATGTGATGATTGTATGATATCTAGCATAGGTTGTACTTATTCATCTTATGTGTGTCACGAACATATAAGATAGCCCGTTAATCTCTTGTGAAGTGATGGTGAATCTTGAGATTTAGAACTTGCCATGCTAACATAGGTTCATATATTGTATGCATGATTAGTGGGTAACTCTAACCGTTTTACTTGCCCTGTGTAATCATAATGAATAACTTGCGCTTAAATCATTATGTTAGGTCACACACACACTGTAGAGGGGGTGAATACAGTGTATAGTACACTCAAATCGAACTTTAAGAACTTAAGTAACAGAAAACAAACTTTATTGAAACAATAAACTCTGTTACAGTATGGAACTGTTACCTCTCAGTGATGAACAAATATCACGAGAGCTGCTAGGGTTACAATGAATAATCTTCTCTAATAATGATAACACTTATAGTGTAAACCCTATGTCTGTGTTTATATACTACACAATTATAAGATAATCGCTAATTGATATGGAATATAATTCTGCTTCCTAAAATATATCAATCAGATATCTTTTCTTCCAAGTATTCCATTCTTCGCGGAATTCCTTCTTCATGCATATCTCTTCTTATGTTTATCTCAATCTTCTTTCCTTTAATCAGCTACTGTCCTTATCTGATTATCCTTCAGCACTTAAGTTCTGATATCTATCTTCTGATGATTATCTCCTGATAACATACGTACTGATATCCTTAAGTCCTGACTTCCAGTATAAGTACTGATCAACAGTTAAGTACCGATTTATCCTGTTCAGTAAGATCTGAAAGCTAAACATAAAACATATTAGCCATGACATTATCAAATATATCTAACAATCTCCCCCAACTTGTAAATTAACATAATATACAAGTTTAACAGATATTTGATGATGTCAAAAACATTAAGTACAAATGCATGAGAATTAGACTAGATAACTACAACTTACAGTCCTTAAAGTTTTTACCAATTTCAACTTCTGATAACAACTTCAGTCTGTATAAATATCAGAATTTAAGCAGTTGTAGATCTTCGACTTGGCTTCTTCATTTTCTGATCTCTCTGATGTCAGGAGTTGTTCTGAGATAGTTCTTCAACAAACATTTCTCAGCATATCTTAGTTCATCAATCATTCTCCTTTTAACATCTTTAAGCTCTGCAGTATCTTCACCAGTTTGAAAGATTGCAGCTCTGAGATCATTGACCTTTGCTTTTCTCAACTCCTGATCTAGTCTTATAACATAAGCTTTGTCAGACTCTAGATTGAATTCAAGTCCCTTAATACCAAGATACGTTCTGATCTGTGCAGTATTAGGCTTCATATCAACAATATCACCATTGTGATCTCTGTACTTTGGAACATATATGATGTCAGACTTAACAGAATAAAGCCTTTTCTGTCTCTGAATCTGTTCTTTTAAGTAGTTTGCAGCAGTCCCTGTTATTCTGTCATCCACTTGAAGTAAGAAAAGTACATGCTCCAATTCTTCAAAATACTTCAATGGAATGGCATTTTGTCTTATATGATAAACCCTACCATCTGTCATGAAATACAACATGATATATTCTTTCAAGTGGATATGGTAAACCATCTGTACAGATTCCAGTTGATTCAATCTCTCAGGAGTTGCTCCAATACCTGGTTCACTCAAGGAAGTTGGATCATTGGTAGTGTTGTGTACTCTTCTTTCATCAGCACTTCCCAATCCAGTTTTATCTCTAGCTTCCTTTCCAGTAACTACTCTTGCTTCAAAACCACTTGCAGTAGTATTCAAAGATTGAGTCTGTTTTGCTTTAGTGAATCCTGGTAGGAGTGTCTTTGATCTATTTTCTGATATCAAGTTAACTTGAGCTCTGTCAGAGGTTACTTGCTTCTTCTGAATATCAGAACTTATAATTTCTTGACTCTGAACAACTTGAGCCATGTCAGAGGTTGTTTTAAGAATTTTTCTTGAAGTCAGAGCAAGATCATCTTTTTCATCAGCAATTTCTTCTTCCTCAGGAGGTACATAAACCTTGATAGGTTCACCAACCTTTTCTTTACCCTTGGATCTTGGATCTATCTGTGGTTGTGATCTAGCCAATGTTGCTTCAGTATGTGTCCTTTCTTTGATCACAATGCCTTTAAGTTTTGGAAGTGACTTTTTACCAGAAGCTTCAGATTTAGATGTGACTTTCTATGATTTAAGTCTGGCTTCTTCTTCCTTTAAACTTTCCAAGTCCATTCCTGGATTTTCTTGAAGAAATAACTGTCTTGACATTTCTTCATCAAGATCTAGAAGTTCATCAGAACTTATCCTTTTACCAGCAGCAGAACTTATTCTTTTACCAGTATCAGAACTTGTCATGTGACTAGCTTGTCTTGATGTAAACCTTCTACCTTGACTATGACCGCTACTCATTCCAGAGTATCCTTGATCATCATTTCCATCATCCTTTCCTTGCAGTGTCTTGTTAGTTTTGTATTTGGACTTAATTACCTTCTCCCCCTTTTTGGCATCAGCAGGTAGTAAAAGAGAGATAAGTAATTCCACTGAGGATTGAATTTCAGTAAGTTGAGATTGCTGAGAAGCTTGATTTGTCAGAATGTCATCAATCTGAGCTTGTTGTTTCTCTTGAGTTTTCTCAATATAAGCAATCCTGTCAATGGTAGGTTGAAAGAACTTTTTCTTATCAATTTTCCAAACTTGTTCTTGTTTGATAAAGTTCTCCTGAATCTTGTGTAGCTCTGCATGAGTAGTTGAATGAAGACCTTGTAGATGTTTAGTACTCAATGCAGTGACTCTAAGCTGGGTTTTAAAATCATCAGAATTTAACATTTCATCAGCTTTAGTCAAGTGCTCAGCAAGATGTAATGCATTTGGAACACATGAAACTGAGTTCCATTCCTTAGTCTACTCCTGACCTGCAGGAGTTTCACTCCAAGGTACTGGTGCTGATGCAGCCCCAGTAACAAACTTCTCTACCAGTTCAGACTTAGGAAGAGTCTGTTGAGGAGTATGTCCTGAAGGTCCTGCTTCATCAGCATCTACAGTTGGAGCAGCATCACCAGTATCTCCAGCATTTACAGCATCAGAACTTAAAGAATCAGTATCTTCGGATAAGACAACAGTGTGAGTAGCAATGGAGGCTTCAGCATCCTCTAATTGCTGATCTGATACTAAGTTCTGATCAACAGCCAAATCCTGGCTCACCTAAAGTCTGATCATCAGCATCTTGATGCAAAGAAGGTGTTGTTGATAACTCTGGAGTTTGAACAGCATTAGTAACAGGTGTTGTGAAAGGATTATTTGTTGTTGGAGCTTCTAAGAAAAGTATTTCAGGCACAACCAGGTTCTGAATATCAATTTCAGCACTTGTGCCTGGATCAACAAGAGACATAGATGGTGAGTTAGCCTTGTCAGATACAGCTTCCTGAGATGGAGTTGATGGAGAAGAAGTGACTGGAGCAAATTCCTTGTCTTGTGAGATCAAAGATTCCTGATCCCCTTCCTTAGCTGCTTCCTCTTCATCATCTGAAACTGGCCTTTGTGCCCTCTGTTTCTTGTACTTCCTTGTTGATGTGGATTCCTTGGGAGTTTCAGGAACTATCATTCGTCTAAGCCTCTTGAGAAGCCTAGAACCCCCAATTTCAGAATCCTTCTGAGAAACCTCTTTCTCAGCTTCAGAAACAACAGGTTCTCGAGAAGAAACCTGTTCCTCAGAATCAGATTCATCTCTCAATACAATCCTCCTTCTCTTTTGAGATGTTTGAGGAATAGTTTTTGTCCTCTTTGGCTTGGAGGATGAGGGTTGAACAATCTGTAAAGTAGAGAGATAGGATTTGAGATAATTCCTGAGGGTAGGTTGAGTAGAATGAGTGGTAGGTGCTGAGGATGATGGTTTTTGGGTGTTTGTGGTTGGTTGGAAATCAAAGTAAACAGATCTATAAGTATCAGGATCAGCATTTACTAGGATCTGTTTTACAGACTGAGGAATCTGTAATGGTCTAACCACTTTTTTCTTAGTATCAGCATTTACCAGATCATTAAAATATCATTTTGCAACTCTAAAAGGTGGGGTTGAGGAACTGACTAATTGAGGTTCATCAGTATAAAAGTATATAGAAGTTGACAGAATCTAGCAAAATAGACAATATTTCTATTCTCTGTCATCCTATCCCCAATAAAACCAATTATTCCAGTTGCAAATTCAAAATGAGTTTGATGAATAATAGCATACCCTATGTGCTGACTCAGAATTGGGATAGCATCAAAATTCGAACATTTGTTCCCAAAAGCTTTGGTGATGCAGTCAAAGAAGAAACTCGATTCTCTTCTGATATTAGTCCTTTTTAATCATAGAGTGTGAAAAGTCACCAAGAAAATATTTTGCTTTTCTAATGCATATCTACTTAATACCATCAATGCACTTGGGTCGTCCCTTCCACATTTGTACTCTAGATCTCAAAGGAGTACCTGATTTTATTCTTTTATCTTTTTGCTTTTTCTTTTGATAAGTGAGGTTTATCAGCACTTAGTACATTCAGCAGTTTTACTAGTATCAGATCTTAACAGATGAGTAGCATTATTCTAATTTGTGACTTAGTAATAAGATATACAAAGTAAACTTAACTAAGCTCAATTGTCAGAATTTGCTAGTATCATAAGATTTCCACTGAAATAATTACTTCTTACATGGAATCATTTGTTTATTGAAGACTACTAGGTCAGTATCTAGAACAGTTATCCTCATAGGATTGAATAGGTACTTGAACAGACATATCACTTATCAGAGTCTAGAAACATATATCAGAAAACAGTCAGTACTTAAAGACATTTATCAATTAAGCACAGAATACACAATGAGATTAATTCTGTAAATACTGAGCATAAAGTCTGATAACACAGAACAAGTCTAAGCAGATTTAGAGAAAGAACCTGAAACCATTCCAAGTTCATTTACCAATCTTGTAAAAGTAGCTTCACACAGTGGTTTTGTGAAGATATCTGCCAGTTGTTAATCTGTGGGAACAAAATGCAATTCCACTGTACCTTCATCCACATGTTCCCTGATGAAGTGGTACCTGATGCTGATGTGCTTTGTCATAGAGTGTTGAACTGGATTACCTGTCATAGCAATAGCACTTTGATTATCACAGTAAATAGGGATTTTGAAATATATTAACCCATAATCCAGTAACTGATTCTTCATCCAAAGAATCTGTGCACAACAGCTTCCTGCAGCAATATACTCTGCTTCTGCAGTTGATGTGGAAATTGACTTTTGTTTCTTGCTGTACCAAGAAACCAATTTGCCTCCAAGAAATTGGCAAATTCCACTTTCTTTGGCTCAGTCTGAGAGAGAAAAGAATTGTAAAGACATTCATTTGAAGTACCTGTTCTAGTTCTGACACCTGCATCAGGATTTCCAATTATCAAATCAGGTGTATGTGATTTTGTCCACTTCCTTGCAGATGGAAGGTTTTCTCTAGAACTGGATGCTCCCCCATGATCCATGCTATCTTCATTTTCATTTTCTGATGCTCCCCCTGAAACTATGCTCTCTGAGTTGGATTCTTCAGTATTTAGATTTTCAGCACTATCAGAACTTGGCTTATCAGAACTTGACGAATTAGAACTTGAAGAGCCAGATGTATGTTCTGATGTTTTTTGAGCTGTGGTAGGATCTTGAGTATGCTCCCCCTGCATAGGTGCATCTTCCTTTGACGTAGTCTCCACAGTTTCAATAACATCAGAGTTTAATCCATCAGAGTTTACAGTATCAGGACTTAGACTATCAGGATTTTCTGTATCAGAATTTGAGTCTTCATTTTCAAATCTCAGCTGATCATGGTCAATGAAATCTTCAAGACCAGTGATCTTCTTGTCATCAAAAGAGACATTGATAGATTCCATGACCACTTTTGTTCTCAAATTATAGACTCTGAAGGCTTTTGTGGAAAGTGGATATCCAACAAAGATTCCTTCATCAGCTTTTAGATCAAACTTTGATAGTTGTTCAGGATGAGTCTTAAGAACAAAACACTTGCATCCAAATACATGAAAATATTTCAGATTTGGCTTCTTTTTCTTCACCATCTCATATGGTGTTTTTCCATGCTTGTTAATGAGGGTTGCATTTTGAGTAAAACAAGCAGTCTGCACAGCTTCAGCCCAGAAATAGGTTGGAAGCTTTGCTTCTTCAAGCATTGTACATGCAGCTTCAATGAGAGTTCTATTCTTCCTTTCAACAACTCCATTTTGCTGTGGAGTTCCAGGAGCAGAAAATTCCTGCTTTATTCCATGGCTTTTGCAGAACTCTTCCATTATCAAATTCTTGAACTCAGTGCCATTATCACTCCTTAAAATTTTCACAGAATCTATGACCATTTTATCCAGATGTTTGATATGATCAATCAAGGTTGATGCAGTTTCACTTTTTGTATGCAAGAAATATACCCATGTGTATCTGGTGAACTCATCCACTATTACCAACGCATACTTCTTCTTTGCAATTGACATGACATTTACTGGACCAAATAGATCAACATGTATTAGATGATAAGGCTCAAGAATTGATGATTCAGTCTTGCTCTTGAATGAAGATTTTCTTTGTTTGGCTTTCTGACATGAATCACAAAGACCATCAGGAGCAAATACTGTGTTTGGCAATCCTCTCACAAGATCTTTCTTGACCAGTTCATTTATATTGTTGAAATTTAAATGAGAGAGTTTCTTATGCCAATTCTAGCTTTCTTCAATTGATGCTCTACTCATCAGACAGATTGCAGAACCATCAGTACTTGTTGAAAGCTTAGCTTCATAAATGTTACCACACCTGTATCCTTTCAGAACAACTTTGCCTTTAGATTTACTCACAATTTCACAGTGTTCTTCAAAGAAATCAACATGATAACCTCTGTCACAGATTTGACTTATACTCAGTAGGTTGTGTTTAAGTCCTGAGACTAGAGCTACTTGTTTAATTATGACATTTCCAAGATTGATATTGCCATATCCCAATGTTTTTCCAATGTTGCCATCTCCATAAGAAACACTTGGGCCAGCTTTCTCCACAAAGTCTGATAGCAGGGCCTTATTTCCAGTCATATGTCCTGAACATCCACTGTCCAGAACTAAAATATTTTTCTTGTTGCCCTGCAATCACAAAGACCACTAATTATTAGTTTTAAGGACCCAGACTTGCTTGGATCCTTTGGCCTTATTAAGTTTGTTAACATTTGCAGCGGATTTAGCATCAGAGTTTATGTTAACATTTTTCTTATCAGAACTTACACTATCAGACTTTGAATCAGAATTTACACTAGAAGGAACAATGAAAACTTTCTTCAAAGAAGGTTTTATTTGATAATAATCATAGTACAAACTATGATATTCCTTACAAGTATAAATGGAATGCCATAAACTACCACAATGAAAACAAGGATTTTATGGTTTGTATCTAACAGACTGACTCTTAACTCCTGATTTTGAAGGTAAGGAGTTAATATTCTTATTTTTCCTGCAAAAAGAGGCCAGATGGTTAGAACTTCCACAGTTATGACATGTTTTCCTAGGAGCATCAGGAACAGGTTTATAATCATTGCTTTTATTCACACCTTCCTTTCCATTCCTATTTTTCCTAGGTGATTTTACCTTGTTTGCATTCTTAACATCTTTCAGCTTATGTTTAAGCTGCTTCTTCGTCATTAAGCCTATGTTCACTTCAGCTGTCTTTTCCTGTTTTAGTTTGTCAGAAGTTGATTCCTTTGTAACTTCTGATTTTTCATTTTCAGACTTTACAGTTACAAACTTAACAGGTTTTAACTTTGGCTTTTGCTTATCAACAGACTTAATTTCTTCAGTTCCTTTATCTTTCTTATCTTCTCCATAACCTAAGCCCTCTTTCCAGTTTCCACTACTTAGCAAATTTTGAGTTGTTTTTCCAGAGTTAGTCCAAGTCCTGATAATCTCTCTTTCCTTTTCTAACTCAGTTTTTAGAGATTCATTTAATTTTAGCACTTCATTCCTAACATAAAAAGCATCATCTCTATCCTTCTGAGTTTGATGGAACATGACTAACTCTTTTTCTAAGAAATCATTCCTTTTCTTAAATGCAAGATTTTCAGAAGTTAATCTTTCACATGTTAAAGTTTGATCTCTATAGCTAACAAACATGGTTTTAAGATATCTTCTCAACTCATTAATATCATCAGTATGAAAAGCATAAGTAGTCTGAGGTACCTTTGTTTCAGCAGCTTCAGAACTGCTCTCAGCACTTTCTTTATCAGCATTTGCCATCAATGCATAGTTCTCCTCACTTTCAGAGTCTGAGGTGTCTGTCCAGCTTTTCTGCTTTGTGACAAGAGCCTTGCCTTTGTCATCCTTTACCTTCTTGCAGTCAGGAGAAATGTGGCCTTTCTCACCACAGTTATAGCATTTAACATTGGTGTAATCTCCTCTGTCAGATTTTCCTCCTCTGCCTTCAGATCTTCTGAAATTCTTCTTATCAGAACTTATGCCTTTCCTGGAAAACTTCTTTCCCTTCCTGAACTTCCTGTATGCAATCTTTGTGATTCCTTTCACCATAAGAGCACACAGCTTCATCATCTCCTCATCAGCATCAGTCTCAAGCAAGCTTTCAGAATCTGAGTCATCATTACTCTCAAAACTTGATGACTCAGTATCAGACTTTATGAAAAGAGCTTTACCCTTGTCTTTCTTTGAGGAAGCTGCTTTGGGGAATTCTTCTTCAGCCTTAAGAGCAATTGTCCTTGACTTTCCTCCTTTCCTCTTGCTTCTTTGTTCCATCTCCAGCTCATGAGTCTTGAGCATTCCATAGATTTCGTCAAGAGTTGTTTCATCAAGATTGTAGTTGTCTCTTATTGTCGTTGCCTTCAAATCCCAGCATTCAGGAAGAGCTAACAGGAACTTAAGGTTTGAATCTTCAAGATCATACTCTTTATCAACCAATGACAAATCATTCAAAAGTTTGACAAATCTATCATATAAATTATTCAATGACTCATTAGCCTTTGAGTCAAAGTGTTCATACTCTTGAGTGAGTATTGTCTTCCTGTTCTTCTTAATTGTGTCAGTTCCCTGACACCTTGTTTCCAGAGCATCCCATATCTCCTTAGCAGTCTTGCAGTTGATTACCCTGTTTGACATTACATTATCAATGGTACTATGCAGTAAGTGTCGTACCTTAGCATCCTTAGCAATTGATGCTATGTCTTCAGCAGTATAATCACTCTTCTCCTTTGGTACGGTCTTTGCTGCTTCACCTGCAACTGCAACAGCGAGCTTGGTTGGTTTGTGAGGGCCTTCCTTGATTCTATCAAATTATTCTGGATATGTTGCTTCCAGGAACATGGTCATCCTTACCTTCCATATGGGATATTCAGATGGTCTCAGTATGGGGACTCTGATGGTCTCATACCGACTCTGAATTTGTGTCTTTGGTGGTTCCTCAGTTGTGGTAGGCTTAGTTGGAGTTTCTGTGTCCGACATGATTGTGTTTGGATCTTTAACTGTATGTGTGTTAACAGAGTAGCTCTGATACCAATTGTTAGGTCACACACACACTGTAGAGGGGGTGAATACAGTGTATAGTACACTCAAATCGAACTTTAAGAACTTAAGTAACAGAAAACAAACTTTATTGAAACAATAAACTCTGTTACAATATGGAACTGTTACCTCTCAGTGATGAACAAATATCACGAGAGCTGCTAGGGTTACAATGAATAATCTTCTCTAATAATGATAACACTTATAGTGTAAACCCTATGTCTGTGTTTATATACTACACAGTTACAAGATAATCGCTAATTGATATGGAATATAATTCTGCTTCCTAAAATATATCAATCAGATATCTTTTCTTCCAAGTATTCCATTCTTCACGGAATTCCTTCTTCATGCATATCTCTTCTTATGTTTATCTCAATCTTCTTTCCTTTAATCAACTACTGTCCTTATCTGATTATCCTTCAGCACTTAAGTTCTGATATCTATCTTCTGATGATTATCTCCTGATAACATACGTACTGACTTCCAGTATAAGTACTAATCAACAGTTAAGTACTGATTTATCCTGTTCAGTAAGATCTGAAAGCTAAACATAAAACATATTAGCCATGACATTATCAAATATATCTAACACATTATGTTGTCAAATTCTGTAGACATATAGGGTCTCAACATAATTGATGCCTATTCAACTTCTATCTTAATTTTGGATGCTTGGTAGAATGGTACTTGTGCAACGAAAGTTGCCTTTTATCAGTTTCATGTTGTTCGATTAATATCATCACTGTTATATGCTAAGGGTAATAACAATAACTATTGATTGAAGTAGTAATGAAGTTATGATCTCATGTGTATTTAATATTGTTAATCAAGTGTTAATTTAAGTGTTTAATTATCATAGTTAATAATTATTTAATCAACCTTAAGTGTTATTGTCTTGACATAGAGAAGTAATCATACATTGGTGAGTAAGTGTTAATTGAACATAATTAGTCAGAGTCTCTGTGGGAACGAACTAGAAATCATTCTATACTACTTGCGAACGCATATACTTACGTGAATTATTAGCACATGCTTTGTGCCTAACACTAGTCGACTGCAACTGCGAGGAGAAGTCCTTGCAGCATTGCTTTAGAAAAACCAGAACATTTAGATAGGCTTCATATAATTATAAAATTATTATAACTTCATGTAGAGGTTACGAATAATAGTTTGTGATCCTGTAAAGTATATTTGAGTTGTAATAACAAATGATTCTTGTTTTACATCATTTTGAAGGATAGAGTCTATTGGATTATTAAATCAATACAGGTTATACATGATTGAATGGATAGCGTGACGACCCAGATTCCTGACCCTGGATTTGGTGGCATAACAATGTTAATAATATATCGTCAAAACCGTGTTTCCACATGGAGCGGTGGAGATTTTTGAGAACGATCTGAGCCAAGCATTCAAAGTAAATGGTCAGAGATTGAAGCACTATTATGGGGATACGGTAAATCGGGAAGTGGTTAGTGCCATTTTATTGTCAACTTGATCGAACTACTCTATGTCAAGCTAATGACGTAAAAGAAGCGCTTCTTGGGAGGCAACCCAAGATATGAGACCATAGGAACCCTTAGAATTTAGTACTCTATCCAAAAACCCAAAAAAATGGCTGAAATTGTTTTTCCAGGAACCTTTCAGGCACCCGCCTACAGGTTCCAGGTGGCCGCTTGCTGGCAGGCGCCCGCCTGCTGGTTCCAGGCGACCGCCTACGAACCTGGATTTTGAAAATTCGGTCTTCAGCCTTATTAAAAAAAAAAGAAAAATAAAAAACACAAAACCACAGCACTACAAACCCCATTACCCATGATTTTTTTCCTACAAATTAGCCACAACCCCACTCCTAATCTAATTCTAACCTAAATCCTACCCTATATATATACACAATCTCTCGATATACACTCCCATATACTTTCAACTTACAAACCCTTTCCTACACATAAAACACAACTCTACAAATCTTATTCTCAGTTTTAATGGCCCCAAAGACATCTCAAACTGTCGATAGCAGCAGCACCATTCCTACTGCTGATTCTTCAAGGGGTACTGCTGCGAGGCCCCGATTGGTGGATGTGGCTGCTGAGGAGGAGTATGCTAGGCTTTTGACTAAGCCGATTCTGAAGGAGAGGGGATTTTTTCCATCAGGGAGGGATGGTGAGTTATTGCCGATGAGTGCAGAGTTGGGTTGGATTACTTTTTGCGAGTCACATGAGTCGGTCCCAATGAGTGTGGTTCGCGAGTTCTATATGAACGCCAAGGTCGACAAGAATGGGTATTCTGTTGTTTGGGGGCTTATGGTTGATTATCAGCTCGAGGCGATTCGCCGTGTTATTGGGTAGCGACAAAGGAAGCCCTAGGAGGAGAATTGGAATGAGAAGACCCCCGAGGATTTTGACTCGGATTTGATTATTGCTACTCTCTGTCAGCCGGGCATGGTGTGGAAGTTTAAGACGGGATCTAACGAGTATCGTTCTTTTGCGGCTGTTGCGATGAACAGGTATACCCATGCATGGAATGCCTTTATTTGTGCTAATATTTTGCCTTCTTCGCGTGCACATGAGGTTACAGTTGAGAGAGCCAGGTTGTTGTGGGGGATTTTGAATGAGGAGTATTATGTGGACCTTGGTGAGTTCATTTACCAAGGGATTTTGAAGTTTTTTTAAGGGGAGGACGCATTATAACATCCCTTATGTCTCTATTGTCATGAAGTTGTGCAAGGCAGTTGGAGTCCACTGGCCTTCTTATGAGTAGCTGCAGATTCCGGCCTCTCCTATTAATTCATCGACGCTGAATACGATGCAGGAGTGGACAGGTGGAGAGCCCGAGGAGCATGGTTTGGGATATCGTCTTCCAGGAGGACGTCCAGCAGCTGGTGCTACGATGGCTAGGCCCAGTCAGGCTCATGGTGAGGCAGGTTCTTCTAGAGCCAAGGGAGGTGATGGTTTAGGGATGGATGATGTCCAGTACATGAAGCTTTCCAGGAGGATGGATGCGATGTTCGAGTCGCAGAATAGGTTTATGTAGGAGCTCACCATAGCACTTGGGACTACTTTCAGAGGCCTTGGAGCTGACATCTAGTGGCCCGTCTTTGGTGAGGACTCTGCTTATCCGCCTCCTGACACTCCACCCTCTGAGGGTGATGATGATGATGATGATGATGATGATTTTTCTAAGTAGGTATACCCTGTGTTCCTTTCTATTACCTTCACCGGGGATAGTGAAGATTTTAAGTTTGGGGGTGGTAGTTAAGGAACATATTTATGTGTGTGTCATGTAGTTGCATATTCATGTTAGTTTAGTTCATATAGTTGCATATTTTTTTCCATTTAGTTTTTTTTAGCTTTATTTATCATGTCATATAGCTCATGCATATACCATGATCCTTTTGTGTTGCTTTACCAATTGATATGTGATATTGATGTGATTGTAGTGATAGCGTTAGAGTGATGTTGAATCTTGTTAGGTTGACATGCATGCTAGAAACACTTGTAATTTCACTAAGTCTTAGAGTATGCTTAAGGACTAGATTGTTGTCATGGTTTGATGGTTTTTGAGATTAATCTATTGCTTATGCTTGGAATATATGATAGGCTCTTAATGATAAAAGGCATGAAAAGATAGAATTGGAGTAAAAATTGGAATTCATTGTTAGTCGTGGTTAGGCGTCAATTGGCTAGTAGTCGGCTCGTATTGTATACGAGTAGTCTAGGGTTGAGCAAGATGGAGCGAAACGCACTTGCTCAGAAATTGAAAAAAAAGAAAAAAGAAAAAAATATGGTTTAATGCATAATTGATCACGAGTGAGCTCTTTGGTATTCGAGTTATTAAGTTCTTAAGGGATTTTGTGCCTAGTGACCTAAGGCTTTTATAGTCTGGGATCTGCTAACCTAACGTTTGCTAAATGGATTTTATTGCATAAGTCTTTTGTGGACCTCACTCATTGCACGATCAAATAAGCATTTGTTTATTGTGTTGAATAAAAGCATGATTCCATAATAAGCTCCAGTGATCTCGAAGTGTTATAAGTCATTTTGTGTCTAAAATATATTCTTCGTATAATCTTGTGATTGCCTTGAGGATAATTAAGTTATGATAATTGATCTAGTTTCGAAGCATATCTGTTAAGCATTCACACACACCACATTTCTAGTTGTATGTTACCTTGTGTGATTTGAATGATCTTTAGTCGCCTAATTGCATTTGTTGAGATGTCATGTGTCGGTTGGTTTAGTCATCGCGATGGGGATCGCTGCATTTCATGTAGTTTGCATTCATGCATGTTTTTATTTTGTTTTTGAGTCTGTGACGCTTGAGGACAAGCATCGATTTAAGTTTGGGGGTGTGATAAGTGGCATTTTATACCACTTAGAACGTCTTATAATGGATTGAATTGATGTCTTGAAATCAAGTATTTTTGTGTATTTGATGCGTTTTTCTAGTGTTTGTGTATTTCAGGCTATAACTTGCGTAATTAGGGAGATTTCATCATAATAAACCTAGAAAAGTACTTGGGATCAGTTGCGGGGAGTTATGCGAAGAATTCAGCAAAATCAGAAGCAGAAAATGGGATTTTCCAGAAGCTGTGCAGGCGCCCGCCTGGGATATGCATGCGACCTCCTGGAGATGCAGGCGCCCGCGTGGGAACTGAGGCGGCCGCCTGGGGTCGTAAATTTAGAATCTGGATTTTCTAATTCAACTTCTATTGGGCTTCTGAGACTGCTATTTCTTGTGGACTCTTATATAAACCTACTTGAGAGACGTTTCACAACAACAAGCAACAAGTAACAAGTGACATGCAAGGAGTAAGGAGAAAAGATTAAGAAGACCGTTTTAGCACGCAACAACGAAGAAGAGGAACCATACGTTATCTTGTGATTCTTTTAATTCGTTGTAACAGTGGATGCTAGTTTTCTTTACATTGAACCTTAATACTCTTGTGACGTACTCTGGTTTTATTAAGTATTTTTATTAGTTTATATCGTTGTGTGATTATCATGTTTTCATATGTACCCATGGTGACGATGAGTTCTATCATGGGCTAATCGTGATCATGGGGTCGTAGTGGATTTAGTATGGATTTCTTTAGTTAATTGTTTAATACCTTGGCATGTGATGATTGTATGATATCTAGCATAGGTTGTACTTATTCGTCTTATGTGTGTCACGAACATATAAGATAGCCCGTTAATCTCTTGTGAAGTGATGGTGAATCTTGAGATTTAGAACTTGCCATGCTAGCATAGGTTCATTTATTGTATACATGATTAGTGGGTAACTCTAACCGTTTTACTTGCCCTGTGTAATCATAATGAATAACTTGCGCTTAAATCATTATGTTGTCAAATTCTGTAGACATATAGGGTCTCAACATAATTGATGTCTATTCAACTTCTATCTTAATTTTGGATGCTTGGTAGAATGGTACTTGTGCAACGAAAGTTGGCTTTTATCAGTTTCGTGTTGTTCGATTAATATCATCACCGTTATATGCTAAGGGTAATAACAATAACTATTGATTGAAGTAGTAATGAAGTTTTGATCTCATGTGTGTTTAATATTGTTAATTCAAGTGTTAATTTAAGTGTTTAATTATCATAGTTAATAATTAGTTAATCAACCTTAAGTGTTATTGTCTTGACATTGAGAAGTAATCATACATTGGTGAGTAAGTGTTAATTGAACATAATTAGTCAGAGTCTCTGTGGGAACGAACTAGAAATCATTCTATAATACTTGCGAATGCGTATACTTGCGTGAATTATTAGCGCATGCTTTGTGCCTAACACTAGTCGACTGCAACCGCGAGGAGAAGTCCTTGCAGCATTGCTTTAGAAAAACCAGAACATTTAAATAGGCTTCATATAATTATAAAATTATTATAACTTCATGTAGAGATTACGAATAATAGTTTGTGATCCTGTAAAGTATATTTGAGTTGTAATAACAAATGATTCTTGTTTTACATCATTTTGAAGGATAGAGTCTGTTGGATTATTAAATCAATACAGGTTATACATGATTGAAGGATAGCGTGACGACCCAGATTCCTGACCCTGGATTTGGTGGCATAACAATGTTAATAATATATTACTAATACTGGTACTAAAAAACTATACTTTGTACAAACTATTGCATTAAAGTCTAATATTAGTGGACAATTATCGGTAAACATGATTTTTAGCAGCAGGGTTCGATACAAGTTTACTATAGGCCAAGATTGTTACATTATTTCACCAAAAATTTCACCCTTAAAAGTCTAATCCATTGCCTTCTATGAACCTGCTAATTCAACCCCAAAAATTTCATTATCTCCAGACATATGAGCTATTTGCTCGAATCAGATCATAATAGTCCTTCAGTAGAGTTTGTCGGAATTAAGGTGTAATTTGGTAAAGATCTACAAACTTGAACCCGTACTGAACACGAACAAAACCCGACGGGTTTGGATTTAGTGATTCGGATTTCTTCGGGTTCAGGTTTGACAAAGAAAATCGGGTTTGGATTTGGTTTTTACTAAATCGTTTCGATTAACCCGATTGCCATCCCTAGACTTGTTATTTTCTCTATATCTTGGTGATGATGCCAATAATGGGGAAACAGAAGCTAATTCTAAATGCAAGTCAGTTGTTACATTTTTGGATGATGATGATGAAGCTCATGATGGTGGTAATAAAGGAGGCAAATCTCTTCGAAGACATAAGGGTGGAGATCTTATTGGCTATAGTGGCATTTCTAATAAGCTCACTACCCAAACTGAAAGAGAAAGGGTGGAGGAAGATCTAGTGGAAGATAGAAGAAGTTGTTGCAATCTCATGAATTGACTACGACTCCTAAAAGAGAAAGGACTCAAAGGCCAAAAGAACTAAACTTGAAGATCAAGGATGTTAGTACAACTTATATAGACTAAACATTATAATATTACACTTGCTAACAAGAAAAAATTGTCATGGAAGGACAAGGTAGCTGCTTCTAAGACAGATTTTGGAATGGTTAAACAGATTTTTGGTAGAAGAATTTTAGCAAGAGAAGATGACAAAAGAAACTGCTCGGGATATAAATATACAAAGGTTTATCAAGGTGATACTCTTATTCTCAAATATCCAAATCCTCTTAACTGATGAGATTGGTGAAACTCTAGAGTAAAAGCACTTGAACAAGCTGATTGTTGTTCGTGTTGTTAAAGATAACTGTGATGATTAAAAAGCAAAATGAGAAGCTCTTGTACTTCCTCGAGTCAGGTAAAAGGTTGAGAGTCTCATAAGAACATATTCTGAACAAATCATGGATGGAGCTGGAGTATGTGATTTACTTACTCAAACTTACCAATTCAACTACTACCAGATGGTCAAGATATTTGAAGAAAATCTTATATGAGAAGTATAAGGGTTTAACAAAGAAATCTACACATCCATGCACTCTAACGTACATACTAGATGATGGATCAATTATTGATATGCCTAGAGCATGAGATAAACTGAATAAATCACTTGGAATAGATGTTCTCACATTCAATCCAAATGTTAAGAAGGTTGGAATAATTTAACTAGATGATTTGTCTATGAGCAGAAGCAGAATTCATGATCTAAGGGCTACCATATATCTGTTGGAAACGTAGATGGGCCTAGAAACAAATATTAATACTTTGTATAAACATAAACACACACCTGTATAACACAACACTTATATTTATTTCACTCACAATAAAAATAACAACTTTTCTTTCACACAAAAGCTTCAGCCTTTTCTTTTCTCTCTCAAGAGCTACAGCTCTATTCTTTTCCTCTCTACAATATTTACTTCTTTTCCACTCGGTGTATGTTTGAATACAAGAGAGCTGTTACTATTTATAGTCTTAATCTCATGCATTCATGTCATGCCTTACATCACCATTATTAACTTCCGTGTTTTCTTGCCAGCCTTGTATCTGTAGAATTCAAAGGATAGCCTACCTTTATTCCAGGAGCTCTTCTGGTTAGCCTACCTTATTTTCCGGATGATATAGCTGGTGTCTTGACTTCATGCAGGTGTCTTAGACACGTATTCTTCTTATCTGGCCACAGGGTTACTCACCAAGCACCGACTATCCAGAAGGTGTAAATACTAGATAACATGTTTGACTTCTTCATGTACGGCTGCTACTATCCATACTACAAACTAGTATAGTTTAATAACTATAATTATTTATTATACATATATTTTAAGAGAGTTTGAAATTCTAACACTCCCCCTCAAACTCGACTTTTCATTCCGAGCTTATTCTTCATTCTTTGAAATGTATCCGGCTTCAATGGCTTTGTAAAAATATCCGCTAAATTTTCTTCCGTCCTGCAGTGTACCAATTCCACAATTTTGTCGTTCACCTATTCTCGAAGAAAATGATATTTAATATTGATGTGTTTGCTTCGACTGTGGGACACTGGATTTTTCGCGAGTGAGATAGCAGATTTATTATCCACATAGATTTTAACCGAATCATCTTTTACGAGATTTAACTCGCCCAATATGTAGCCTAGCCACATAGCTTGACATGCGCATGCTGCTGCTGCCATATACTCCGCCTCACATGTTGAGAGAGCAACTGTTTGTTGCTTCTTCGATGACCACGAAAATATTCCCGAACCAATATGAAAAACATAACCAGAAGTGCTTTTCCCGTCATCCAAGTCACCACCATAATCACTGTCTGAGTAGCCAACTAATTTTGAATCCTGAGAGTGTGTGTAAAATAGACCATGATCAAGTGTACCTTTTATGTACCTCAAAATTCTTTTAGCTGCCATGAAGTGATCTTGCTTTGGCTTCTCCATGTACCTACTAACCAGTCCCACTGCATACATTATATCTGGACGAGTGAAAGTTAGGTACCTCAGACTTCCAACCAAACTTTTGAACAATGTCGGATTTACCGACTCCCTTGTTGAATCAATTCTGAGCTTTATGCTAGCTTCAGCTGGTGTGCTCACCGGCTTGCATTCTTCCATTCTGAATTTCTTTAAAATCTCCTCGGCATATTTTTTCTGCGACATAAAAATTCCATCTTTGCTTTGCTTCACCTCGACTCCAAGAAAGTAAGACATTTGACCAATATCTGTCATCTCAAATTCGTTAGTCATAACTTTCTTAAAATCATCGAACATACCAGGGTTGTTTCCAGTGAAGATCATGTCATCTACGTATAAGCAAACGATCATAATATCTTCCCCTGAATTTGTTTTTGTGTAGAGAGCATGCTCGTATGGACTCTTCACAAAACCATTTTTCTGAAAGTATTCATCAACCCTTGTGTTCCATGCTCGTGGGGCTTGTTTCAATCCGTACAATGCTTTCTTCAGTCTGTAGACTTTATTTTCTTGGCTTTTTCGAACATATCCTGGAGGCTGCTCAATATAGACTTCTTCTTCGAGGTAACCATTCAAGAATGCTGACTTGACATCCATCTGAAAAATCTTCCACTGATTCTGAGCTGCAATTGCTGTAAGAAGTCTTATAGTATCAACTCTTACAACTGGAGCGAACACCTCATCATAGTCAATGCCATATCTCTGTTTGTAGCCTTTAGCCACCAACCTTGCCTTGTACTTTTCAACTTCACCATCTTGATTGGTCTTTGTCTTGTAGACCCATTTGACACCAATGGCTTTGTGTCCTTCTGGAAGATCTGTGAGCTCCCAGGTATCATTCTTCTTGATTGCACCAATTTCGTCATCCATGGCTTTGTTCCATTTGCTTTCTTCAGAAGCTTCCTCAAATGTAACTGGATCACATTCAGCCATTAAACAAAATAAAGAATAATCAAATGTTGTTTGTACCGGACTTGTTGCTTCATAGATATTATCCAGACTCCGCATCTTCCTTGGTGCTCCCCCTGAACTGTTGCTTCCTCCTGTTGATGGTGTTGATGCGGGAGTTTGTTGATTTGGACTTTGTGGAGGTGTTGGATCATCATTTCCGTCATCTTCAATATTGGGGTCATCATCGTCATCATCATCATTATTAAAGAACAAACCTCTAACTTTTCTTTCTTCATCACTCCATCTCCAGTAATCTGATTCATCAAATTCAACATCTCGAGAAATGATTAAATTCTTCGTTAGTGGATTATACAGTCTGTATGCCTTGCTTCTTTTGTCATATCCGGTAAAGATGCATTTCTCGCCTTTATCATCCAGTTTCTTCCTTTTCTGATCTGGAACATGTGCATATGCAATGCACCCAAAGATTTTTAGATGTCCAACTGATGGTTTGCTACCACTCCATGCTTCATTTGGAGTTTTGTTTCTAACACTTTTTGTTGGACAACGATTCAACAGATAAACAGCACATAACACGGCTTCAGCCCAAAAAGTTCTTGGCATATGCTTTGCTTTCACCATGCTCCTTGCCATGTCAAGAATAGTGCGATTTTTTCTTTCTGCAACGCCATTTTGTTGAGGAGTATACGCCGTTGTCAACTGATGATTGATGCCATGTGCTCTACAGAAACTTCTGAATAAGTTTGAAGTATACTCGCCTCCTCTGTCTGATCTGAGTGTCTTCAAATAATGTCCACTTTGTTTTTCAGCCAGTGCTTTGAACTCCTTGAATTTATCAAGAGCCTCTGCTTTTTCTTTAATGATATATACCCAACTTTTCCTGCTAAAATCATCAATAAATGTTAGGTAATATCTGTTACCTCCGAGTGATGGGATATCAAACGGACCAGCAATATCAGTGTGGACAATCTCCAATGGCCTTCTGGCTCTCCATGATTTTCCAACAGGAAAACTTTGTCTGTGTTGCTTTCCTTTGATACATGCTTCACACAAATTTTCTGGTTCATTAATTTCTGGCAAGCCATCCACCATCTTTGTCTTTGACAATAATTTTAAGCCAGAAAATCCAAGATGACCATATCTTAAATGCCATAACCATGAGTCATTTTTAATGACCGACTTCAAGCACTTCTGCATTTTCGTTTGTATATCAAGTGTAAACAAACGATTCTTTGACATCTCCACATCTGCAATTAATTCTTGATCCCGATTCCTGATGACGAGAGAATTATCCTGCATCTGTATATAATGTCCTTTCTCCACAAGTTGGCCAAGACTGATGATGTTACTTTTCAAAGCAGGTATATGGTAAACATCATTAATAAACTTTTTCTCACCATTCTTCAATACAATCGTAATTGTACCTTTACCTTTGACTGGAATCTTCGATGAATCACCAAACGTAACTTCTCCGCTGATGGTCTCGTCTATCTCCGTAAATAAATCCTTGTGGCCCGTCATGTGGTTGCTCGCACCAGAGTCAAGATACCAAACATTTTTCTTGCTCTCCTCGTCGCCTTTATAAGTGAGGAACATAGCAGTGCCAATATCTTTGTCTTCTTTTGCTGCTGCAAAATGACTTCTTTCTTCCACTTTCGGTGATCTACATTCATAACTGAAATGGCCAAATTTATTGCAATTATAGCACTGAAATTGAGACTTGTCACCTCGTTGAAATCCTCCTCGTCCTCGTCCTCTAAAATTCTGACCATGGCCAGATGGACGATAACCTTCAGTGTTCTGGCTTCTGTTGAAGGACTGTCTTCCACGTCCTCTTCCACCACGGTAGCTACCTCTAAAGCCACCTCTTCCACGACCAGAACTGCTACTGCTTGAACTTTCACCAATGGACACCTTACTTTGCAACGCCTTTTCTAAATGGCTTGTATCATCATACTGGTTCATCCGCTGCTCATGCGCTTGAAGTGAACCAACTAGCTCATCAATGGAAATTGTGGACAAATCTTTTGACTCCTCGATAGAAGTAACCACGTAATCAAATTTTCTCATCAACGAACGGAGTAATTTTTCCATGACCCGAAAATCATCGAGGCTTTCTCCATTTCTCTTCATCTCATTTATCACTGTTTTTAAACGAGTAACATATTCACCAATATTTTCTGAGGCCTTCATTTTAATATTTTCGAATTCGCCACGAAGAACTTGGAGCCGCACCTTTTTTACTTTCTCCACGCCTTGGAATGATTTCTGCAAAATCTCCCACGCATCTTTTGCTGTTTTTGCTTCTGAAATTTTTTCAAAGGTAGATTCATCAACACCTTGAAAAATTATGTACAACGCCTTTTTGTCCTTTTTACGGGACTCCTTTAACGCCGTCTTCTCGGCATTTGGAAGTGCTGCTTCAGCGGTTGCATCTGCGGGCTCATTAAACCCACTTTCGACAATATCCCAATTGTCGTAGGAACCGAGTAACACCTTTATTTGGATACTCCAATTCCCGTAATTTGTCGCCGTCAACTTCGGAATGTTGGGCTGCACCATATTCGCCATTTTCTTGAACGGAACGCTGGCTCGGATACCACTTGTTGGAAACGTAGATGGGCCTAGAAACAAATATTAATACTTTGTATAAACATAAACACACACCTGTATAACACAACACTTATATTTATTTCACTCACAATAAAAATAACAACTTTTCTTTCACACAAAAGCTTCAGCCTTTTCTTTTCTCTCTCAAGAGCTACAGCTCTATTCTTTTCCTCTCTACAATATTTACTTCTTTTCCACTCGGTGTATGTTTGAATACAAGAGAGCTGTTACTATTTATAGTCTTAATCTCATGCATTCATGTCATGCCTTACATCACCATTATTAACTTCCGTGTTTTCTTGCCAGCCTTGTATCTGTAGAATTCAAAGGATAGCCTACCTTTATTCCAGGAGCTCTTCTGGTTAGCCTACCTTATTTTCCGGATGATATAGCTGGTGTCTTGACTTCATGCAGGTGTCTTAGACACGTATTCTTCTTATCTGGCCACAGGGTTACTCACCAAGCACCGACTATCCAGAAGGTGTAAATACTAGATAACATGTTTGACTTCTTCATGTACGGCTGCTACTATCCATACTACAAACTAGTATAGTTTAATAACTATAATTATTTATTATACATATATTTTAAGAGAGTTTGAAATTCTAACAATATCTGACAGAAGAACCTACTCGACAGCTCAAGAATATCGAATAGAAAATGGAGATGTATTTGAATATAGCTAAAGATAATCTATTGAAAGTATTCTTTGATGAAGCTAAATGATATATTAATATTGGAGATTAAAGTCTGGTACTCGATTGTAAATTGTATATATATTTATATTTTTGCATTTAGATTTTAGTTATTGACATCATCAAATAAGGAAATTTTCCATATGTTTAAATGTATAAGCCGGGGGGAGATTGTTAGATGTATAATTTAATGTTGTTAGGACTAATCATCAGGAGATATCATCTGGACTTATCTCAGGAGTTCATCAGGATTTATCTTTCATCGGAGTCTGACAGAAGACGTCATTAATATTTGTTCATCAGAGTTTGTCATTAGAACTTAGCTGTCAGAGTCTGTTATGCTACAAATTAGGATAAGATTGATTTTAATAGAAGAGATAAGATTTGCAGAGATATATCGGTTGCATACTTTAGTAATTAGTAGCTATTAGTTTTAGGATGTGTTATGTATTGTTCTTTATCATATAATCTTGTAATTAATAGAGTAGTTTTGTACTATTTAAACAAATATTAGGTTTGGTGTACAAACGAATCGCTCAACCGCATTAAACTCTCGTAACTGAACCATATTTTATGGATAATCGTGAAACATAGATTGGTTGCGGATGAAAATTTTAATAATCGTTTATTTGCGGATTAGATTATTTTAAAATTTTAAAAATCTCAAAATCGCAACCGCAACTGCAAACCATAAAATATATTTACAATAAAATATACTTTATAATATATAAACTAATAAGTAAACACATTCATTTATTAAAAAATTTATTGTTAAATATCATAAAATTAATAAATTAAACACTCCCATTGTTATATGAATTCAACCGTAGTTCATTACTTCAAACCTAAGATTCAAGTTTAGTTAATCAATTACCTACCCGCCCATTACTACCCTCACTTTATTAAACCTAACATTATACTTTGCATTTTTTACTTCTTAAAGTTAACTTATCAAACATCTCGGACCTAAATTTTACTAAAAAAATGCATATTTCGAAACTCAAGGTTTTGAATTTTTTTCTGATTCTTAATGTTTTATATTAAGTAGATGAACCGAAAGCTGAACCATAATAACCGCAAAATCACAACCTTAAATAATGCGGTTAACCGCAACCGCAAATGCAATTGCGGATACAAAAATTCTATTTGCAATTGCGGATAAAAATTTTCAAAAATTAATTTTCGCAGTTTGGCTCAAAGTTTACCCCAAAATCAATCTGATCCAAATTGCGTACACCCCTTTGTACACTATAGGTGTTGCTTACATTATTAATTATCCGTGTAACCCGCAAGCTCTCGAGAATACCTTCATTCTTCGAGAGTGTACATTAATTGTTCTTCAATTCTCTATTAAACTTAGGGGTGTAATCGAGCCGAGCTAAGTCGAACACTGTCAGGTTCGGCTCGAACTCGATTAAATATGTTCGGACTCGAGTACGAGCTCAAGTTCGACAAAACCTTAAATTTCAAGTTCGAAACTCGAGTATTAAGAAATTCGATAGGCTTGAGTTGGGCTCGAAAACTTGAATCGATTTCACCAAATATTAACAAAACTCAAAATATGAGTTGAATTCGATTAAATATATAAAATATCATTAAAATAGATATATATTTATATAAAAATATTAAAATTATTAAAGGCTCGATAAGGCTCGTAAAGCTTACGAGCCTAGTAATTTGAAGGTCGAGCTCGATTCGTTAAAGAATTCGAATAGTTATAGTTCGAACTCGGCTCAATTATTACCGATCCGAATTCGAATATTTTTCGAGCCGAACTCGAGTAGATCAAGAACATTTTGACTTGTTTATATCCATATTTAAACTCGATTTGATTATTAAATATTGTATCAACCCCCTGGTATAATTAAGGCGTAACATTTATTTCTTTATTAAATATAATAATATTTTATTGGTTATGAATATTATTCTTAATTTTTATATTTTAAAGACTTGCATGTTATATATGTTTTTAATTAATACATCAGGAACCTAGTTTTTTTAAATAATTAGAGTGGTTAAAAGAGCTTATTTGAAAAATACAAAATTCAAGTTATATATCAGATGCAATAAAAAAATCGGTTATTTATCAGAAACTGTAAAAGAAAATGCATATCTCATTGTGGGCTGTATTTTTGTAAATATTTTTAAAAAGTAGTGATTTAAAAAATTAATATTTTTGGTAATTTCTCTTGTTAAAATCATGGTTTGAATTTCTCGGAGTTATCCAATTAATATTTTTTTATAAATTAGTCAAGCTATTCAATTTTTAAAAATCTGATTAATGGTGACATAATTTTCACAATAAGCTTGAAAAACTGATTTTTTATTTATTTATGAGTGTATTAAGAATATACTGATTTTAATAAAATCTAATCTTAATTGTCTCTTTTAATTATATCTAATGATTGACATTGTTTTGACGGTAAATGACCAAAATTTTGGATAAAAATTACTTAAACTTATTATATATAAGGATATAACGGGAGTACATGTACTTAAACGGGTATATTACGAGTCAGCTATCTAACTTCAGTTTTTATCTTTTGTCATTTTTACTAAATTTCCCGAATTTTTTATATTTAAGTGACAAAAAGTAATATTTTAATTATTCAATCCCTTTGCAATCCTTTTCTCCATTAATCCCTTGCAATCCTTTTGTTATCTTCATAAATATTCCGAAACAAAAAAATTATCGTTGTGTTATAAATTAGCAAGCAGAAAAATTCACTCCGTTTCTTGCTGATTGGATTCATTACCTCGCCAAACAGGTTGTTAGTAATAGATTATCTCTTTTGTTTAAAGCTCCTGTCTTCTGCTGGGAAATCATGATGAATGAATTGTTGTGATTATCATTTGCAAATTTCCTCAATTTATTAGTAAAAAATTGATGCATGATTACAACTTACTGTTTCATATTGGAAATTATGATATCATTTTGGTGAATTATCATAGTAGCTTTCTGCCAGAAATTACTAATTTGTTGTGATTTATTGCCAAATTCACATCTCCCCTTTAATTGTCAATTTTATATACTTATTTATTAATGAAATGGTTTTGTGTTCATACACAAACTTTACTTATGCCCCCACTTTCATATTCTTGTAGTACCTTACAAAAGTATAATTAAGACTTTATGTGTCATGTTACAGCTTTATCCTTTGAGCCGAATTAAGTATGATTGTCATTTACAAACTTCACATTTTCCCCGTCATTGTTGATTCTATATACTTGTAATTCCGTAAACAATAATGTGTGATTACAACTTTCTGTTTAATATAAAAGCTTTTATCTTTCTTCTTTAAGATTATGACATTACTATGATTTCAAATACGGAAATCACATCTGCTCCTCTTTCATATCCTTTTAATACTTCATCACACGTGCATAGTTAAGTGTCGTCTTGATGTAAAGTTCACAACTTTCTGCTAGAAATTACTACTAATCACATCTTCCCCTCGGTTGTCAATTTTATATATACTTGTTATCACGAACTTTACATATGCTTCTCTCTCATATTCTTGTAGTTCCTTACAGATGTACTATAATTACGACTTTCTGTTCGATGTAAAAAGCTTTTTTTTGCTGCAAAATTATGAATACATTGTTATTTGTCATCAAAAAATTTCACATTTTCCCCCTAGGTTGTTAACTGTTAATTCTTTACTTGTAATTCCTTTCAGAAAATGCATGATTAACGCTTTCTGTTTAACATAAAGCTTCTATATATCATTCTGTCCGATATAGAGCTTTTAAATTTCTGCTTGTAAACTTGGTATCATTGGGACGTAACGAATTTCACATCTGCCCTAATACTTCGCCAAACATGCATAGTAAAGTATCTTCTTGATGTAAATTTTATAACTTTCTGCTAGAAGATCGTGTATTCATTGTGTTTTTCATTTCCAAGTTTCACATCTCCCCCTCAGTTGTCAATTTAATGTACTTGTTTAAGAATTATGAAATCGTTTTGTTTTCATACACAAATTTGACATACACCCCTCTTTCATATATTTCCTTACATAAGTACTTTAATTGCGACTTTCTATTTTATGCAAATGATTTTTTCTTTCTTCTGAATTCATTTTGATCTGTATACTTGTAATTCCTTTCAGAAAATGCATGATTACCACATTTAGCTCAATATAAAGCTTTTATCTTCCTGTTCGATGTACAGCTTTAAACTTTTGCTTTAAAATAATGATATGATTGTGATCTCATATACGAATTTTGCATCTGCACTCTATGCTTATCAAAACATGCCTAGTTAAGTATGTTCCTGATGTAAAGTTTATAACATTCTGCTAGAAGATTACGAATTTATTGTCTTGACTCATTTTCAAGTTTCACATCTCCCCCTCTTTTTGCTCTTTTTAAACCTGACCAAACATTCCTACTTGAGTTGTTTGATGCGTTAGACTATTTGTTTGATATGTTTGAGGTAAAGCTTTTATCTTTCTACCAAAGATCGTTAATGAAAAATTATCAGATTGTTGTGATTTTTGGTATACAAATTTCACATCTTCCCTCAATTGTGACTTTCTGATCCTTGTAAGTAAATTTAACTTTCTTGCTTTTTTGAACTCAGATTAGAGCTTTGACTAATTTATATTGAAACCGTATTAATGTTTTTTGCTAAATATTTCATTGAATTTTTGAATGACAGTATATCCAATGATTGAACGCTATGAAATGGAGGAAGAAGCAGAAAGTGGATCGTATGTGGATGGGAAGGATATGTCTAATCAATGCATCAAGGAAGGGGATATAATTAATTTGCAAAGACCTTCTCTTCAATAAAAACAGGGATTTTCTTGTCAAAAATAACAATGAGCAGGTATGTATCGATTACATAACTAAAGATAAAGTACATTCTGTTTACTTGTGTTGAAGTAGTTAACTTTAGAATATTCTGTGTCATATCTTCGAAAATTTGTATTTTTTCTCAGATTTGAAAAATAATATAATGGCTAAGAACATTTTTTGTAGGTTAAGGCTGAGCAGTTGGCAGGAAAGGTCGTAGCAATATGTTTTTTCCCACTATCTGTTCGTTCTGATACCTTGCATCAGTGGACAGACTCTTTGATGGATGTATACAATAATTGTCAAGTTGACAATAGTTTTGAAATTGTTTTCGTTGCTGCTACTGAATTTTATGATGTCAGAAGGCAAGAAATTGTGCTTCAGCAATCTCTTGACAGGGATTCAGAGAAGCGTTTTGAATATATGTTTTCTTGCATGCCATGGACTGCCATCCCATTTTTTGATATAACATCCAGGAAGCGTCTGCAAAGAAGCTTCGCTGCTGAAGTACGTAGGTATACACCTGCCATGTTTGTCATTGAGTCAACTGGCAGAGTTTTTAAACTTTCTTTGCGGATGCTTAATGTCTACGGAGCCTTAGGCATTCCTTTTAGTGACAAAAAGGTTAAATATCTAGAGGCACAAGATGACGCAATTGCTAGGCAGCCCTCTTTGAATGCACTTCTCGCCTCCCCGCAACGTGATTATGTTATCTTGAATAAAGGAGATAAGGTATGTGTTAGAATATGAAGATATGTAAAAGAGATAACAGAGATGTAAACTAAAGAAAATAAAGAACACTGTATTTACAAAATGATTACATTGTGTAAGGTTGGTTACAAGAAATGAGTAATGAGCTTATATAGTGTACACAGAGCTAGTTGATTAATTCACATATTGACTAAAGTGCCCTTCATACATCTAACATCCCCCCTCAAGTTGGATGTGGTAGAGAAAATGAGAACATCAAACTTGAAGATCAACATCGAAGAAGTAACAAGACCTTTGAATCCAGACACCAAGCTTGTATAAGACTGAAAAAGGTAACCGCAAGGCATGATGAAAGCAACAGGTAAGGCAATGGCAACAAAAGCCAAAGCAACAATGTGCAACGAGCATTAGCAGGAGCACATAACGAACTCCATGAAACACCCCACAGAGGTAACAAATGCACAATGGAGAACAAACCCACAAAGGGCAACAAACTCACTAAGGAGCATCAAACCCACAAATGGGTACAAGCCACGTAGTGCATAAACTCACTAAGAAGTAACAAACCCACAAAGGGCACCTACCATGTTGACAATAGCAACAATGATCAAGAAAAATGCAACAATGCATTATGCATCTAAATGCAGTAAGAAACAAACTCGCAAGGGGAGAAGAAACCCATACAAGGGCACAATAAACCTATAATTTGCCTTAAAATCACAAAAGGCTTAGAACCTATAAAGAGGCTTCGAATATGAGTTTTAGAAAATTTCACTACCAAAAATAATGAGATAACGTATCAAATGTGGCAACTGTTATGGTGTCTTCCGGTATCATCCAAACAAAGAAAGTTGGATGTGCTAACCACTGACTGAACAAACATGCCGCCTCAACCACTGATAAAACAGAAAGATTGACCAAACTTCCAAAATGTGAAACATTATTTGCTTCAATTATAACTCTCAATATTAGAGAATATACTAAACTTGCTACAGATGTCTGTGTTGTACCAATAAGATTTAATTTGCTTGCTGGGACCCCAGTTTGAAGAATCTGTGCTCCCACAATATCAGATGACATATTTCCTAACTTTTCACATCAGGCAGAGAGCAGAGAGTCTTCTGATGAACTACTCCATCATGTTTCTAGCAATTTCGCAAGATGGAGGACACCAGAAGAAAGCTTATTTGTCAACCACGTAAGATAAACCATAATAGGAAGTGAAGATATCATTAAATCAGCAGGAAGCTTCAAGCAGGTAACAGGTTCATACTTGGATAAAAGTACACCAAATAATGTTGCACCCACAATCTCAGATATGAGATCAATTCGACAAAATATGACACTCGCTTTAGCAAGAGCAACGGGCCGATTTGTTCCTGCTAACAGATCTACAACAAGTTGGAGGGCAAGCGTGCAAGTCTCATACAACTATAATTCCTCCATAAACTCTTCTAAGTTCTAACAAACAATTCCTCAAACAGTTTCTGTGTGCATTCCATCCACAACTTGCAGAAATAAGAAAATCGATCATTTTACACAATCAGCTCCAATATTCCTCCGTTCTAACCAAAACACTCAAACATAATAAGTTCTTCATCTCAACCATCAAACAAGTCAAGTAATTCTAATGCACAATGCTTATACGTCTGGGTAATCAACAAATAACACTAAAATTCTCAAACGCCGGTTATATAGAGACAACAAAATGTAACTGCAAACCGAGTGAGAAGATTTGACAAACATTTTATGTGCACGGAGATAATTGTTTATAAGAAAATGAAATCAGTTGAAAATTGGAGCAAAACACAAGAAACTAGGTTAAGCAATTTATGAAACAGTTGATGTGCCAACTTATCTCTGATATGTATGCAGTAAAACTTGATTCATAGAAATGCATACAGAACAAAAATGATGCGAGAATGAGCGTCACAGTAGTACATCGAAGCGTACATTGGAGATTACTCGTAGATAAGCAACTTCTGCATAATCAACTGGACAAGAACAACGATCCAAAATCGCAATACAAATTTCACAGCAGCAGAATTTGAACAACAAATTGATAGATCGAAACTCTGATAAAAAAAACAATGAACAAGCAGAGTGAAATCAACCGAAAATATGAAAGAATTGATCTCGTGGCTCTGATACCATGTTAGAATATGAAGATATGTAAAAGAGATAACATAGATGTAAACTAAAGAAAATAAAGAACACTGTATTTACAAAATAATTACATTGTGTAAGGTTGGTTACAAGAAATGAGTAATGAGCTTATATAGTGTACACAGAGCTAGTTGATTAATTCACATATTGACTAAAGTGCCCTTCATACATCTAACAGTATGCTTTTTGATATTTAATATAATTGACAAGTCTTGTAGTACGCCGTACATGGGCAGTACCGTTTTCTCTTTTCATTTCCTTTTTTCTTGTTCCTGGACTTCCATATTGACTATGGAGTATCATCCTTTAGCTCTATTCTTGTGACCTACTTCTTGACAGGTGCCTATTCATACACTTGAAGATAAGGTGGTAGGTCTATATTTTTTCGAAGAGGATTATACAGCTGGGGACCTCACTGAAGGACTTAAGACTGCTTATGAAAGGCTTGCAGTCGAGCAAAACTTTGAGATTGTGTTCATTTATCTTAGCGACACGCCGCAAACTAGGCAGAGAACCAGTGAAAAAACATTCTGGAAACATTTTGAGACTATGCCTTGGTTGGCGCTCCCATTTAAAGACTCGAATAGTAAGGTATTGAAGCGGGTTTTGGAGTACCCTTCTGTAGAATATTGCGCTGAGGAGGAACCACCCAATTTTGTGATTTTTGGGCCTCATGGAGAGTTTATTGAACCATTTGGCACAAGCATCTTGTTCCGATATGGAACTAAAGCATACCCGTTCACTCGTAATGTAGCTTGTTGAGTAACCAGCTCATCTAAAACCTTAAAGTATTAGAGGAAGGCCCAATAGGATCATATATTTAACACTCCCCCTCACTCGAAAGCCCATTTAGGGGTCGAAGAGTGGAACACCGGCACCCATCTTTTGGGGCATTAATTGCCTTTAGTGTCCACATTAAATTGTGAGAATGTTGGGGGTGGCTGGGAATCGAACCTTAGTTCTCCCGCCAGCCTAAGCTCTGATACCATGTTGAGTAACCAGCTCATCTAAAACCTTAAGGTATTAGAGGAAGGCCCAATAGGATCATATATTTAACATAGCTGCAAAGTTAGAAGCAGAAAAAGTGAAGGACCTGAAGCTGGAGATGCTATGGGATCAGAACACTGACTTTACAAGGAAAGATGGGTCGAAGGTGGGTTCTTTTGATAGTTTCATGCATGTTTTGAATTCCCTCAGTTAGCTTCTTTAATTTAGACACAGTATTTGACAAGCCTCGTACTAGGTGCTGGAAGTAATTTAGAAATAAAATGTTTAGCACTTCTTTAATATACATATATATTTATAGGCAAACTAAAGAAGTATACACCCGTAGATTTACGAAATTCACGAATTGTTAGACAAACTAACCCATTACAATAGGCAAAGAAATTTGGAATGTAATACTTAACAGGATTGTCAATTATAATAGGCTCGGCTAAGGATTTATTAAGTAGAGAATATACAGAATGAATCTCGAACTTTCTATGTTCACTAGGTTTGTTAGCATGCCGATAATATGAAAGGAGATGATGACGAGTAGAACGAAGGTCATTAGTTGAAATTGAGAGGTGAGTTTTGACGAAATAAGAACTAGAAATTAAAGATAACCATGATTTACAAATGAGCTCGCAGGGGCACTTATTTTTTGCCATTTGCAATCATCTTATTTTGCAACTAAATGTAATTTTTAACAGATTTTTTTAAATTTACATTTGTGGTTGCATATATGGTTGCTAGCAGTTGCAGATATGATTGCAAATGTAACCTCCGTATTTTTGCAAATATTTTTTGAAAGATAGTATGTTTGCAATTTGTTTTAAAAAATGACAGTATTTTTACAAAAATTCTTTTTAACTTGGGTATTTATGAAACAAGCCCTATTATTCACTAATATTAATTAAATTGATATATACGCAATTGAGTATTATTAAGTTTACATTTAATCTAAATCTGATTCTTTAAAATGGTGTCATCTGTACCAAACCAAAAATATCCGGTATATGTCGCTTAATGGAGGTGTGAGAAGGGTAGGATGTACGTAGTTTTCTCCTCATTCTTTCAAAGAGGTTGTATTCTGAAATATCCTCGGATTGTGTGTGCGTGTAAAAATACGTATAAAGTAAGATGAACAATATAATATATATGCAAGAATCAATATCAATGTGAAAAATAAGATCACTTAAATTGAAAAGTTTCGAAACAAAGGTTAACCCATGATATTATTTAACATATCTAAAATTCAATTTCAAATAGGTATTGTTGAATAATAACAAATATATGTGTGATTGATTCTTGCAAAATGTTGATATGTATAATAATTGACGTGTATATATCACCGATCTTACACAATTTTCAATTTTCGAAGCTTATGTAAATGTAAAATTGATTATTTGTTATGGCCTAGTGGCTTAAAACAAAAGTAGTCTTTTGTTTTTGTTTACTTTTGTCGTAGTAAAACAAAAACAAAATTAATTAACTTTTAATCAACAGATAATATGTTGATTTTATAATGGGCTTGTTGGTTAAAATCAATATATTTATTATCTATCTATATTATCATATGAAAGATGAAATATTAAAAATTTGGTTATTAATCTTTGATTATCTTTATTTTGGTAACTCTAAATCTGTAATTATATTTAATATAAAACACCTTTCTTAATAGACTTATACTCGCAATATAATTATATAAATATAAATATAATTAAATATATATAATGGTTTGTAGTAGGAACAAAATCATATATATCTATCTATAATATTATATTATCCTAAAACCTGTGCGATATACGGTTGTTTTAAATATTTGTTATTTAATACTTTTATTTTAATATTATATTAAACGATTAATTATAGTTATTAATAAAATTAAATAATATGTTGTTTTTTAGCCCAATATCATTATACTGACCAACGAATTATTTTTTAGTTTAATTTTTTTATCTCGGTTCAATAGTATAATTGTTTTAACACCTTTAGTAGTATCTATTATTTTATTTTAACTCAAACACCATCTATATCTGACCAAATACAGTCTCATACTCGCTTACTGTGCCCGATTATATATAACTTTATTTTAGGAGTTTCATAATTTTTAACAATGATATTATATAAGATAATTATGCAAAAATAATAAATTAATTAAGTGAGGGGAATTAAGTAATTTTAGCAAATACCGACCGATTATCAAACATTTTAATGTTTAGTCTAAACCTTTGTGATTCACGATTATTTTAAATAATTGTTATTTGAATGTTAAAATTTTATTAAATATATTTGTTAAAGCTATAAGTACATGTGAATAAGTAAATTAGAATATAACTTTTATTATATTATAATACCTATTTTATAATAATTAGGTTTTAGAAATAGATAATTTAATAAACTTAACTAAAAGATATAGGTTCAATTCTCATTCATAACAATTTCCTATCAATGTTGGAAAATTTTTACCAGACAAAATATGTTTAGTTCAATCTTCGTTGGTGATTTGGTTTATCAACATTAGTTTCAGAGTCGTGAACATGAATCTTATCTAATTCACGATAAAACTCTCTTTTTTCTGTCCATTCTTTTGTAATATTATATGTTAAAATAATAAATTAATTAAGTTGGAAAATTATATGATTTCAGCGAGTACCGACCGACTACCAAATTTTTAATATTTCGTTTATTATAATGTAGTATAGATAGATTGATATATAGATAATCAGTATATTTTAAAAAAATTATCCATAATATTTTTAGAGAAAGATTTGTTTTATTTGGAAAAAATAAAAAAGACAACATGTTTTACTTAAAAGATATATATATATATATATAAAAGAATTGTCTAAAATATTTGTAGCGAAAGAGTTGTTTTAGTTTGTGAAAATAAAAAAATATAAAGTAATTGGTTATAAAGTAATTAAGTAAAAACAATTGAGTAAAATAATGAAATTTTTTAAGTAAGCGCAATTATGTAATTGAAGGAAGGACCATATTAACCAATTTTTTTACGGGGTAAAATACCAAAATACACGCCATTTTAGGAGATTTGCCCAAAATGCATATTGGCGGGATGTTCCGCCTTTTTTACCCACTAAATAAGCATGTAGGGGATACGAATTCAGTTTTAAAAATTTAACAAAGGATACGCATTTTGTGAATACGCATGTTGAACATTCGTATTCTTTGTAAAAGTAAAAGTGAATATGCATGTTCAACATAACATGTGTATTCTTTGTTAAAGTTTAGAATGTTGAATACGCATCCATTAAATGCGTATTCCGTGGGTATTTTGGGCAGTTCCCGCGCATCTGGGCATTTTGGGCAGTTCAAGGTGAAAAGTAGTGTATTTTGGGTATTTTTCTTTTGTATGTTAGTATCTTTAGTTTATTTTTGCGGCACACTACACCATAGAATGCATATAGCAACAGCAAAAATTTATTGCCTAAAGGGCTTTTTATGTTGCAGTAGAAAGTATGGCAACAAATATGGAAAATTTTGGCGTTGCATCCGGTGGTGATGCAATAGGGGTCCTATAACAACGTTTTGAGCCATGTATAGCAACAACACAACCTCATTGCAGTAGACAATATTTAGCAACAAAATATTTTTTACAGCAACACAGTAAAATCATTGCAATAGATGTTTTTGTCTGCTAAATAACCAGCTTAAGGCAACATTAATTGGTCCTATTGTAATAAATTTTAGGTCAAATTTAACAAATATTGCAACAAAATTTGAACCAACTGCAATATTTTATGGCTGATGTAATTTTAAACGGTAACGAGTTTGGACATAATTGCAACAGTATTTTAAAAAAAAAATTGAAAGGAACTGTTTGTAAAATATACTAGCCAGGCATTTTTTATGCCACAAAACCAAGCAATTGTCATTCAAAAGTACCATGACCAAATTAAAAGCAACTCTCAGGCTGTCCCAACATCATCCTTACAAACATTCATAATTTAAGTCTATTTGAAAATACCAATAGCTAGCTAAACCAAATTTGCGAGAGAATTTAGTCGCACACAACTAAACCAAATTCGAGTTCGAATTTAACAAAAGAAGCTAGCTATAGGAAACTGCAGATAACTTAAAGATAAATTAAAGTAAACATCAGATGGCCCCTGCAACTTCATCTTCATCTCCATCTGCATCACCATTATCGTCGCTAACTTTTTCTGCATCCTCATAATCATCTTCATTTTCATCAATCTCGGCAGAACTTTGAGCACATAGTTCTTCAACATCGATATTTAGACCAGGATTCAGTTCATCAAGTTTTTCAAAAATCTTCCTTAGCTTCTTCTGCATTTTCTCCTCCATTGCAGCAGCTAGCTTTTCAATTGCTTTTTCCAGTTCCGAAGAATCTGCTTTTCCCTCTTTTGTCAATTTTTTCTTCGTCTTCCTTGTTATGACACTCCTTCCAACAAGCCAGTTAGGCCCATGAGCTGCAAGATCAAGATCTGCCATCTCCTCATCCTCATCAGTTGATTCTTGAGGAGTTTTTCCATTTTTTTTCCTACGTATAAAATTGAGCAACAAACATTAATTTCAATAAAATACAATTTCTCCTTGTAAAATTTATGAAAAAATAAAGCAGGGCTAATTATTAACAAAAATACTTATAAAATTTGTCATAAAATCTGAAGATGCAATTTATGAGCAAAAATACTTGTAAAATTGGTCAAGAAATATAAAAGTGCTATTTTTACCATCATTTTATGGCCTTTGCGGGTTTTTGGATAAATTGCCTTCTTTGTTTCTTGTGCACGGACATCTTTACCAATTTTCTAGAATAAAATAAAATGTATCAGTTTTCTTACAAGAAATAAATGAAGGGACTGGTAAACAACAAATATGGGTACGTCATACCATTTCATTACGAATCTGAGCAAAACTAGTGCGCCCAGCAGTATGAGTATCAGTCACATTCTTTCGATTTTTTTTATTTATTTCAGCTTTTTTCTTGACTGATTCATCACTCCAGTACTTGAGAAGCACCTTGAACTGTTCCACTGGAATATTTGCAGGCCTGCTTTTCATCATTTCAGCGTCGGTATCAAATTTGGTATAACATGCACTCTTAACACGAGATTTATATACCCTCCAGTCATCAGCAAGGCTTTTAATTACCCAATCCTTGCCTTCCTCAGGAATTATGTACTTTGTCTAATAAGGTATATAAAAATACGGATAAGAATCAAGAAAGAAGCAACTATTTACGATAAACATGATCACAGATTTTCTGATTTTCCCCCCAATACAACATGCAATCATTGGGACAAGCGTGTATTTTCTGATAATCAAGACCTAATTCTCTAATCATATTTTTGGCCACCTTAAAAGAAGAAGGCAGATTAACATCAGGAAATGCCTCCTTTATCAACTTCAGAATACCACTAAAGGCACCCTCAGAAAAACCATGAGTGCATTTTAATAAGTAAAGTTTCACTACAAATCCTAAAAGAGTAAATTGTTCACACCCCGGATACAAAGGTTGTTTCCCTTCCTCAGCAAGCTTATAAAACCTTTTTGCTGTGTTATTCATTCCATTCCTAACTCTACTTTCATCACGAATCATTTTATCAAAATCTTCACCTAGGCCCATACCACTATCACAATTCATCTCCTGATCAACTTTTTTAAACTTAGGGGTTGACACTTCGTATACCCAATTAACAAATGATGGACACAGACCGTTACTAACGAGATGGTCATACACGTCTTCTTCAGAAAACCAGAAACGATTACTGCAATCTTTGCAAGGGCATCTTAGTTCAGATCCTGTGGCAAAATTATCGAAAGCATTTTGTATAAAATCTGTCACCCCATTACTATAGGCCTCACTGTACTTTGGAAGTGAAACCCAAGTCATATTGATTGTTCACAAACCTATTTTCTACACAAAGAAAGAAACAAAAGACATACATCATAAATTATATAATCATAATTATAAAATCTCATTTATAAAATGAGATTTTATCAATACAAGCCTAACCATTCCTAATTAAAATTCATATTGAAAGATCTCATAGTTATAAACTAAATCAAAAAATAAACAAACAAAGGTATAATCGATGACAACATAGTCAGTACTCATACAATAATCACAAAACAAAATCCCTAATTAAAATTATACACAACCGATTAAACAAAATAACTAAAACAAAAAAATAGAACATGCACAATCGATTAAAATGTATTTTGAGGATAAGAAACAAGATTGAACATAGAAAACATAATCAATTAAGATTTGAAAGAAGAACAATCACATGGTATTTTGTAATCAAACTTATAATCGATTTAGGGAAAAAGATTTGAAGCAAGGATCTGTGTTTTACCTTTTTGGAGCTTCAAACTTCTACGAGCTGTGTTTCTCCTCAGATTCTCCTCAGATTCTCCTTTCTTTGAGCTGTGTTTATAAGCTTTGTTCTTCTTCCAGCTGTGTTTACTTTGTCTGAAAATATAATCTCCAGCTGTGTTTACTTTGTTCTTCTACGAGCCTCTTTTCTTTTTCTTTTTTTTTTTTTATTTTGGGAAGCCCGGCAAGTCTTTTAGAAAAATCCCACCCAGCAATGTTTCAGAAGCCCGCCATTTATTTGGCTAATTTTTTTAATGTACTGCAACGCCTAATAACTCTTGTTACAATAGATAGCTAATTGTTAACCTTTTTCTTTTTTTGCACTTCAATTGCAATAATTTTAAAAGTCCTTGCAATATATATACAATGGTCTACCAATTGCAACATCATTTCTCAAATTTTGAGAAATGTGGTTGCCATAGCCATTCTATGGTGTAGTGGTAGCTGTATCCTATCCAACGATGGCCGGGGTACAGCTCCCATATTTATATACACATATATATAATGCATATACATATATATATATATATATTGATATGCACACATAACACACATTTTCTTTTCCGAAGATTCGAACCCTCGACCTCCTCGAAGAGAAGCGAGGAAGATATCGTGCCTAATAAACTTTTTACTTTTCTCTGCTTTTCGACCTCTCTATTTGACCTCACAGGTTCTTTTCTCTCAACTTGCTGGGAAGAGAGTCATGCTTTTTTATGAAAGGTTATGTGACATTTGTTATAATGCCGACTGCTGGAGCATTGAATTTCTAAAGATATTAAAAGAGAAGTATCTCCAGATGAAGGATACCGATGAAGAGTTTTAAGTGATCCATGTTGTGGAGAGTCCGGACAGTGTATACCTAGATAAGAAGAAGCAAAATATTGAACATGTAGAGAGCAAAACGGAATCTTTTGCCATTATGCACATTGGAGAATTGCCTCGGTTTGTGACAGATGAAAGGAAGCTGTTACCTGCTGCTAATTTTGGTTCCTGTCTTTACTTTGAGGGGTATTTGATTCACTATCATTCTTCAACTTTTGCGTTTGATCGAGATGGAAAACTGGCGAGAAGATCATTTTATCCCACGTTGGAGGATACAAACTTTCCCTTTTATGCTGGTGATATAGAAGAGGAGACCTTGAGTCAGTTGAATGAATACTTTGGATGGAAGTATTGGGACTGCTTTGAGAATAAGGGCAGGATCTATTCGTACAAGAACAAACTTACCTACGATTACACGTTGCTGGGACCAGGTAATCATGATCCCGACTCCTAATTCCAGAAACATTACAAAATATTATCCATATACATGTTCGCTTTTTAGATTTTTCTGTTTGATGTAAATTTGTAACCTTCGACCAAAAACTTGCGGGAAACTGATGAGGTCATTGTGGAATGATATTTAATATATTTATTTCAAAAACTGTTCATTACAGATCTTTGTTATGCATACATTATGTGTTTGTTTGGGAAATTTTAAAATAAATAACTTATTATTTAAATCGAATAAGTGACTTAAAAATGATAAGTAGATGAATATTTATAAGTTGTATAAGTGTTTCAATAATTTTATTTATAAGACAGAATTTTTTTACTCAAATAAATTAAAATAAATAATTTTTAAATATAATTATCTTCATTCTTGAATTTTAAGTTAGGTTAACATTTAAAAAAATATTTTTAAATACTAAATTTAATAAACAAAACAAATAATTTTAATATGTTGAGAAAAAGTACGACATTGCTAACATTATCAGCTATAAGTTGTAAATTCAACTTAAAAGTTGGATAGACAAACACTCGTTAATAAGTTGTTGGGGACTTATAAGTTAGTAAGTCCACTTAATAGATTTCCCAAACACGCCCTATGTAATGGGTTTATCTATTATGTGCCGCTAAGCACCAATACTTATAAAATTTGGAATGTTTTAATTGATATAATTGTGATAAATGCAGGGGTCTATCATTATTAAAAATATTGATCAATCAAAACAAGCCAAAATTATATAAGTTTGTGCATAAAAAATCGTTACATAAGATGCACAAAAAGCTCGGGCCCGAAAATCTGCCCCGCCCCGATCCGGTCAAAGCCCAGTCAAGCCCGGCCCGGGCTTCGGGCCTCGACGGGCCATATAATTTTAGGCAAAGCCCGGCCCGGCCCGGTTAAAAGCCCGGGCTTCGGCCCGGCCCGGCACGATTAAAAGCCCAAAAAAGCCCGGTTATAATCTGATTATTCTAATATATTTTTTTATATATTTATAAATTCACCTTTACTATAAATATAAATAATACTTTAAACACATATATATTTACATATTTATGATTAATAATATTATTTATATACTTCGTTGCATAAATAATGAAAGAAGATTTAATAAGTAAACTATATATATTTGGATATCATTGTTATAAATATTTGGATATCATTGTTATCATAACAATGATATCATTGTTATCATTGTTATCATAACAATGATAAAATATATTATATAAACATGTTTATTTTTTGCCGAACTTAAATGTTTTCAACGAAGTAATGTTTTCATAAAATATTCCATGTAGACTAATACATTTTTACGATGATCTAGTTGCTAACACATGTATTCTTCAGAATCTCTAATAATACTCGATCCGATTTAAATTAGAAAAAAATCCGGCCCGATCTGATCCGGCCCGAAAAAAAAGCCCGGTTAGGCCCGCCTTGAGGGCCCAAACGGGCTTTGACATTTCTGGAAAGCCCGGCCCGGCCCGGTCAAAGTCAAAGCCCGAAAAGCCCGGCCCGGTCAAAGCCCGGGCTTTTTAAGGCCCGGTCAAAACCCGGCCCGGTGGGCCTTTTGTGCATCTCTACATAATATGCATGATTATATCATTTATAGTTAGAGGTGGCCAAACGTGCGGGTTCGAACCGCTCATTCGGGACCGGCTCGTACGGAAACCGTAAAATATTCGACCCGATTCGGGCCGGTATAAACCCGCACAACCCGCCAAAAGAAGCGAACCGAATACGAATTTAGTTTTAAAAAACCGGGACCGGCACTAACCCGCACGAGCCCGCACAGGCGAAGCCCGCACGAACTCACGCGCTGTGCCGTTTCCATCTGTTCTCTGCAGTGTTGCAGTCTGCAACTGCAAGCCTCAACAATCACTGCAGTCTGCAATGCCAACGGTAACCTCCTCCGCCAACGTTACACTCTCCACTCCAGTCTCCAACGGTCCTAATCTCAGCTTATAAATATGTACATACAACAACAATCAAAATTCACCATCTCAGTCTCTGTCTCTCTCAAGTCTCAATCCAATCTTTATTTCTCCATTTCTTCTCCCACTTCAGAGCTTCAACAACAATTTAAATCCTTTTATTTTCCTAAATCATTATTTCATTATTTCTTCTCCAACAGAATTTAGAATACACAGCACAGCAATCAGCAAAACAGGCTTTTATCACAGATTCACAGCAAGTTGCGAGTTGGGCGGGTTAACCGCAATTCAATTCGCAAATCAACTAACTCAGAAAAATGGAACAAGGTAGAGGGAGCATTTCTTCTCAAGGTTCAACTCCGGCGACTTCGATGCTACCGCCTCGACCCGGATCCACGTTTAATACCGAAGAAGGTATTTCATTTCCTGTTTATTTTTGTGTGTTTTTTGTTTTTAAAGGTATATTAATAATAGGGTTTCTGGATTCTGGGTTTGTAATTGATTGACTCACCGTTTTCGAGAAATGGAAGTAGGGAAGAAGGGAAGAAGGGAAGAAGGGGATAGTTTAAATTGTGTATTGTTCTAGGTTTATTCGGTATAGTTTATTATAGTATATTGTTTATATATATTGTTGATTGTTTTTATTGTTGATTCATTTTTGTAAATTTCAGTTTACAAATTCAGTTTATTTTGTAAATTCATTTTTGTAAATTTCAGTTTATAAATTTTATTCGATTTGTAATTTGACTTAAAATATTAATTGATGATTGTAAATTTGTTAACTAATTTTATTCGTTTTGTAAATTTCTGTAGGTGCTACGAGTTCGAGACAATCATCGCACGTGTGGACATATTTTTCGAAAGAAGCTGTGCCAGATAATCCGAATAGATTTAAAGTACATTGTTTGATTTGTGTACAAAATGGTAGACCACATCAACCATTTAGTTACGCTCGAGGGACCGGCACGGGAACACTTAATCGACATTTGGAGAATATTCACTCTATTACGAAGGCGAGTCACGAAAGCGGAGAAGCACGAAGAGGTCCACAACAATCACAACTCGGTGGTTTTATGACATCAACAAGAGGTGGAGGTATGCCTTTTTCCTATAGTAGAGATAGAATGATCGAAAGTTTTGCTACTTTTGTTACACTAGACGAGTTACCATTTTCTCACGGCGAGAGTGATAATTTAGAATATATGATGAAAACTACGATAAATCCGGTATTTAGAAAAATTCCTAGAAACACACTAAAACGGCACACAATAACACAATATCATTGCGCTAGAGTACAATTAATTGAATTTTTTCGAGAATTTGATGGTATGGTTTCGTTAACTAGTGATTGTTGGAGTTCGAGTCAAGCTGAGCCTTATATATGTGTTACCGTTCATTGGATTGGTGTCGATTATATGTTACAAAAATGAATTATTGCATTTGATGTTATGGACGAATCACACACCGGCTATACTATTATGTCTAGAATTTTAGATACAATTAAGGAATTTAATTTGTTTAACAAGGTATTCACAATTTCCTTAGATAATGCTGCTAATAACAACAAATGTATTAATTATATTAGGACTGAAATTCCTTTAGTTTTAGATGGCGTATTTTTACACATTAGATGTTGTGTTCACATAGTTAACTTAACGGCTCAAGTAGGAATTCAACAAATAACTAATTTATTGGAACCTATTAGGAAGGTAATTAAGTATCTACGTTTGGAGGGTAAATATAGGTCTAGGTACAAGAAATTGTGTAAAGAAAATGGACTAAGGCCGAAAAATGGGGTATTGATTGTCCTACAAGATGGAGTTCGACATATAAATTACTTGTTGAAGCAATTAAATATAAACCCATTATTACCATCTTATATAACGACGATCCAATTCACCAATACGAAGGAGGAATTATTACCGAGGAAGATTGGGAATTAGCATTACTGTACGTGACATACTTTATTATTTTGCGCATGCTACTAAAGTTTTTTTTTATGTTTATGAACCAAATGTACACCATTGTATCATTGGATGTGTTAGTATTGTTACTACTTTAAAGGAATACGAAGAAAATGATAATTTTAGTGATATTATTAAGGATATGAAAATTAAATGGATCGAATACTTTACCGAATTTCCTTATATTTATGGTATTGCATGTCTTCTTGATCCCGGTGTTAGGAAGGAAGGTTTAGAAAATATGTTAGAACATTATTATGCAGTGTTAGAAATTTCATATAATCATGTTTTATATGTAAATAATTGTTTAAATTTGTTGTTTCGTCTTATAGATATGTATGCTCCAAAAACTCAAAGTACTATACCACTGAAGAGTGGTAATACTTCTAGTAGGTTTAGTAGTACCATTTCATCTATACTAACCAAAAAACAAAAATGTAGAATTTCCGAGTCATCTACCGTACCGGCTTCTGCCACTAGTATGGTTCACGAATTTTTTTCATATAGTTATGAGTTAAATGATGATTTTGATATACTAACATGGTGGAAGAATCATGAGTTACAATTTCCGGTTTTAGCAAAAATTGCAAAGGATATTTTAGTTGTCCCGGCTTCTACAATTGCGTCCGAGTCCCCTCTTAGTGCAGGCAGAAGAGTGTTAGATGAGAAGAGATCCAGTCTTGTGCCAGACATTGTAAAGATTTTAGTTTGCAAAAAAGATTGGGATCAAGCCGCTAAAAGACAACAAGGAAGAAAAGAAGACTTCGACGATGACGACGAGCCATGGATGACGACGAGCCATGGATGACAATGGATACTTCATCCGAATCGGGAACCTCAACTAGCGAACAACTCTAGAACAAATATTTAATGTAATTTTTTTTAATGTTTGATGCGGTTTGTTCCGTTTTTTTAGAGAGGAGTCCTCTCACATCATTTGTAATTTTTTTAATTAATAAAATTTATAAGAGGTATCGTCCTCTTTTTAAACAAAAACTTAAAATAATAAAATTATTAAGTGTTACATTTTATTAATTATATTATGAGCTTATATTTTAATAAATATTGATATACTAATTTCGAATAAATTATGTAAATAATTTCGAGTTTTCTCATACATTTAATTAAAAAAACAGATTATTTGACATGATGGATGGGGATGCATTTATTCGGCCCGGGGGAGATGATGAGCTTATATGTCACATGGACATCACTTGTCACTTGTCAGCAGATGTCAGCAGACAGCAGATATAAATATAATCAATTCAAGTGTCAAGCCCGTGAACCCGTGAGCTTTCAGCCCATGAACCGAGTAACCCGCCAACCCATGAACCGCCTGGCACGCACACGACTTCAGTGCCGAATCCGAGTTACTTTCTTTAAGCACGCACAGCCCGGCCCGATTCGGTCAGTTCAAGTGCCGGTTCAGTGTTCAGTTTTTCCGGTTACAACCCGCTTCCAACCTGGCCCGGACCGCCCGACCCGCACGGTTGGCCACCTCTATTTACAGTGCTTATGCTATATTTTTGACCTCAACTTCCCATCTTTCTACCAAGAAAATACTGGAACTTCATGGAAATTTGGGATCTAAGATTATTTTCACATCTTTTGATAGATTTCTATAGTAAATAAACCATCTATTTTGTAAATCCTATGAAATGGAGGAATACGGGAGGATTGAGTTTTTTTTAATCGTAGCTAACTCACAGTCGCTACCTTTCGGGTGCATACTGGGTAAATCCTACGGGCTCATGCAATAGCTTACAAATCATGTGAATAAAGGTAAACTGCATTTAAGCGACAGATTCTGACTCACGAGGCATAATCATAAATTTTCCTCTCGTGGAATACGAACCTGTGACCAAGAGGATAGTTATCCCCTCTTTAACCAACTGAGCCAACTTTTACGAGCGGGAGAAATGAGTTGTGTAAACTGTAATTTTGAATCTGTAGTAAGACTCTGTATATGGAATTAAAAATTGGAGCAATAAGTTATGTCAATTAAACATTTTGACCGGGGGACCAAGTATTTTAGGTTTTTTTTTAATTTTAAGCTGGAGTTTTCACTTTTATCCAGTGTTATAGATTTCATAAATCGAAACTATTCGGTTGAGGTACCGATTTACGATTTATCGGACGATTTTTAGAAAATCGGATGATTTATCGGCGATTTATCGGAGATCAGTCAAATCGGATCAAAAAATTTGACCGATTTTTGAGCGATTTATCGGCGATTTTTGAAAAATCGGCCGATTTCTATAACAGAGCTTTTATCTCAAGAGGTGTAATAATAAAGCCGTGAACAAAATTCAAATTCTACTTGTCTTATTTCGATGGGCTTGAGCCGAGATGTACACATGCTTGACTCAAACTTGGCTCGTCCGGGATTGTTCGAATTTAATTTTGCTCGAACTTATTGAATTCGTACAGGTTTATTTTAACTTAGTAGTATCAAATTTTATGTTGTATAAAAATAAAAATTAGGATATTCAAATATGTTAAATAAAATCTATTATATATATAATAGAGCAAATAGGGGGTTAGGTGAGACAATTTATTCCAAATTACTAATTTACCCCTCAATAATAAATACAAATAATTGTCAAATTTAATACCATATATTAATTACACCTAGATCATTATTACTCCTTATTAATAAATATAAATAATTTTCATATTTAATAACATATATTAATTACACTTAACTCATTAGTATTAATAATTTTATATATGTTACCATTTATAATTGAATAATAATAACCTATAATTAGATATCTAAAATTTAATAATATTTGCACGTATATATACTAAATTCTTATTTTTTTTGAAGACTTTATATAAAAAAAAATATTTTCAGTAAATAAATTTATTATGTTAGCTAATCTGAAAATGACAATGTTAGTGTATCAAGTATTAAACCCAAGAAATATAATAGATATTCTCTTTGTATATGAATAAAATAGTGGGTTATGAGGGGGTTTATAATAAAGTTGAGATTCTTATTATATGGCCAAATCGAATATAAACTAAGACTGCTTTGAAGATTTTGAATATATATAATAAAATATTAAAATATCAAGTTCATTACGGTTACATTAATATTTTACAATGGTAAGGTGAATCATTTTTTTTACATTAATCAATTTAAAGTTTTTTCAGAGGTATAAGTAAAAGAGTTATAAGATTACTGCAGTGTTATAGAAATCGATAGTTTCGCCGATAAATTGCTAGAAGGCAACCAAACAATATTATAGAGCAAAATCGGAGCATACAACATTTTTGCCATTTTCGATCAAAATCGGCAATTTTCCGGTCAAAATTTGACGAATCAAACACACAATTTGAGGCTATGAAGAGAAGAAAAGGAAGAAGATATATACTCAGCATTGAGTTGGTGAAGAATTACGATTTTAAATGAAGAAATCAGACGGCTGCCGAATAGAAACTGAAAAGATAAGGGAAGAAGAAGAGAGATGCGTAAAGATGATTAAGACTCTTATTATTTTAATAAATAATGCACATAAAATAATGTTATAACTTAGTATGGATGTACAAATACAATTTTACACATCTCAAATATAATTATATTACTTATATATTTTAAAAAGAATATAAAAATATTTTCAACATTATTTCGATTTAGCATTACGATAAATTCTCGATTTTTTACAGTAGTTCAACCGATGTAGTCCATTTTTTAATTTCCATAACCATTGATTACTGACCTATCTTTTAATATATTTATCATTAAAAATGATGTATATTGAAAAATATATTTATATAATCAATTGTACAATATTATATTTAATATGTCGGCTTTCATATCCAATCATTACATTTTCTAATAAGAAAGTAAGAATTACCTCATATTCATTGTATTTTGTATCACTAATTGTATCATGTAAACAAATATAATAATTCTTTAATTAACTTCGCAATATTTCATTCATTGTAATTATTTTCATGAGATATGTGTGTTGTCATTTGTATAATATTTTAATCGTATATTTCGATTTCATTGCCGCATATTTAATTCATTTTGAGAAAAAACACGTTAAGCACGACATCGATCTCAATTTCATAAAGAGAGATATTTAGTTAATCGATCCATCATGAAACAACATGAATATATCGTCGATAATTACAATCAAAATAACATCAATTCACGCATTAGAGAACATGCTCGTGCATGGCACGGGCTATAGAGCTAGTTTTAATAATAATTCATTTTAGGTGGTTATAGAAGGATAAATTATATCCTAAATAAATCAGATTTATTGCGATTTGGTCGTTAGTAGCAAAATTGTCATAGATTAAGGTGTGGTTTCTTGTGAACATAAAAATTAACTTGATATTTTTGTTAGAATATATAATTTTTAATATTTAAACTGAATAAACATACATTATAAAATGTTTCTAATATTAAAAATTGATTTTTTCTTGAGAGATATTATTTAGGGAATTTGACAAATATACCAACTTTTAGATATTTATTTACAACTTTACTATCTTACTTAAAATCTTGCAAATTTACTATCTTTTTAAAAATACAAATAATTAAATTGCAAAAATATCAATCATCCTTATCCTTCCTCACCTCATCTTCGTCCACCACAACCTCCTCCTCAACCCTCTGCTCTTCCTTGATAACCACAACCTTTCTCTGCCGCTGACACCACCACCGCCATCTAAGCCGACGGCACCGGCGCCGGAGCTCCCTCTACGAACATGCCTTCGCTCATGTAATGCTCAGGAGTGAAAACGCCAATCACTTTCCAACTATTAGATTTCGAGTCCAGAAGTATACACCCGTAGATTTACGAAATTCACGAATTGTTAAACAAACTAACCCATTACAATAGGCAACGAAATTTGGAATGTAATACTTAACAGGATTGTCAATTATAATAGGCTCGGCTAAGGATTTATTAAGTAGAGAATATACAGAATGAATCTCGAACTTTCTATGTTCACTAGGTTTGTTAGCCTGCCGATAATATGAAAGGAGATGATGACGAGTAGAACGAAGGTCATTAGTTGAAATTGAGAGGTGAGTTTTGACGAAATAAGAACTAGAAATTAAAGGTAACCATGATTTACAAATGAGCTCGCAGGGGCACTTATTTTTGCCATTTGCAATCATCTTATTTTGCAACTAAATGTAATTTTTAACAGATTTTTTTAAATTTATATTTGTGGTTGCATATATGGTTTCTAGCAGTTGCAGATATGAATGCAAATGCAACCTCCGTATTTTTGCAAATATTTTTTGAAAGATAGTATGTTTGCAATTTGTTTTAAAAAATGACAGTATTTTTATAAAAATTCTTTTTAACTTGGGTATTTATGAAACAAGCCCTATTATTCACTAATATTAATTAAATTGATATATACGCAATTGAGTATTATTAAGTTTACATTTAATCTAAATCTTATTCTTTAAAATGGTGTCATATGTACCAAACCAAAAATATCCGGTATATGTCACTTAATGGAGGTGTTGAAAGGGTAGGATGTACGTAGTCTTCTCCTCATTCTTTCGAAGAGGTTGTTTTCTGAAATATCCTCGGATTGTGTGTGCGTGTAAAAATACGTAAAAAGTAAGATGAACAATATAATATATATGCAAGAATCAATATCAATGTGAAAAATAAGATCACGTGAATTGAAAAGTTTCGAAACAAAGGTTAACCCATGATATTATTTAACATATCTAAAATTCAATTTCAAATAGGTATTGTTGAATAATAACAAATATATGTGTGATTGATTCTTGCAAAATGTTGATATGTATAATAATTGACGTGTATATATCACCGATCTTACACAATTTTCAATTTTCGGAGCTTATGTAAATGTAAAATTGATTATTTGTTATGGCCTAGTGGCTTAAAACAAAAGTAGTCTTTTGTTTTTGTTTACTTTTTTCGTAGTAAAACATAAATAAAATTAATTAACTTTTAATCAACAGATAATATGTTGATTTTATAATGGGCTTGTTGGTTAAAATCAATATATTTATCATCTATCTATATTATCATATGAAAGATGAAATATTAAAAATTTGGTTATTAATCTTTGATTATCTTTATTTTGATAACTCTAAATCTGTAATTATATTTAATATAAAACACCTTTCTTAATAGACTTATACTCGCAATATAATTATATAAATATAAATATAATTAAATATATATAATGGTTTGTAGCAGGAACAAAATCATATATATCTATTTAAATATTATATTATCCTAAAACCTGTGCGATATACGGTTGTTTTAAATATTTGTTATTTAATACTTTTATTTTAATATTATATTAAACTATTAATTATAGTTGTTAATAAAATTAAATAATATGTTATTTTTTAGCCCAATATCATTATAGTGACCAACGAATTATTTTTTAGTTTAATTTTTTTATCTCGATTCAATAGTATAATTGTTTTAACACCTTTAGTAGTATCTATTATTTTATTTTAACTCAAACACCATCTATATCTGACCAAATTCAGTCTCATACTCGCTTACTGTGCCCGATTATATATAACTTTATTTTAGGGGTTTCATAATTTTTAACAATGATATTATATAAGATAATTATGCAAAAATAATAAATTAATTAAGTGAGAGGAATTAAGTAATTTCAGCAAATACCGACCGATTATCAAACATTTTAATGTTTAGTCTAAACCTTTGTGATTCACGATTATTTTAAATAATTGTTATTTGAATGTTAAAATTTTATTAAATATATTTGTTAAAGCTATAAGTACGTGTGATAAGTAAATTAGAATATATCTTTTATTATATTATAATACCTATTTTATAATAATTAGGTTTTAGAAATAGATAATTTAATAAACTCAACTAAAAGATATAGGTTCAATTCTCATTCATAACAATTTCCTATCAATGTTAGAAAATTATTACCAGACAAAATATGTTTAGTTCAATCTTCGTTGGTGATTTGGTTTATCAACATTAGTTTCCGTGAACATGAATCTTATCTAATTCACGATAAAACTCTCTTTTTTCTGTCCATTCTTTTGTAATATTATATGTTAAAAATTAATTAAGTTGGGAAATTATATAATTTCAGCGAGTACCGACCGACTACCAAATTTTTAATATTTCGTTTATTATAATGTAGTATAGATACATTGATATATAGATAATCAGTATATTTTAAAAAAATTATCCATAATATTTTTAGAGAAAGATTTGTTTTATTTGGAAAAAATAAAAAAGACAACATGTTTTACTTAAAAGGTATATATATGTATAAAAGAATTGTCTAAAATATTTGTAGCGAAATAGTTGTTTTAGTTTGTGAAAATAGAAAAAAATAAAGTAATTGGTTATAAAGTAATTAAGTAAGAATAATTGAGTAAAATAATGAAATTTTTTAAGTAAGCGCAATTATGTAATTGAAGGAAGGACCATATTAACCAATTTTTTTACGGGGTAAAATACCAAAATAAACGCCATTTTAGGAGATTTGCCCAAAATGCATATTGGCGGGATGTTCCGTCTTTTTTACCCACTAAATAAGCATGTGGGGGATACGGATTTAGTTTTAAAAATTTAACAAAGATACGCATTTTGTGAATACGCATGTTGAACATTCGTATTCTTTGTAAAAGTAAAAGTGAATATGCATGTTCAACATAACATGTGTATTCTTTGTTAAAGTTTAGAATGTTGAATATGCATCCATTAAATGCGTATTCCGTGGGTATTTTGGGCAGTTCCCGCGCATCTGGGCATTTTGGGCAGTTCAAGGTGAAAAGAAGTGTATTTTGGGTATTTTTCTTTTGTATGTTAGTATCTTTAGTTTATTTTTATTTTTTATTTAAGATTGGATCAATAGTATAATTTTGTTTGGTTCGGATAAATATTATATATTATTTTATTTAAGTTCGAGATGATTTTACAGATTATAATATTATTTATATTTATATAGTTATATTGTGAATTTCATTTAGATATTATTATAATTATACTAACAAAATTTTATATTTATTTTGTTTTTAATATAATAGTACAGATACATAAATAAGTACTGCGATACAAACCATATGTGATTATTTGATGATAAGTTGATAATGGACAAAAAATAAATAGATTTTTTGGTGCTAACACCTACCACTAATTGAACCTAGCATATGAGGTTTTAAATCGAATTCTTTAGAGTTTTTATGGAGGTTGGTTGGTCCGAGACATTGGTAGGCTGTGTATTTTTTTGTGGTTTTTAAGTTTTGTGTAATTAGGATTTTGTTGGATAAGTTTAATCCGTTTGACCCCGATTTAATTAATCTCAAAAGAAAAGGTATGTAAATAATTGGTATTGTTAAACTAATTTTGGGTTAATAATAATTTTATAAAAATATAAATAGGGGTAATTTGGTAAAATCAATATGTATCAAAAAATAGGTACCGTACTAAAACTTTTAATTTTCGTCTTTTATATAATTGTAATAGATTAAAAACGAAATATTAAAAGTTGGTTGTTGTTCCTTGGTCACTTAATCTAGAGCCGTCAGATTAAATTGATGAGAATCGTTAGATATAATATTAAATATTATTATTCAAGTGATATAAGATCGAATCCTACAAGTAACATATTGTTAAAATTATAATTTATAATATATAATGATAAAAATAATTGTGCATCGCACGAGTTATATACTAGTACTATTATATTAAATACGAAATATTGAAAGTTTGGTTGTTGGTTCTTGGTCATTCTATTATATTTAAAATAGGACACTTATACTGTATTTCTATATTATATTTAAAAAAGAACACCTACAAATAAAAAAATAACTTTATATTTAGAAAATCAAACAAATCGTTCCCAGGCACAAAACACACGCAGCAACACAATCAGGGAATTCTCTCCCACATATCATTTATCTCCGATGTCTGTTCCTGCTATGTTCATACAACTTAATCTCCGTCAAATCAATTGTATAATCGCCATCAATTGTATCAATCGGTTGTGTTAGCTTGCCTTCATCAACTCTCTGAAATCAACGAATTACCCAAGTTCACGAGCACCTGCATTGACAACATATTAAATTTATAACATAATCCCAAAATATCTTGTACAATACAAGGTTCGAATCTCATCAATAATATGTTAAAATTATAATTTACAATATATAATAATAAATATAACCGTATATCGCACGAGTTATATACTAATATATTATTAAACCCAAATCAAATGTAACTTGATCTGACATGTAAAAACAAAATCGATATATTTATATATGTGTTATTTTATTATGGTTAAATTTAAATTAAGTATATGAAGTTATGGATAACAAAGTTAAATTTCTGTGTTAGTGTTCAATTAATAAGCGTATCAGATTTAAATAAAATATATATAATATTGCTATGGAACGGTCAAACCAAAATTTAACCAGTAGGTCATATCATCTCCATCTCCGATATTACTCTAATAACATACTTTTACACGATTTAAGTGTAAAAGTTTATTGTATTCAACAATCATGTATAAAAATTGTATAATTACACGACACACTTCACATAATTACAGAGGGGTCCTGTTCCCTGAAAATCATGTGTTAGGGAACTGTTAACTGACACATCACTTCCTGGCCGTTGGATCATTGATCCAACAACCAGGATTTAAAAAAAATCATTGGGTCCGCGCTTTTTTGCTTAATATACGCGGAACGGGTAATTACATTTTTACCCTTAATTGCCTACCGCGTATAATATTCGCGAAAGCCCCGGGAAACAGATTAAATGGGTTCAGACGACCTGTTTAGCAGTTTTAACCTAAATCCTACAAACAAACGGCGTATATGGCGATTTGAAGGCGATTGAACAACGAATTAGTCTCGAGTCTTGTTCTTCTTCACTTCCCCTTCGATTTCCCAACTCCAACAGCATTAAGGTTCGTTTTACAACGAGTGTTTTGGATTTTGTGGATTCTAGGGTTCAGTTTAATTGTAGGGATTAAGGTTGAGTTTTTGGAAAATTAATTGTGTATGTTTGAGTTTATGTTCAATTTTGATTGTGTATGTGATCGTGGTGATCGTGTATATTCGTATATATGTTCATATTTGCGCGTATATATGTTCATATTTACGTGTATATTTGAATATTTGTGTGTATATTTGAATATGAGGGTGTATAATTGAATACTTGCGTGTATATTTGAATATGAGTGTGTAATTTACGCATCTTCGAATATGGTATGCGATTTTGAATTGTTCGTTGATGTTGCGAGTTTGATGTTGCAAATATATTGATGGATGTTGCGATTATATTGATGTTGCGAATGTATTGATGGATGTTACATCTGTGAATATGGCATTTTTGAATTGTATTCATAAAATCATTGAAATTAGAGTTTTTGCATTGCGGTATTGAATTTGTGGAATTGGCGTTGTAATATTGTTTTGAGATTTATAGAATTAGATTTTTTGCATTGCGGTTTTGAATTTGTATTCATAGTTGTGCTGATTTGATCGGAATAGCTTATACATACAAATTTGTGGATTATATGGTTTACGTTTAGTTTATTGAATTTTTTTCATGTTTATTATTTCAAAATGGATAATATATTGCCGGGTCCAGTTAGTCATACCGTTATCTTTGATAACGTGTATCACGTGAGTTCGGATGTTTGGGAGGGATATGAGCGGGGTCCTTTGGAGTGTTATTGTGGGAATAGGAACATGCGTAATTGGGTACTGTCTGATGCACAGAAGGACTTAGCATTGGTTTTGGTGTGTTTGCAAATCCAGGTTTGGTTTTGCAGAATGATGCGAGGCTTGTCACGGAACTTGTAGAGAGGTGGCGTTCCGAGACCAACACCTTCTTCATGAGATAGGGGAAATGACAGTGACTTTGGAGGATGTTGGCTATATCTTGGGTTTACTGGTTGCTGGACTTCCGTTACTTGGCGACGGTCTGGAGAGTGGCTTGGGGTATTTTGTAAGACATTGGTTTGAGCCGTTGGATGAAGAGGAGGTGAAGGTGGCATGGGCCAGAGCCGGCATAAAGTACACATGGTTGTATCATAGATATGAGAAGGCTAATCTGGGTCCTGATCCGAGGAGGATTGCTATCCACACACAGGCATACTTGCTCATGGTTGTTGGTTCTGTTCTGTTTCCTACCAGTAGTAGGAATGTGGTACACCCGAAGTACATTGGACACCTCTTCTTTCTTACGGGTGTGCAGAGATGGTTCTGGGGTTCTGTAGTTCTTTCATATCTATACAGGGGGCTCAAGCATGCATCACAAGAAGGGGCGAAGAGGATTGCTTATTGAACATGGTTGTTGCATTTATGGGCATATGAGCGGTTCTTGATTGGGAGACCTCTTCCTGATCCTATCATGGACTCATATCCAGTTCCTGAGTTCTGAGCTAGGCCAATTGATGAGATGGATGCTGAGGAGGAGGGGGTGGAAGAGGAGCCTAAGGGGAAGAAGGGGAAGAAGGGGAAGGAGGTGAAAGAGGTGAAAGGGAAAGAGGTAAAAGGGAAGCAGGGGAATGAGGTTAGAGGGAAGAAGGTGACGGAGGTGAAGGAGGTTAGGGGTAAGGGTAGGGGAAAGGGAGGGAAGGGTAAGGTACAGGCTGATGTTGTTCTTGATGATACAATGGATGAGGATGTTCCCGGGACTGGGATTATTGTTAAGAGGAAATGGGCTACTGGTAGGCGTGATAGTAGATTGATGCCTCATCATAGCTTGCCACATTATAGAGGCGAGTTTGATGGAGTTGCAGCTGATATTGTGGCGTGGACGTCATATGCCCACTTTCACGAGGTGGGGGAGGTTTCTGATGGGGATCATGACATATCTGCTAAGGATTGAAAGGCTCATTATTTTGGTCTTTCTAGGGTTCCAGTGCTATGCTATGATATTGAGTATCTGTATTCTGATAGGGTGATGAGACAGTTCGGGTTCAAACAGGGTATCCCGGGGTCACCTGTTAACATGACAGAGAATAGGAAGCCTACGATTTCGTTCAATCCCTATGACTGGCGGGGTATATGGTTTACTGAGATTGGTGAGTGGACCTGTTTTAGTCAACACCCCGAGGTTGTAGTGGCTCATCAGCCAGACTCAGTGGATGACACAGGCTACATGCAGTGGTACTCAGGCATTGCACGGATGCGTGTTGGGAAGCCACAGCTAGTGCCAGAGCCATAGTATAGCACCCGGGAGTTGTTTAAAAACTCACAGGCATTTGACCTTGTAAGTTTGTTATAATCGTTTCCCCATATTTTTTATAATTGTTTCCTCCTTTACATTATAGTAGCATCTGATTATATACCACAAATACCTTTGCAGATATAGAAGGGGTTGGCTTGTCTGCAAGCTATGGATAGCAGCATTCCCCCTGAGTATGAGTAGGAGTTCTGGAGGATTTCCCCTATGTTTGTGGAGCCGTACTATCGATTCATGCAGGATGTTAGAGGTCCGGCATATAAGGCTCCAGTGTTCCAGCATGTTCAACTATCTCCCGAGGCGATGAGACCTATAGTTGGAGGAATTCGAGACCCCGATGTCATTGACATGACACAATCATCTTAGCAGGTATCACAGACCCCTACACAAGCATCTGTATTTACATCAGTGTCATCTTCGAGGGCTGAGAAGATGGATGTCTGCCGCCCTGGGGAAGAGAAATGGGAGATAAATAAGAAGCTAAAGTGGGAGAGGATGGAGACTATTAGGAGGGATTGGGGATGGGGAAGTTTCCCCATGGGTGCTCCTATTAAACACAATCTTATGTGGACCTTGGACACAGATGTTATGCAGACTTTGCAACCCAAAGGATGGCTAGATGATAGGATCATATATGCTTACATGGTATAATTTTTGACTTTCTTTCATTTATGTTGTTCTTTTTATTTCACTTTGAATTTTTATATTTTATAATTGTTGTGTGATAACCTGTTTCTTGTAGTGGTTGTTGCGTGATCGTGAGGAAACCATAGCTACGGCGGGGTGTATCCGAGGATGCCTTCATACTACTTCATGGATCCACTTTTTATGGAGTTGGCGAAGAAAGTGGATTACTCACATCCCTATTTTATGAAGGCCATGCATTTCTTTATTACTTGGGCGAGTTGTGGGATAGGTCCACCAATTAATCAGGTGGACTACATATTTGTTCCCACGAACGTGAATAAGAATCATTGGATTCTCATGGCATTTTCTGTGAAGGAATGGGGTGTGATGGTACTTGATCCTATGAACTACAACGCTAAATATCCTGAAGAAGAAGAGTGCGTGGTAATACTTCCTCGACCACAACTTATATCATAATTTGAAATCTTTACTTATTACTTTCATGAAATGATGTTATTTTTTGTTGTGTGTTAGGTTGGAGTTGTTGCAGGTATGCTTCGTTATGTTGGCAAGAATCAAAATGTCCCAGATCAAGAGCCTTTAGTTCATGTTTGGGATGTATTGTGCAAGACATGCATGTACCTTAACAAGACTGAGACAATTTGTCAACCCTAAGTAAGTTGTATTGTTATCTAAATTTGTATTTTGTACTTGTAACACTTATAGTATGTAAAAATGTCAAAGGAACATACTGGAGTCTTTTTCTATAAACAGTGCCAAGCCTAAGAATTCTATCTGGAAGAAGATCAAGAAGATCATGCCTCAGAAGAATTATGAAGAAGCTTGGAAGAACATCAAACCACCTCAAAACTCAAAGCCAAAATTTCTGTACAAACAAACAACCAACTATTTCTTAAAAATTCCAATCACCACAAACCATACAAATCTCAAGAAAATGACAACCCTGCCTTTATCCAAACCCTCACTGAAAATCAAGCACAAATCTGTCGGGAGAAAGCCTAAGAAAGTTAAGCCTACAAAGAAAGAAGAAGTCACTGAAAGGGCCATCTGGAACTGTTTTAAGGAGTATGACTTTCTACCTCTAAATTGATGTACCTCATATGAAGATTATTTCCAACATCTAGCCGAAGAAATAGTTAGTGTCTGGGATGTTTCCATGAGAGAAGTTAGAATTTATTTTGAAGATGGGACCTTCACTTTTCTTGGCAATGACTTAATAGATTCTCTGTCACCAACAGAAATTAAAAGAGTGATAAGTTTTCTAAAGGACAAGGATACTGCTACAAGGGCATGGAGATCAGTTCTAGCTGAATGGCTGATTGAAAGGGAGGAAACTAAGAAAAGAAATGAGGCTGAAGTTGAAGAGAGAAGGAGGAAGTATGATAAAGAAATAGAGATGTATATAAAAAGATCAGAAGAGCTAAAGGCCAAAGGAATGAGCAGAATTTCTAAAGATGGGAAATTTCTAAACATCAAAGCTGGTGGATTCTCAAGGTTTAGAATAGATTTTCTAGATAGTGGTTATCCCAAGGTAGCAAGACGGAAACTTGTAGAAGCTCTAAGTGGAACACCTAAAATAGAAGAACTTGAAATTCTAGATCACTTGAAGGATTTACTTAGAGAAGAAGCAGACACAAAAATTGTCTTTACCTGATACTTGTAACCATTGAACTTTGTAAATCTCATGTTGTACAAAAGTTGTAATTTCATCAAGCTTTGTGTATTAATTTTATTTTCCATCATTTTAAACTGGGGTTAGTCTTGTTAATAGGCATGAATTTGTGTTAAGCAATCCTCTCACAAATTGGGGGAGATTATTGTGCAAGACATGCTTGTACCTTAACAAGACTGAGACAATTTGTCAACCCTAAGTAAGTTGTATTATTATCTAAATTTGTATTTTGTACTTGTAACACTTATAGTCTGTAAAAATGTCAAAGGAGCAGACTGAAGTCTTTTTCTATAAACAATGTCAAGCCTAAGAATTCTATCTAGAAGAAGATCAAGAAGATCATGCCTCAGAAGAATTATGAAGAAGCTTGGAGTTGAATAAATCTGTTTTAGGAAAAATATTCTAAGTCAAGATCTCTACAAGTCACAGATTTAGTGTTATTAAGAAGTCATTAGAGAACTCAGAATGACTTATAGAGAACTCAGGAAAGCTTATAGAGAACTCAGAGATATCGACAAGCCAAATTGAAGACATGAAGATTGGAGATATCGACAAGTCATCTCTTCACTAGAGAACTCAAAGTTATCGACAAGTCAGCATTCATTAGAGAACTCTGAGTTATCGATAAGTCAAATTGCACTAGAGAACTCAGAGATATCGATAAGTCAAAATTCACTAGAGAACTCTGAGATATCGACAAGTCAAATTTGACTAGAGAACTCTGAGATATCGACAAGTCAAGAAGCCACTAGAGAACTCAGAGTTATCGATAAGTCAAGTGAAGATATGAAGACTAGAGATCTCGAAAAGTCAAATTCTATTATAGAGAACTTGAGACCTCTACAAGCCAAATTAACTATAGAGTACTAGAGATCTCGATAAGCCAATATAATTATCGAGATGTCAAGTTCTCTATAGACCAAAATGGAGATCTCGAGGTAAAATTTCAAAGTACAAAATTGCATATCAGTTCAATATCCAAGATTAACAATCAAGAAACAATCCAAACAGCTGGATTGACAAGTCTACAAAAAGCAGCTTGAAGGATGTGCAAGATCAATGGTGAAGATTAACTGACAAAGGAAGATCAAGATAATCACAGGATGCTAAAGATATGATAAGCCAGAAATAGAAGGTATACTTTTCTATAAATTGAAATGACAAGTGACTGTTTACTAAAGCTAATAGCATGTCTTATTATATACTATGTAAACCAGCAGTTAACTGAATTATAAAGTTAACACTGGTCCTTTAGTCAGTTGTAACAATTTAGATAGAAAATCTTGTAACACTCTCAAGAGGAAGCTAAGCTCTTTATCAACAAAGAGCCTAGAAATTTTGTAGCAAAACATTCTTAATTTTAAATTTTAATATAAAATTAAGTGAGTTTTGAAGATCTGTGTTCTTTATTCTTGTAAATTTATTTTCTGCATGAACACACTTTCACTACAAGATTTAATTTACTTTGTTCAACCATAAAAGATTCAACAAAAGCCTAAAAATAGTAAAACACATTCACCCCCCTGTGTATTATTCATTTCCTAACAGGATGCAATGCCTAAACAAGATAACTACTCAGATTGTGGAGTGTACGTGTGCAAATATATGGACTACACCTTGCAGGGATATGACCTCGCTAAAGTGTGTTGGGATGCCTCAGACGTGGATATCTTTCGTTATGGGATTTCCAAGGAGCTTCAAAGAGGGATGGCTAAACCCATACCAACACATCACATGAGGAAAATGATGGAGAGGGTAGCCGGAAAGAGTAGCAGTTAGATCATTCATCTAGTTGTGTAGTTTAGTTGAACTTGTGTAGTTTAGTTAATCTTGTGTAGTTTAGTTGAACTTATTTCCTTACATTCGAATATCATCACGTACCACTATTTGGTTTAATTACAAGTGACAATTGCTTCGTTTATATCGGTTGTTTATCGACCGTGTCCCTTTTCCGTCCCCTTTTTAGCTTTTTTGTTTCTTTTTTTTATTATTGATTTGTATATATATTGGCCCCATCAACTTGTGTGCAAATTTTACAAATTTGTATATATATTAGCATCCCTAGTCCACCCCCCGTTTCACAAAATGTTCCGGTAATTCGGCCACGCACCTCTTTGTCAACACGGAAATAATACGACGATACGACATGCCCGAATGCTCAAACATTCTACATATGCAAGAACTCCGAAATGACAACTTGTTGAAAGTAACAAGATAAGGGGTTCTCTTAGACTCAACCATTAATGGTCGATAACATTTGTAGTACGTATTATAATATATAAGTGATGATGTCAAAGATTACTGAAGATGATAACATCATTAGTGTTGCTGATCAAAGTGTGAAGCAAAGTTAAATGGACATCTGATCTAAGGAGAATAATGAACTAGTATATTTCATAATCTATTAAGCTTGGGGTTAGTCTTGTTAACAGGGATAATGTGCGTTAAGCAATCTTCTCACAAATTGGGGGAGATTATTGTGCAAGACATGCCTATATCTCAATAAGACTAAGTCATATTGACAACCCTAAGTAAGTTGTATTATTATCTTAGTTTGTATTTGTACTTGTAACATTTTAAAGTCTGTACAAATGTAAAGGAGCATACTGGAGTCTTTTCCTGAAACAGTATCAAGCCTAAGGATTCTATCTGGAAGAAGATCAAGGTGATCATGCCTCGGAAGAATTTTGAAGAAGCTCGGAGTTGAATAAATCTGTTTGGTTAAAAATACTCTAAATCAATATCTCTACAAGTCACAGATTTAGTGTTATAGAGAAGTCATTCGAGAACTCCAAATGACTTATCGAGAAGTCAGGAAAGTTACTAGAGAACTCAGAGAGATATCAACAAATCAAGAAGACATGAATGTTAGAGATATCGACAAGTCATTTCTTCACTAGATAACTCAGAGTTATCAACAAGTCTACATTCATTAGAGAACTCTGAGTTATTGATAAGTCAAAGTTTACTAGAGAACTCAGAGATATCGATAAGTCAAAATTCACTAGAGAACTCTAAGTTGTCGACAAGTCAAAGTGAAGACATGATGCTGAGAGATCTCGATAAGCCAAAGTTTCATTCGAGAACTCAGAGACCTCTATAAGTCAAATTCACTAGAGCATTAGAGATCTCGATAAGTCATTATACTTAACAAGATGTCAAGATCTCTATATGCCTAACTGGAGATCTCGAGTGAAATTCTCAAAGTACAAAATCATAGGCCAGTTCAATATTCAAGATAAACAATCAACAAACAATCCAACCAGCTGGATTGACAAGTCTACAAAAAGTAGCTTGAAGAATGTGCAAGATCAATGGTGAAGATTAACTGACAAAGGAAGATCAAGATAATCACAGGATGCTAAAGATATGCTAAGCAAGAAATGGAAGATCTACTTTTCTATAAATAGAAATGACAAGTGACAATTTACCAAAGCTAATAGCATTTCTTATTCAACACTGTGTAAACCAACAGTTAACTGAATTATAAAGTTAACATTGGTCCTTCAGTCAGCAGTAACAATCTAGATAGAAAATCTTGTAATTCTCTCAAAAAAAAAGCTAAGTTCTCTAAACAAAAAGCCTAGATATTTTATAGCAAAACATTCTTGATTTTAATATAAAAATTAATTGAGTTTTGAAAAGATTGTGTTCTTGTTTATTGCATGTTTATTTACTGCATTAACACATCTTTCCTACAAGATTAAATTTACTTTGTTCAACCAAAAACATTCAAGAAAAGCCTAAAAATATTAAAATACATTCACCCCCCCCCACCTCTGTGTGTTATTCATTTCCTAACAATTGGTATCAGAGAAAAATTTGAAAGTAAACAGATTCAAGATCTTGGAAGAATGAATACACAGAAAATCAGTAGCATCAAAATTCCTACCTTTGACAAAGCTAACTACACTCTTTGGAAAAAGAAAATGATGTTGTTTATCAGGATGGCCAATCCACTCTACATTCAGATCCTCAAGAATGGGCCCTTCACTCCTATGGTTAGAGTTGAGGAATTTACAGATGGAGACATGGTTATCCCAACTCATTATGCTCCAAAAGATCCTTCTGAGTATACTGAGACTGAAAAGGAGAAAGTTTCCCTGGATAGTGGCTTGTAATTAATATTGATTGAGTCACTTGACAATGTGATGTATAACAATATTGTCAATTGTGACACTGCCAAGCAAATATGGGAAAAGATTGAGATACTCTGTGAAGGGACTGAGGAAGTTAGATCTAATCAAAGAAGTATACTGATTTCACAGTATGAGGATTTCATGGCCAAGCCAAAGGAAAGTATTACTGATGTGTTTGAAAGGTTTAATAAGCTGGTAAATGGGTTGCAACTTCATGATAAATATTATGAAGATGAAGAAGTAAACTTAAAGTTCTTTCTTACTCTCCCTAATCATTTGGAACAGAAAATCTCAGCAATCAGGGAAGGGAGAGACTTGAGTAGGATACATTGGAAGTTCTATATGGAATTCTAAAAATATATGAACTTGAGATGATTTTAAAGAAAATCATTGAGATCTGGCCAAGGACATGTTATAGATGGATCAAGTGCTTTAATTTTCAATGAAAGCCAAACATTTAATGATGATCCAAGATCTCAAACTCCAGTGGCCTCAACTAGTGAGCAAAGAACAAATAATTCACAGGAACAAGTCATTCTGGAATTAGAAGAAGATGAGTTCTACACTTTTGATGAACTGGATGAGCTAGATCAGTCAATGTCCTATCTAGCTAGAAAATACTATAACATTAGAGTAAAGAAGCCAAGATACTTCAAGGGTAAAGGACAGTTTTTCAATAAAGACAACAGCTGGAAAGGAAAAGGGAAGTACACTTCTGAAAGCAAAACTGACTACAAAATTGGATCTGTTGACAGATCTAAGATAAGGTGCTTCAACTGTGATGAGTTGGGTCATTTTGCTATAGAATGCAGGAAACCTAAGAAAGTAAACAAGGATAAAGCTTATCTTGAACTTGAAGCAAAGTATGAAGCTCTTCTGAAGAAACAACAAAGCAAAGCTTAAATTGCAGAAGATAAAAGTTGGGATGACTCTGAAAATGATGAAGATGAAGAATTTGGAAACTATGCACTCATGGCCTTGGAGCAAGGAGAATCATCCGCATCTAAATCACAGGTACCAACTCTTACCATAATTGATTTAAATATGAATCAATATAAGGAAACTGTAGAAAAGATTAGCACATAAATGTTTCACATCCACACAAGCATGGTTGCTGCTAATGAAGAAGTTAGCAGATTAACAAAGATAAATGAGAAGCTTTAAAGTGAGAAGCAAGAAACTGAATTGTTGTTGGTGGAGCTTGAAGCTTTAAAACAAGAAAATGCATATCTAAAGAACAAGCTCAAGTGTGCAAATGAAATTGAAGTAGTGCTAAGGGAGAAGCTGGAAAAGAATGAAGTGAAGCTGAAATCTTTCAGAAATGCATCTGAATTGGTTGGATGGTACCATGAGAAAAACAAGTCATGTGCAGACATTGTTATTGGCCTCGATTATGATGTTATGAATGACAAAAAGAAGACTGTAGGTGACAAAGGGAAAGCAAAGAAAACTGAAAATGCTCCAACCTTGTTGAAAGAAGTTAATGCACCTATATTCAAAGCATATGAAGTCAACTTCAGTGAAGAAGAATTGATTATCAAGCAAGAAATTGCTGATGAGGATAAAGAGAAGAAAGCTGAAGAATCAACTCAGTCTTCCAATACTGAAGAGAAGTTCATGGACAAACAAAGTCCCAAGACATATATTAAAGAAACCAAAACTGAAGATGCAAGAAAGAAAAAGAAAAATAGAAATGAAAAATAGGGATAAACAAAAGCAACAATTTTGCTTATGTTGTAGATGCTCCAAGAAAGAAATGTAAAAAAATGTGGCTCTGTGAACCACCTAACTCACCTTTGTAAAAAGGCAGTTAGCAAGCCAACTGAAGGAGCCTGCAAATACAATGAAGCAAATGCAAGTGATCCGTACTCCTTCCGTGACAAGTTTGACTGCATTCCTTGCTTAAACATGATGAAAATTTGTCACAAACTGAGAGTAGACCTCAAAGAAACAAAAATTGGTTCTACAACAGAAAGGGAAAATGCTTAACAGTCAATGAACTCTATTTTATCTGAAACTACTCATTCTACTTCTATTAAATCAGTTAACAAGAAGAAAGTACCCAACACTACTTGGGTTGCTAAACACACTTAAAACTCATTGTGTGCAGGGCAAAGTGAAGAAAGTCATCTAGATCATAGATAGTGGATGTTTCAGGCATATGACAGGTGATAAAGCCCTGCTATCACAGTTTAAGAAGAAAGATGGCCCTTTAGTGACCTTTGGAGACAACAACAAAGGATTCATAATGGGATATGGCAAGATTGTTTCTGGAAATGTTGTCATTGATGATGTAGCACTGGTAGCTGGTCTTGAAGTGAATCTTCTAAGTGTTAGCCAATTTGCAGACAAAGTTTTTGAAGTCTTATTCAACAAAGAAGAATGCACTTTTATCAGCAAGAAAACTGGTGAAGTTGCTCTGAAAGGAGCAAGGAAAGGAAGCTTGTTTATTGCAGACTTGGACTCAAAAAATAAGGATGATATTTGTTGCTTCTACACCAAGGCATCAGAAGAACAAAGCAAGTTATGGCATAAGAAGCTGTCTCACTTGAATTTCAAGGCAATTAACACCTTGGTCAAAAAGGAGTTAGTAAGAGACATGCCCATACTGGAGTATGCTCAAGTTGAAGTTTGTGAAGCTTGTCAAAAAGGAAAAATGAAAAGATCAAGTCACAAGTCAAAAACTGTGAATTCTATAAGTGCACCATTGCAACTTATTCACATGGACTTGTTTGGGCCAGTAAATGTCTTACCAATTTCAAGAAACAAATATGCACTTGTGATGGTGGATGATTTCTCAAGATACACTTGGGTAGAGTTCATGCACTCTAAAGATGAAACTCCACACATCATAATTGAACACATCAAAAAGATAGAAAAACAGGCTGAAGATCATAACTGTGTAAAAAGATTGAGAAGTGACAATGGAACAAAATTCAGAAATGCAACATTGAGTGAATTATGCAAGGGCAAAGACATTGTTCAAGAATTCTCAGCTGCTAGAACACCTCAACAAAATGGAGTAGTTGAGAGAAAGAACAGAACATTAGTTGAAGCTGCTAGGACAATGCTGCAAGATGCCAAGTTGCCTACAAGTTTCTGGGAAGAAGCTGTTAACACTGTATGTTACACACAGAACAGATATCTTATTAACAAGGCACATGGCAAGTCACCTTACTCAATCATGTCTAAAAGAAAGTCTACTGTAAAGCATCTTCATGTGTTTGGAAGCAAGTGTTATATTTTGAAAGACAACTCTGAATATGTGGGAAAATTTGACTCAAAGTTTTTTGAAGCAATTTTTCTTGGATATTCACTGGAAAGAATAACCTACAAAGTTTATGTGACTGATTAAAAGAAGATTATGGAGAGCACAGATGTGACTTTTGATGATGACAAGTGTCCAGGCTTAAAATGCCTTGATGATAATGAAGCTGAAGCCCTTGCATTTGAAAACCTCAACATTGATAGTGATTCTGATGGGGAAGATGTAGTTGATGCATAAAAGATATTAAATGAAGAGACTACTCAATAAGAAAATCATGAAAATGGAAGCACGTCTCAAACACCTGAATTTGATAGCACAAACTCAGGGGGAGAAAAAGAAGAAGGATCTAGCAGTCATACCGACAATGAATAAAATGATGGAGGCACAAGTCAACAAACTCATACAAGGAAGTGAAATAGAAATCACACTAGAGAAACAATTATTGGTGATCCTACTGCTGGTGTGAGGACTAGAAATGCAACTGCTAATGAGTGCCTACATGCATGTTTCCTATCTCAAACAGAGCCAAAGAAAATTGATGAAGCTTTAATGGATCCTGATTGGATATCTGCCATACAGGAAGAGCTGAATCAGTTTGAAAAAGTAAAGTTTGGAAGTTAGTTCCTGCACCAAAGAATAGAAGCATTATTGGAACAAAATGGGTGTTTAAGGATAAAATATATGAAAATGGTATAGTTACCGAAAACAAAGCAAGGTTGGTTGAAAAAGACTACTCACAAGAAGAAGGGATTGATTATAATGAAAATTTTGCTCCAGTTGCAAGACTTGAAGCAATAAGAATTTTTCTAGCATTTGTTGCACACTCAAATTTCAAAGTGTATCAAATGGATGTGAAAAGTGCCTTCCTAAATGGTGAGCTAGAAGAAGAAGTGTATGTGCAAAAGCCACCTGGCTTTGAAGAACTGCTCAAGGCTTTATATGGATTAAAGCAGGCACCTAGATTTTGGTATGATACATTGTCAGAATTTCTGCTTAAACATGGTTTTACTAGAGAAAAAATAGACAAAACTCTCTTCTACAAAAACCATGGTAATGACATGATTCTAGTCCAGATATATGTATATGACATTATTTTTGGATCTACTAATAAGAAGTTGTGTCAAAGATTCTCTAAGCTTATGCAAAGTGAATATAAAATGAGCATGATGGGAGAATTAAGTTATTTTCTTGGACTTCAAGTTAGTCAAAGAAATGATGGAATCTTCATCAGCCAAACCAAGTATGTCAAGGACTTATTAAAGAAATTTGGTATGGTTGATTGTTCACCTGCTTCTACACCAATGTATACTGCAACAAAGTTAGATGAAGATAGGAAAGGCAAGAGTGTAGACATTTCAGGATATAGAGGAATGATTGGATCACTTCATTACTTGACTACAAGTAGACCAGACATAATGTTTACAACATGCCTGTGTGCAAGATTTCAAGCCAATCCAAAAGACTCACATTTGATGGCTGTTAAAAGGAATTTAAGATACTTGAAGGGGACTCCTAACTTGGGATTATGGTATCCTAAGGGAACTGGTTTTGAAGCTGTTGGTTACACAGATACAGATTTTGCTGGATGCAGGGTTGACAGGAAGAACACTAGTGGAAGCTGTCAATTTCTTGGACAAAGACTTGTATCATGGTATAGCAAGAAACAATAATGTGTATCAACTTCTACAGCTGAGGCTGAATACATAGCTGCAGGAAGTTGTTGTGCTCAAGTTCTTTGGATTAGAAATCAGCTAATGGACTATGGCCTAGTGTTACACAAAATTCCTATTATGTATTATAATACTAGTGTTATATCTATAGTAGCCAATCCAGTTAATCATTCTAGGACAAAGCACATTGATGTACTGTACCATTTTATTAGACAACATGCTACAAATGGTACCATTGAGCTCATTTTGTTCCAACAGAAAAACAATTAGCTGACATTTTTACTAATCCTTTGGATGAAGCAACTTTCACTAGACTTGTAGGTGAAATTGGAATGCTTAATTCTTCATCCTAAGGCAAGAACTCAGCTAATGTTGTGCAGCATATTAATCTCCAGTAAATCAAAATTAATTTGATTTAATTGGAAATTAACTGAAATATGAATTATAAATATTTCAGAAATCTCTGGATATTTATTTTTCAAATTCAATTAACTTGAAATTTTTCAAATTCTAGGTAAACTACTTAATTGTTAATTTACATTCTTAATATGTAAAATTAACACAAGGCATAATTTCAAAAATCAAAAGTATATAGAGAACTGAGTTCTCGATAAGTCTAATTGACTTCTCGACCAGTCATTTTAGGACATCTCGAGTGAGTTCTCGACAAGTCAATTTACTGACTTCTCGAGTGACTTCTCGATAGGCTTAAAAATGTCTTATCAATAAGGAGTTCTCTAGTAGTGTTAATTCACAGAGTTCTCTACAAGTACAATTTTTGACTTATCAATAACTCAGAACTAAAATAATTTAATAATAATTATTTTGATAAAATCTTTTGGAAAATTTATTCTAATTTTATTTTAAATTTATTCAAATAAAAGTTGGAATTAATTCAATCCATTTTTGGACAAACTGGGTATTTATTTGACATCTCGATAAGTCAATTTTTAGTTCTCTATAAGAGTAATTTAAAATGACTTCTCGATATGTATTTCATTTCTTAAAATGACTTCTCGATAGATAAACTCCAAATGTCTATTTTTGAGTTCTTGACAAGTCATTTACTTTTACTATAGATACCCAGACTTCTCGATACATATTTAACTTGAAATTTTTCAAAATTCTAAGTAAACTGTATATTTATTAATTAATATCCTCAATATATGAAGTTAATAAATAACAAATCAAAAGAAGAAAAAAGTATGAAAAATTGAATTCTTGATAAGTATAACTGACTTCTCGATAAGCCATTTTGTGACCTCTTGATTAAGTTCTCGATAAGTCAATTTTCGGACTTCTCAAATGAATTTCTCGAGCAGTCATCATGACTTCTCGAATGAGTTCTCGAGTAAGCCAATAATGGAATTCTCAAATGAACTTCTCGAAGAGACAACTAATGACTTCTCGATAAGTCACTATAGAGTTCTCGAATGAGTAGTTTGAGTTCTTTATAAGCTCTATTTATACTTATCTATTTAACTGGAATAATTTAATTCATAAATTATGTTTAGCAAAATACTTTTGACATAAAATTTGTTCTAATTTTATATTGATTAAAATTCAGAATTTATCAGTCTTATTTGGATAAACTGAGTATTTATAAGACATTTCGACTAGCTTATTTTACTTCTCTAATCAAGAACTTAAAATAACTTCTCGAATATGCGAATATTGTTCAAAATGACTTCTCGAATAAATCTCAATGCATTTTCAGATTTTTCATTAAGTCATCTGCTTTTTCTATAAATACTCAGACTTATTGACACATTTACGTGCTTACGTGCATATTTTTTATTAAATATGGAATATGTTAGTCTAATGTAAGTAGACTAGTATATTTATATGTGATATTTTGAGAATACTGATAATAGTTGAATTTATTTGACTACGTGCTAATTATGTGTTTTGAATTTATTCAAAATAAATCTTTATCAGTATTTGATTTAATTGGTGAGCTAGTGGAATATCTTTTGCTGCTAGGAAGGGTTACTTTTTGTGTAAGTGTTCTTGTGTACTTGCATGGGGAATAGTTAATTTAGAAAGTTAAATGACTTTTAACTGCCTAGATACGCGTAAAGTGTGTTTGTGTGGTTAAAACACTTATTAACCGGGCAACTCAAGTGTCTCTTCGGTTTCTTTTCTCCTTCTATAAATTCAAATCATTCTCTCTTCAATATTCATTACTACTTTTTCTCTCATCAAACATCCTAACTCCAAACCCTCATCTTGTTCAAATCTCTCAAATGGCTGCTCCTGTATTCTTCAAGATAAATAATGGCGTTTATCAACCAGCTTTTCTTTTGGCTAATAACAGGGTCTACTATGACCCTGTTGGGCTTCGTGTCCACATCAGAGGGATAGTCTGCAGTCCTTCTGATGTTCCCATTGAAGTTTTTGAAGAACTTACCTGGGGCGATCAAATAAATTTTCTATTTTTCGAAGGTGAAGTCTCACTCGAACAAGAAAGACGTGTCATAGAGGCTGAGCAGGAACGCGTTGCTGCTCTGGAGCTGCAAGAGAGAATCATTTCTCTTGCACGATCCATGTTTTGAGCGTACCAACGCAGGGCGAGGAGGATTGAAGCAGAGAAGAAGCTGAGACTAGAGTAGTTAGGGTTAAGGTTTAATTGTTGGAATCTAAATCATCATGTACTCTATTTCTATATTAATGAAAATCTTTCATCTTCTCTATTTCAAAGTTGTTTGTGCCTTGTTTGCTATATGTTTATAATTTAACTAATTATTATTTTTCCTGTAATACTGCATGTAACTGAAAATCTTACACTGCATATGTCAAACTAAGCATCATAAAGTTACATATGTTCAATGTAGTACAGGTTAAACACAACCTCTTCAAGACAACAACAGGAAACTCAGACAAATCACTCAAAGCAGGGATAATATATTTGGTTTCAACTGATGCATCAGACATATCAGCGGATAAGTAAAGTAGAATGTTACACAAAATCATTCTTGATTTTGGTTTAAATTCCTTAACTTTTGTATCCAAACATCTTTGAAAATCAATTTTTTGCAAAATTCTCTGAATTTGCCTATAATTGAAAGAAACTTGTTAATTACAAGATTTCTGAGATCTATGGATCACTCAACAGGTATTTGTGCTAAACTGCAGATAATACATCTTTCACAACCAAATTGCAGTTCACCCAAGCATAGCAACACAAACACAAACTCAAACACAAACCTACTCAGATGACTCTCGAAAGGAACCTGTTTTACAAAAGGACAGAAACCTCACAAAATGTTCTTTCTTTGTTTTGGTGTTTGAGAAGAGAAGGATGTAATAAGCCAAGATCCTCATGCTTATCTAAAACCTACAGAATTCATGAAGGTGATACTTGTGCTTACTAAATGGACAATGATAAAAGCTTGAACAACGTGCATCTAGATGAATCTTTCCACCTAGAGATAATGTCAAAAAGGAGGAGAATGTATCTAAATGCAAAAACAGCTATTGGTTGTTGCCAGACAATAATACTCTCTTCTTGATAGGGGGAGAAGAGTAAATCTAAATGCACTGGTGGTACAAACTTTACATGGGAAAATCGAGTAAATCTTCATGCAATATTGATGCAGATAATATTGAAGACATGCATAGAAGTAAAGTTTGTTAAACTCACAGAAGAAGACAAAATGGGGAGATTGACTTCTGCATTTAGTTAGAGTTTTGACATCATCAATCAGAAATTGGGCATAATTTCATAATGAACAAGTTGGGGGAGATTGTAATATATAAGTGATGATGTCAAAGATTATTGAAGATGACAACATCATTAGTGTTCCTGATCAAAGTGTGAAGCAAAGCTAAATGGACATCTGATCGAAGGAGAATAATGAACTGTTACATTTCAAATCTGTTAAGCTTGGGGTTAGTCTTGTTAACAGGCATGAATGTGTGTTAAGCAATCTTCTCACAAATTGGGGGAGATTGTTGTGCAAGACAAACATGTATCTCAACAAAACAAGTCATATTGACAACCCTAAGTAAGTTGTATTGTTATCTTAGTTTGTATTTGTATTTGTAACATTTTAAAGTCTGTAAAAATGCAAAGGAGCATACTGGAGTCTTTTCCTGAAACAGTATCAAGCCTAAGGATTCTATCTGGAAGAAGATCAAGGTGATCATGCCTCGGAAGAATTTTGAAGAAGCTTGGAGTTGAATAAATCTGTTTGGTTAAAAATACTCTAAGTCAAGATCTCTACAAGTCACAGATTTAGTATTATAGAGAAGTCATTCGAGAACTCTAAATGATTTATCGAGAAGTCAGGAAAGCTACTAGAGAACTCAGAGAGATATCGACAAGTCAAGAAGACATGAAGGTTGGAGATTTCGACAAGTCATTTCTTCACTGGAGAACTCATAGTTATCGACAAGTCTATATTCATTAGAGAACTCTTAGTTATCGATAAGTCAAAGTTCACTAGAGAACTCAGAGATATCGATAAGTCAAAATTCATCAGAGAACTCTAAGTTGTCGATAAGTCAAAGTGAAGACATGATGCTGAGGGATCTCGACAAGCCAAAATTTCATTCGAGAACTCAGAGACCTCTATAAGTTAAATTCACTAGAGCATTAGAGATCTCGATAAGTCATTATACTTATCGAGATGTCAAGATCTCTATTTGCCTAACTGGAGATCTCGAGTGAAATTCTCAAAGTACAAAATCACAGACCAGTTCAATATTCAAGATAAACAATCAACAAACAATCCAACCAGCTGGATTGACAAGTCTACAAAAAGCAGCTTGAAGAATGTGCAAGATCAATGGTGAAGATTAACTGATAAAGGAAGATCAAGATAATCACAGGATGCTAAAGATATGCTAAGCCATAAATGGAAGATCTACTTTTCTATAAATAGAAATGACAAGTGACAGTTTAGAAAAGCTAAAAGCATGTCTTATTGTACACTGTGTAAACCAGCAGTTAACTGAATTATAAAGTTAACACTGGTCCTTCAGTCGGCAGTAACAATCCAGATAGAAAATCTTATAATTCTCTCAAGAAGAAGCTAAACTCCTTAAACAAAGAGCCTAGAAATTTTGTAGCAAAACATTCTTGATTTTTAATATAAAAATTAAGTGAGTTTTGAAAAGATCATGTTCTTGTTTATTGTATATTTATTTACTGCATTAACACATCTTTCCTACAAGATTAAATTTACTTTGTTCAACCAAAAACATTCAAGAAAAGCTTAAAAATATTAAAACACATTCACCCCCCACCCTCTGTGTGTTATTCATTTCCTAACACGTATCATCCACATCTTCCAAGGAACGATCTCTATCCTTCTCCACAAAGTATTTTGCGGCTTCAACCAATTGGTCTTGAAATCTTTTAAACATATCTTTGGTATAAATGGAAGCAGCATGGTGCTCCAAGGTGGTATTCATTCGCATGTAATGAATTTTGTGACGTTTATTATAATCCTCTTCTTTCTCACGCATGAATTATCTTTCCAAAGCTTTCTGTGCACCCTCAATAAATTCTTTCAACCCCGTGCAAGACCCTACATAAGCATCAAAAAAGGAATTCATTCCTTCGCTTCTCGATGTTATTTTTTGACCTGCGGAAAAAATGGTACGTGTATAAGCACCAATCCACTTATGCTTCAAATTATACAAGCCTTGCAACCATGTATTATCTTCCAACTTATATTTCAAGATCAATGTTTTCCATCTATCCTCAAAAATTTCTTCGGTCAACTAGTGATATATGCAATTGTTGAAGTCACCTTTAAATTCTTCCTTTGCATAGTAGGTTGAGAGCTTCTCCTGAAATTTGTTACTAATGTGCCACGAACACAACAAATGTGTCACGTTTGGTAGTTGAGAATGAAGTGCCCCTGCCATAACTTGATCTTGATCGGTGATAATAACTAAAGGTGCTTTTTCTTCAACGGCCTCTAACCAAGTACCCAAAACCCACTCAAATGTAGTCTTAATCCATCACGCATTGGTGCAAATCCAAAGAGAACTGATTGATAGTGATGATTCTGTGACGCCCTCAATCTCGGGGCCAGGAAATGATGACCCACACACCTTTAGTCTATGAATTAAATTAAGCGTAAACCCTGATTAACTACTAACAGGATCAAACAGGATAAAGTTTGAGACAAAATTATAACTACCAACCATAAAATATAATTTACAACCCCAAAATAAAACCAAATTTACATAATCGATTCCGACTTGGAACCGACAGATATCCCATTGTATCTTTACAACTTTCTGGCTAAGCGCTTGCTCACTCATAACCTGTACTACCTGCTCTGGCATCTGGAAGCCCTCAACACGGTAGGGAGCACCAGGTACGCTCTTACGAGCAGTGTGCCTAAGCCTGGCCATCCTCTTGCTTAACTGTCATGGTTAGATCAAAGCAAAACAAATGAGTATAAAACTCAGCAATAACTATATAACAGTTCTACGATATGAAATCCACAATATACCATTACTGTTTTTCAGGGCATTCTACTTTAACATCTCTAGGTGGCAAATTTCTGTCTTTTGGGCTATGAAAGGGTTATGAAAAAAAGCTTTGAGATTTCAGGAAACAAGGCTCAGGATAGGGTGAAAGCCGACATTCATCACAAATCAATAACAAGATCTCAAGTGATCTTTCAAATGGAAAGCGAGAATCTTTTCATCAATGGAAATAAATTATATGATTAATAATATTATCAGAATAAAATCAGGGTTCACAAGCTGTAAGCTAATCAGTATCACAATCAACTCTTTTCAAAACAGTATAAGCCATTTCATTTTCAAAGAATCAAACACTGAATAAAATTCAATTCCTCTTTAAATAATTATGGAACCCTTGATTGGACTACTTTAACTTTCAATTCATAATAATACGGGTGATCAGCCCGTACCGACCTCCATCTGGTCTTTAAGGTACCTATGGCATAATTTCAGCCTTAAACTGGACTAGCCCCGCTAGCCTCTTTATATGACTAGACTAGTCCCACTAGTCTCTTACGTCTCAATCCAATCCATCAGGTTTTCGTTTGGAAAACCTTGTGTTGGAAAAGAAAGGTTTTACTAAATTCATTTTATCTTTACCGAGAATATGAAATCATTCAGACTCTTTCAAGTCGAAACTCATTCTTAAGTTCAATTTCAAGAATTCAAAGATAGAGAAATGAATCAAGGATAAGCAAATTTCAATTCTAAGGATCTTGATCAAACGATCACAAGGTACACAAGTTAGGGAATCATAGCAGTTATAAGGATCATCATGAATAAGATTATAAAGGAATGAAGGATTATTACACAAGGGGTTCGTAAAGGTTCTTATAGGATTTACAAGAATTCAAGGTATTAACAGGTGATCAGGATAAGAAAAGGTTACCAAAGGGTTTGAACAATAATCTTATCAATAACAAGTTCACAAGGACAATGATAGGATATCTCAAGAATTAATAACAGGGGTACATCACTATAAAAGTTCAATACTCTACATGGCATGAACAATATCCTTTCTATAACAACTTACACAAGTAAGTAGAGTTACTTGCCTGAATTCGCTTTCCTGTTTCACAGAAGTTGAACTACTGCCACCTAATATACTTTTCCCTTTTCCTAGCCTGAATGCCCTCACGCTCCGAATCTACAATCCAAAAACCAAAACCTTAATTAGATTCCCACTTGACGTTCCAAGAACGCTTAACATTTCCCTTAAACGCAATACCCTAAGAGTATATATATATATATACTCAATTATAATCACACAACACGCTTATATCATAACTCGTATACTTTCACCAAATAGTCTTCGAATCACGCATTACGATACAAATACAACATATAACAGTTAGTCCTAATATTTTAAACTTTATACTTGAGTTATCATATCAATTATATGACCTCACATCAAGACAACTCAATACTTCCTTTTTCATCATTTAATTCGAACCAAAACACACACATAAATCACATAACTTCAAGAAATTACACATGCATTCACTTATCTATACATGCATGACTATAAATCCACATACCAGCTTAACTATCATCTTAATTTCGATAATTATCAACCAATCAACACCAATTTCAAATTACGCAAGTTTATTTGATTAATTTCTTTCTCGACACAAGGCAATCATTCGGCCCTAACCACATAGATCAACATTCATAATTCAAATCAACTCACACTTCAATTTATCCCAAAATCATCTAAAAATTTCTATAACACATCATTCACAAGTCATTTTATCAATTAAACTAACTAAATTTCTTAACACAAATCCAAACATTCGAATTTCACCTAAATCATAACATGCATGCATCAATTCGATTCTTCAAACTATCAATTAATCTAATTACTTCATACTTTCTAAAAACAACTATCCACAATCATTTTAATCAACAAAAATCAACTTAATTTCTTTTAGAATCAAAAACCCATTCGGTTTCAAATGAAACACCATATGCAACTACAGAAAATCAAGTTTATGCATTCTAGAGTTCAGTTTACACATCATGACTCACCACTGGTTCACCAGAGTTCATCTATAACGACTCGTGTATTTTTGAGTTATTTAAATATGTGATCATTATGGAAATTATTAAATAAAATATGTGTGTTGGTTTTGACCACTATATGATGCTTGAGTATTATTTATATGTGATTTATAGTGCACCGGGTTGTCCGCGCGATTAATTTTGGGATTGTATTGAATTGTTTTTACTTTTAAAAGTGGATTTGGTGCAAATTTATTTGCATAAATATTGGGAATGTTTCAAAAATTATTTGTATGATTTTATAATTACAATAATTATTTTTAGGATTTTATAAAATTGAGAAATCAATATTTCATTAATTATTTATCTTTAAATGATTTTATGAGTGTGTTTAATGGTAAGAGCCATAATTAATTCTAAAATTCTTCAAAAATTATGAAACTCATATTTATTTAAGTTTGGAATATTCTAAGAATTTTAAAAATTATTTTGGAAATTTTCGGAATTAATTTCACCGGTATGTCGATTCGTTTAATTGCTAAAAACGGATATAAACTGCATTTCAGAAATTATTTTAAAATTACAAAATTTATGTTTCTTAAACTTCGGGATATTTGTAATATTTTAAGACTATTTTGATAATTTTCCGAGACTATTTTTGTGCAACTTGGTTCGTTAAAATGCGAGTGCGGGACAAAAATTAAGCTTATAATTACAGAAATGGACACGTGGCACACCATAAACTTTGTGTGGCAATACTTTGAGATGTGTGGACTGCTGATTGGTAAAATAATAATAATAATAATAAATAAATTTATACACCCCCCTGTTTCACAGTTCTTCCTCTCGATCCCTTTAATCTCTCATCCCGGTTCTTCATTTTTTTCTTTCCCGATATCTCTCTCGATTCTTCCACACAATCTCTCCCCACATCCCTGTTATCCTACTCCCGTTTTTCCCTTTTCCCGGCGTTTCTCCGTTTCCTTCTGCCTTCTGCGGTGGCGTGATTTCCGGCGATTGTCCGGCCGCCGTACTCCGCATGCTGTTGGACTCCCTGTTCCTGCTCGTATTCTGGTTATCGTGGTGTTGGGTGCGTGTGTGTGATTGTGTATGTTTGTGTGTGTGTTTAGCGTGTGTGTGTATCTTGGCTGTGTTGCTGTTATTCGAACTGTGCAGCGGTTGGGTTGTATTTCCGGTTGAATTCCGGCTATTTTCTTTCTCGGCTGTTTGCGTGTTTTGGCTAAGGACTTTTGGATTAATTTCTGCAACAATCTGAATTTTTTTGAAATAGTTTATTATACAGAAAGATTCGTTTTAAAAATTCATCGGTGGAATTTGTGACGGGAACCCGAATTAAGCGGGTGCCTCCAAATTTTGCCGCCGTCGGCGATGAGCCTCGGCGAGCAGACGGTGGACGGTGATGAACTTATTCTGAGTCCTACAAATAAAAATATAAATATGCGAGTAATAATAATTAATAACTAAATTGTATTGGTGATTGGAATTTGTAAGTTATAACTGGTTGTCGTGATTCGAATTGGATTGTGATTTGTGTTATTGACGTCGATGATGTTTCGACGGGTAGTCCGATAAACAAAGGGGATGCTGTCCGATTTCCGGAAAATCAAACCACGGAAATATGGGAAACGTATCCGAGGATTATCGGGACATCGAGCGAGTATACATGAATACTTATACGTATGTTTTATACAGAACCTGATTATATGTGGTGTTGTATGTTTTGACCAAAACACAGTAACCCTAATTTTATAAAATGACAAGTATACGAATTTTCTGAAAAACGAACACCAAACCGATTTCTCGAGAATGTGAACCTTAATTATTGTCTGTGTTATTCTAATATGAATTATTACGAGTCGGGGTTTGAATATCGTTGGGTAAGAATTAGTATCGAGGATATGTCAAGCATACCTAGACGTCTAACGTAGGGTATTTCGACCCTGTAGGTTATAGTCGGAAACACTGAAAGTGGACAATGGACTAAAGATAACCTAGCAATCAGTCGGCGAGCTCAGTAGAGTTTCAACAGAAAAACCTGAGTGTCAAGATCGAATCCAAAGTGATATAGTGGTTGGACGTTAAAGCCTGAGCGGCAGAATCGGATCAGAATTGATCAGTAATAGTTGTAAAGCCTGTAAGGCAAGTATTTCTGAACTTTTCTCCAAAATGCATCGCAAATATTTTCGAACTGTTTTATAACATGTCGTTATTATGCAAAATAACTCCTGTTTTAAATTGCAAGTGCTATAAACAATTTACCCTTGAACCTTGATCTTTCTTGATCTTGAGCCATAAGCCTTATTCTTTATCAAACCATCTTTTGCTGATCCTCGGATACAAACCACACAAATATGATACTACTTTCCAAAGGTATCACTACCAAATACAAAACGCTGAAACAAAATTGTTTGAAAACACAGAAACTTTTATACTTCAACCATTCTTTATAACATCAAAGAACTATACCTTGAAAAAAATCACTATTTGTCTTATACCTGATTCTTTCACAGATTAAAAGCTGTTTCTTTTACATACCCTGATATACCCTTGTGATATTCATGAGTTTCCTTACATTTTATTCAAATGATTACTCATCATTGATTATGATCTTGTGATAGCGAATTATATTGTTTATTATATTGAACTGCTTTAGGATTGGATAGTTTTATATATGTGGACCAGATTCGTGGTCAGACCATACAATGGTCAAGTTAGGCCAATGTGGGCCTTGGATCCAGTAATTAGAGCAGTGCTGTGTGCTTGCTCGGGGTTAGTGCGTGACTGATCAGCAGCCTAACCTTGGTTTTTAAAACTTAAAATGAATATCCAATTCTAATGATTAGTTAAAAAGGAACATGAATCCTTGGAATAATATCATTTGATCATTGCTTAACCTCAGTTATCACTATTATGACTTGCTGAGCTAGTTAGCTCACTCTTGCAAATCTTTTTATATATTTTACAGTTGAAAAGAATATGGGTGATAGTGAAGTTCCTCAGTCCAAAGTGCGGGCTAAGGTTCCAGATGAGTTGAGTCGAGCTAGCAGAAGCTTCAAGTGGTATAGAGATAGTCAGATTATAATAATGAATTCATTATCAATTGTAAGTTAAATTAGTTGGGATTTGGTACGTTGTAATAAAAGTTAAGATTGTGGCTTGTTTTCATACTTTAACCTGTTGCGATCCGTGGTTTTATGAAGCAGGGTCATTATAAATAATATTTTTATACAGGTTAATATATTATGTTTGTATTGTGGACCCCAAACTTCTGACCCGGGTTTGGAGGGCGCCACAGGTTGGTATCAGAGCTACAGGTTATAAGTCACTGAAACAAGCCTAGATTGTCGGGATTGGGTAGAGGGTTAGGATTAGGAATAGGAAATAGAAAGATAAGACATTGTGAGGTTGAGCGGGATGGTATAGTAGGTCTCCGGCACGGTTCGTGTTGCGATTCGGGATTTTCAGCTTGCGACGTGATTTCCAGGCAACGGCAAGGGCAGATCCTGATTTCTCTGCATCAATTGATCGTTTGGAGCTTTTCGTTCGAGGATCGTTATCTTCTCTCAGATTTGATTTGCACATTGTTCCTACACCAGTATTAATGGCATTACCTTTTGTTATAACGGTTGTACTTCTTCAAGCTATTATACGTTACTTTTTCCACCTCTTGATATGGGATTACTTATTTAAGAACCTCCATCTGTTTATTCTTGTTTCACTGGACATTCGGCTGTGAGTATATCTCTTTAGTTTACCCTACATCATGTTCTATATCCCTAGTTTAGAACTTGTCCTATGAAGCGATTGTACCTACAAGGATGGATTCGAGAGCTACAGTAGATGGTGAGCGCTTGAGATATAAATAGAGGTGAGACAAAGTTTAGAAAGGAGATTTAAGTGTTTCAGAGGATGGCTGTTATCGGGTTAAAAGAAGCCCTTAGTGACTAAGCCACCCGTGAATAAGTATGGGATGAACTAGATGAATTTTGAAAGGGTAAGAGAGAAAAGTATAAACCTGAGATTTTTGTGAAACTAAATGATGGTGATATGATAAATGCGATATATAAAGTAGTAATGTGATGTGATACGAGCAAACTTTGTTCTATAAAATAGACTTATTGACTATTGAATAGCCTGTTTTACTTAACTACTGCAACGATAATGTCGGGAGTATTACCAGTATGGGAGCCTTGATGGGAAGCTACGAATAAGATAACGTGCAACGATAATTAAAGTTTCGTCGATTAAGAAAGGTAATTGGATACGATGAAGGAGAAAAGGTAGATTAAAGTGAACGGACCTTTATGTGATCGTTTCTTTAATTCGGTATCTTGTTATATGAAGGAAGGACAACAACCAACTTATATAGTAAGGACAACCAGGTTTGTGATTTTTTTTTTTTTCAAACTTTTTAAACAAATTTTCGAAAAAGATTATCCTTTACAAATTTCTAAAAGCCTTTTTGAATAAAATGATTTTTAAACATTGGTTGTCAAGTTACTACCTGAGTTTCTTGTTTGTTAAAAGACTCGGATTAGTTGGAAGGATATTATTTTAGATTTAGTATTATTAATTCCGAGGACGAAGTAATCTGCGATTATGAGAAAGTTGGTTATTCCTAACAAGAAGGTACGAATATCGTTTGATAAGATTAACAAAAAAACCAGCATATGGAGTAACTATTCATCCAATTACTGGGATTATCAGAGTTTAAGGAATTCATGGATTTAATGGAAGCCTGAGCACGACCGAAGAAGATTGGGAAGATTTCCAGACCTTTCTAAAAAGAAGAATATTGTTAATAAAATGATCGTTATATTGAATGATTCATGGTTATTCCAAATTAAAAAGAGGAAACTCAAAGTTATCTGATAAGAACGTTATTATGATTGAATTGTTAAAGTATTATACGTGTAGGTGCGACGTTACAGACGCGAGACTTAACAAGTAAGAATCTACCATCATGCTTAGTTGTGAAGGCAATTTTAGCATACTTCTAAAGTTATTATATGATTCAATTGGGATATGATCAATCAAACTCGAAAGATGAATACAAGTGAAATGTGGATGGTGATCAATGATATCATTCTTGTCCTCAACATTACAGCGTATATTCCTTTTTAATTCCTAAAAATGTATGAACTCCTTTTCTTAATAAATTCTTTCTGATGATATCAAAACGGAGGATTTTGCATTCCTTTCAAATTTAATTGTTCCCCTCAAGTTTTTCTTTCTAATCGGGACAAACAGTGTTATGATGAGATACTTTGTCGGAATGACGAAGAGTCGGGTGGGACGCCACCTAATCATGTGCTGTGTGCCATATGGTACGAAAGACTGGCCATCCTAAGTACCAATGTGGTTGTCTCATTCATATTCAAATCCTTACTTCTTCTTTCTTTTCAACTCTAATTTTTGTTGAATTTTGAATCTTTATAGTCGTTTCATTGTACTGTTGTTCTTTGCAAGAGGTTTTCAAGCAGAAATCAATATACCCTTAATCTAGCGGGCAAAGTTCCATCTACTTCTCACGCATGGGAAGCAAACAAGGGCATATGACGAGAATTGCAAATCACCAACCCCGTCAGGGATGCACTACGGACCAAAGGAAATCTACTCCAATGAGGAATACGTTTCCGAGAACGAGAAATTGCGACTTTCTTGTAAAATATGTTGTTCAGATTACGTACGTGATGACATGGATGATTAGGGTGAATACCTTGTGCGTTAAATAATTAAAAGATGTAAGAGAAACTTAATTGTTTATCTCTCAAGGTTTTGTTGATAAGATAAATTACCCTGTTGAATTGATAAGATTACGATCAAAGGACTAACAAGTTAAGAACGTGAAATTGTGAACAAGTGAGTACCAATGGTGAAATTGAGATTGCTGGCAATAAGTTGTGAAGAATTGATATCATGGAAGATAAAAGGATTGGATATTATTCTAAGGAAGAAATTAACTATTAAAGCGTGATGTCCAGATAGACCGTTGTGATGAAAGATAATTCTGAGAACGCCAAATGAGAAGGTGAGGAGGTTCAGAAGATGAAAGAAGGTAACGAATGTGTTAATGATGATTATGGTGATCAAGATATGAGTATTATGGTGATTATGGAAAACATAAAAGTCGGAAGCAAACAAAGTTTGAAGATTTTATAGTAATTAAGGAGTTTCAAGATATGTTTCGGATGAGTTATCAACATTTTCTTCGAATATAGAAATTGAGTCTGTGACTAACTTAGCACCTGAAATGAAGCCAGTTAAAGTGAAAGAGTTAGCAAAGTAAATACCAGAAATGCTAGAAGAAGAAGCGATTAGACCTAGGGTACCCCATAAGGTGTACCTGTATTAAATGTTAATAATAAAGATGGAAGTATGTGATTATGTGTCGACTAGCAAGAGCTCAACAAGTTTACTATCAAAAACAAGTATCTGTTACCTTGACCCAATGATTTGTTTGATTAAACGAAGGAAGCAAAGTACTTTTATAAGATTGATTTAAGACTTGGTATTTTACCAATTAAAAATTAAACCTATGAATATATCAAAGATAATTTTCAGAACCAAGTATTGTTCTCGTATTGTCATCTGGATTAACCAATATACCAGTGATATTGAACTTGATAGACAGAATCTTTAAGGAATATCTGAGTAAGCTATAGTTGTGACACTTAAAGTCAACAGAGGACCATGCAAAGTATTTAATAATGACTGAGAAGTTGAAAAAAAAAAAATTGTATGACATATAGTTCTTAGCATAGATAGTCAATATAGAGAAGATTAAAAGAGATTCAGCAGAAGTTAAAATTACTATGAATGAAAAGAGACCAGAAACACCAACAAAAGTAAGAAATTTTATCATGGGTCGGTTACTATTAGAAATTGGTGCAGGATTTCGTGAAAATTACAATATCTTGGATGAAGCTAACCAGGAAAAGCAAGAAGTTTTGTGAAGTGGAGAAGGATGAAGGGAAAGTTTTGCGGAGTTAAATGAAAGAATGGTTTCAGCACCTGTTTTATCAATTTAAAAGTATCAAGGAGGTTTGGTAGTTGATAGTGATGCTTCTCATTAGGGAATAGGATGTGTGTTGATGGAGCACTATAGGGTTATTGTATATGCATCCAGACAACCGAAACCTTATGAGCAGAAGTATCCTATCTATAATTTGGGAGTAACAATAATAATATTCGTTTTGAAAAATTTGGGAAACATAATATGTATGGAGAAAGGTGTAAGGTCTATACGGGCTATAAGAGGTTGAAATATATATTCACGAGGAAAAGCAAAGATAGAGGAAGGCAATAACGGACATAGGGACTATACTAGAAGAATTTTCTATGGAATTTTAGAAGTTGAAATTGGGAATCAGAGTTTATAATCCAAGCAGGAGCAAGGGTGAATAGTATGACCTTTTAGTCGAAGTTGTTAAGGGAAAGATAAGGAGATGTCAAAAGAAGATAATGGATCGATGTTAGTAGTAGTGAGAGGAAATTCATGCGCCTAGGAGAATGATCATGATATCCCCAGATTCTCCTCTAGCACTTGGACGCTACAAACAGAAGAATTAAGAAATGAGATGCCACAGGGAATTCATAATATAAAGTATATACTCTACTGAAGAAATGCCAAAATATATGCAAAAAAAAAAAAACAGCGATAACCAGGTATAAGAAGGGTATTTCAAAATGGATTAGAAAATGGTGGACACGTCAAAGAATTAAGGTGAACTATGGAAAGCCTAATGGATAAGGTAGACCCAGGGAATGATCTTACAAGAAGTGAATCGTGAAAGGTACCAGTGATGATCATGGAGAAAAAGGAATGAAATTATAAGAATATGTACTGATTATCGGGAGTTTAACAAAACAACGAATATGGAAAAGTGAGACTCTATAAAGAATGGATTGCCTATAAAACCTAATCCAAGAAGTGTGTTAGATCTCGGGGATTAACTTAAGATCCGACCTGAGAACATATCAGAGAATACGATTAAGGTGAGTTAAGAGCATTGCAAGCTCCGGTGAGATTATGTGAAATAACAAGTATATTAATTGTCTATAAGGAATTAAGGAACATGATGTATATGGAATACTCAGACAAGTGACTTGTATTTATTGATAACATCTTCATCTATTCAGGGAACTATACGTTGAGTTTTCAATAATGAAATTTTGATTAAGATTAACAAAAGATTCTGAATTAATCCACTAACGACTACCTAAACAAAGCTGTATGGTAACAGATGCATTATATCGACAGAAAGGATTGGATGTAAATGAAGACCACCGAGGAGTTAATAAACGAATTGAAAAGGGCGGAATCTAAACTTCAAATACTTAAAGGTGATAATACGTGAATCTATGAGATTATTTCTCAGCCTTAACATATGGAGCAGAATAAGAGAAGTTTAAATAATGGAAACTAAGTTGAAAACGAGCACCGTCTATCATCCTTCAACGGAGAGTTAAAGTACGGAAGTGATGCCAGAAATGTAAGATATATTGAAAGATTGAGTTTTTAAGAAAACACTGGAATAATTATTTATCAGCAATGTCAGCTTTAGAATGCTATTTTATTAATTTTCATGTGAACGCAAGTGTAGGTCCCCAGTCTTATTGAGATAAAGTGAGAGAAAGAAAGTTGTCAAATTCTAAATCAATTCAGCATACCAAGAGCGAAGTAATATTGATTGAAGCAGCTCGGAATAGACAAAGAAAGAAGATGAAATTATATCGAGAGAGAGTATGAGTATAGAAACAGGACCAGTAATGTTAGTAAAAGTGTCGTCTTGAAAGAAATTGGATAAGTTTGAGTAGAAGGGACAAGCTAAGTCCTAAAATTAGTGAACCATTCGAGGTATCGAAAAATATAGATAAATGATATGACCGTCGTACCCGTGTGTGCACCTAGTGTATTTTATTTGTCAATGTTAAAGTAATAAGTATTGGGTTTGAATTAAGTAATTGAGCAGGAGCCAATGGGGCTCTTATCCAAATTGTTTTACATATAGTGATCAATCTAAATTCTTGATCGTCAAAGGCAAGTCCTTGGAAATGAGTGCATACGTATTGTGAGTACGTTTGAACCCTCGAGTAGAAGGGTCTACTTAGAAATTAGAGTCAGATATGCTTGACAAATATCCTCACTTGTGTAACTAGACCAGATTCTGAGGACAGAATCTTTTTAAGGGGGGAAGAATATAACGACTCGTGTATTTTTGAGTTATTTAAATATGTGATCATTATGGAAATTATTAAATAAAATATGTGTATTGGTTTTGACCACTATATGATGCTTGAGTATTATTTATATGTGATTTATAGTGCACCGGGTTGTCCGCGCGATTAATTTTGGGATTGTATTGAATTGTTTTTACTTTTAAAAGTGGATTTGGTGCAAATTTATTTGCATAAATATTGGGAATGTTTCAAAAATTATTTGTATGATTTTATAATTACAATAATTATTTTTAGGATTTTATAAAATTGAGAAATCAATATTTCATTAATTATTTATCTTTAAATGATTTTATGAGTGTGTTTAATGGTAAGAGCCATAATTAATTCTAAAATTCTTCAAAAATTATGAAACTCATATTTATTTAAGTTTGGAATATTCTGAGAATTTTAAAAATTATTTTGGAAATTTTTGGAATTAATTTCACCGGTATGTCGATTCGTTTAATTGCTAAAAACGGATATAAACTGCATTTCAGAAATTATTTTAAAATTACAAAATTTATGTTTCTTAAACTTCGGGATATTTGTAATATTTTAAGACTATTTTGATAATTTTCCGAGACTATTTTTGTGCAACTTGGTTCGTTAAAATGCGAGTGCGGGACAAAAATTAAGCTTATAATTACAGAAATGGACACGTGGCATGCCATAAACTTTGTGTGGCAATACTTTGAGATGTGTGGACTGCTGATTGGTAAAATAATAATAATAATAATAAATAAATTTATACACCCCCCTGTTTCACAGTTCTTTCTCTCGATCCCTTTAATCTCTCATCCCGGTTCTTCATTTTTTTCTTTCCCGATATCTCTCTCGATTCTTCCACACAATCTCTCCCCACATCCCTGTTATCCTACTCCCGTTTTTCCCTTTTCCCGGCGTTTCTCCGTTTCCTTCTGCCTTCTGCGGTGGCGTGATTTCCGGCGATTGTCCGGCCGCCGTACTCCGCATGCTGTTGGACTCCCTGTTCCTGCTCGTATTCTGGTTATCGTGGTGTTGGGTGCGTGTGTGTGATTGTGTATGTTTGTGTGTGTGTTTAGCGTGTGTGTGTATCTTGGCTGTGTTGCTGTTATTCGAACTGTGCAGCGGTTGGGTTGTATTTCCGGTTGAATTCCGGCTATTTTCTTTCTCGGCTGTTTGCGTGTTTTGGCTAAGGACTTTTGGATTAATTTCTGCAACAATCTGAATTTTTTTTCCTTTTTATGAAATAGTTTATTATACAGAAAGATTCGTTTTAAAAATTCATCGGTGGAATTTGTGACGGGAACCCGAATTAAGCGGGTGCCTCCAAATTTTGCCGCCGTCGGCGATGAGCCTCGGCGAGCAGACGGTGGACGGTGATGAACTTATTCTGAGTCCTACAAATAAAAATATAAACATGCGAGTAATAATAATTAATAACTAAATTGTATTGGTGATTGGAATTTGTAAGTTATAACTGGTTGTCGTGATTCGAATTGGATTGTGATTTGTGTTATTGACGTCGATGATGTTTCGACGGGTAGTCCGATAAACAAAGGGGACGCTGTCCGATTTCCGGAAAATCAAACCACAGAAATATGGGAAACGTATCCGAGGATTATCGGGACATCGAGCGAGTATACATGAATACTTATACGTATGTTTTATACAGAACCTGATTATATGTGGTGTTGTATGTTTTGACCAAAACACAGTAACCCTAATTTTATAAAATGACAAGTATACGAATTTTCTGAAAAACGAACACCAAACCGATTTCTCGAGAATGTGAACCTTAATTGTTGTGTGTGTTATTCTAATATGAATGATTACGAGTCGGGGTTTGAATATCGTTGGGTAAGAATTAGTATCGAGGATATGTCAAGCATACCTAGACGTCTAACATAGGGTATTTCGACCCTGTAGGTTATAGTCGGAAACACTGAAAGTGGACAATGGACTAAAGATAACCTAGCAATCAGTCGGCGAGCTCAGTAGAGTTTCAACAGAAAAACCTGAGTGTCAAGGTCGAATCCAAAGTGATATAGTGGTTGGACGTTAAAGCCTGAGCGGCAGAATCGGATCAGAATTGATCAGTAATAGTTGTAAAGCCTGTAAGGCAAGTATTTCTGAACTTTTCTCCAAAATGCATCGCAAATATTTTCGAACTGTTTTATAACATGTCGTTATTATGCAAAATAACTCATGTTTTAAATTGCAAGTGCTATAAACAATTTACCCTTGACCTTGATCTTTCTTGATCTTGAGCCATAAGCCTTATTCTTTATCAAACCATCTTTTGCTGATCCTCGGATACAAACCACACAAATATGATACTACTTTCCAAAGGTATCACTACCAAATACAAAACGCTGAAACAAAATTGTTTGAAAACACAGAAACTTTTATACTTCAACCATTCTTTATAACATCAAAGAACTATACCTTGAAAAAAATCACTATTTGTCTTATACCTGATTCTTTCACAGATTAAAAGCTGTTTCTTTTACATACCCTGATATACCCTTGTGATATTCATGAGTTTCCTTACATTTTATTCAAATGATTACTCATCATTGATTATGATCTTGTGATAGCGAATTATATTGTTTATTATATTGAACTGCTTTAGGATTGGATAGTTTTATATATGTGGACCAGATTCGTGGTCAGACCATACAATGGTCAAGTTAGGCCAATGTGGGCCTTGGATCCAGTAATTAGAGCAGTGCTGTGTGCTTGCTCGGGGTTAGTGCGTGACTGATCAGCAGCCTAACCTTGGTTTTTAAAACTTAAAATGAATATCCAATTCTAATGATTAGTTAAAAAGGAACATGAATCCTTGGAATAATATCATTTGATCATTGCTTAACCTCAGTTATCACTATTATGACTTGCTGAGCTAGTTAGCTCACTCTTGCAAATCTTTTTATATATTTTACAGTTGAAAAGAATATGGGTGATAGTGAAGTTCCTCAGTCCAAAGTGCGGGCTAAGGTTCCAGATGAGTTGAGTCGAGCTAGCAGAAGCTTCAAGTGGTATAGAGATAGTCAGATTGTAATAATGAATTCATTATCAATTGTAAGTTAAATTAGTTGGGATTTGGTACGTTGTAATAAAAGTTAAGATTGTGGCTTGTTTTCATACTTTAACCTGTTGCGATCCGTGGTTTTATGAAGCAGGGTCATTATAAATAATATTTTTATACAGGTTAATATATTGTGTTTGTATTGTGGACCCCAAACTTTTGACCCGGGTTTGGAGGGCGCCACATCATCACCGGTGGCGGTGGCTTCACGGTGGTGCTCCCATTCGGGGGTTTCCAACCTTAAGACCTCTGATTTCAATCCAAACACAATAGCACACACATGCAATGCATAATCATCACAGAAATTATACAATTTCAAGTCGAACATTCAAAAGGAAGCACCAACTCAGCTCTCGGCTCAACACCGAGCCCAAACACACACACACTCGCATGAAAGTACAAATACACACATGCAAATAATTTAAAATATATATCTAGGATGAGCATAAAGTTTCATGAATAATTCCATAGAAATCAATGAGAGAAGGGGGTTATATCGAAAGAAAAGAAGAGAGAGAGCTTCGAGAGTTTGAAAGATAAAGAGAGAGATGAGAAAATGTGAGAGATGAGAGAGAGTGAGGCCGGGTGAAGGAAAAGAAAAAGGGGAGCGGAGGGAGTATATATATTAATTTGGCAAGGGTAGTAGGTCATTATACCATATTTTTAATTTTCTTTTCTCTTTTCTCTTATTTTCAATCTAAAAAATGAATTTAATCAAGAAATAGCTCTCTAAGAAAAGATGAGAATGGAACGAATAATAATTTTAGAGCATAGATCTCGAAATTAGCTTTTCGGCCATATTTTCAGAATAATTTTTGAGCGAAAGGTTGATTAAATACGGATTTTACAAGATTATGCTGAAAATAGCATTTTAACTCCATATAATCATTTTAAAATACAACGATCACGAAATAAATCCGTCTATCATTTTTAGAAAGTATCTAGGACTATTTTTAAGATAACAAAACAAATTTCACGCCTTGACCTTACTCGAATAATTTTATAAAAATGTATAAAGGTTCAATAAACCTTATTTTTAAATCAAATAAATCTCTTAAACCCTTTTAAAAATCAACAAATCACGTAATCATGCATACAGACAAGCAAGCACATATATTACACATCACAACTCATGTCTGATCATGATATTCCCCTTTTTATTATTATTCCTCTTTTTGCGTAACAGGTTGCATTTTGCTTGACGGCCCGACGCTAAACATTTCAATTATGCTTCACAATTATCTTTACCAACCAACACGACACTAGAACATGATACTCACTTCATCATTCCATTTCACACAATAGCACATAGTTCACATTTAAGTACTTTAATCCCTTTTTAAGACGGGTTCCGTTCTTCCTGACGGCCCGACAACACAGCTTAACTCCTAAGCTGACTCTTTAAATTGGAACGCATCTTTCTACGCTCCAAGTTACTAATATACAATAAGGACAATTAACATAATCATTTAATCCCTTTATTAAATCATATAATTTATAATTACACCACAAAATCATACTTTATTCACTTAATTACGTCGCAAAATTCCCAGTCGTTACAATCTACCCCCTTAAAAAGATTCTGTCCCTAGAATCTAGTCTAAGCAAATAGATGGGGATACTTTTCTTGCATTTCATTTTCTAATTCCCAAGTTGACTCTTCCACTAATGGATTTCTCTACAACACTCTAACTAGAGGCACAACTTTATTTCTAAGTGTCCTCTCTTTCCGATCTAGGATTCGAACTGGTTGTTCTACATAAGATAAATCTGGTTGAATTTCCACTGGTTCCAATTCGATCACATGGCTTGCATCAGCATTATACTTTTTTAGAAGAGATACATGGAATACATTGTGAAGATGTTGCATTTGCGGAGGTAGCGCTAATTTATAAGCCACCTTTCCAACTTGTCGTAGTACTTTGAATGGTCCAATATACCTAGGACTCAACTTCCCTTTCTTTCCGAATCTGGTTAAACCTTTCCAAGGAGATATTTTTAACAATACTTTATCTCCAGGTTCGAATTGCATATCTTTTCGTTCTCGATTCGCATACTTCGTTTGTCGATCTTGAGCAGCAATTAACCTTTTTCGAATCACTTCCACCTTTTCTTTCATCTGTTGAACTAGTTATGGGCCAATTAACTTGCGATCACCAACATCATCCCAATATATAGGGGATCTACATTTTCATCCATACAACACTTCATAAGGCGGCATGCCAATGCTCGCGTGATAATTGTTGTTGTAGAAAAACTCAATTAATGGCAAATTTTTGTCCCAGTTTTTTTTGAAATCTAATACACAGGTTCGCAACATATCCTCGATCGTCTGAATTGTCCTTTCACTTTGTCCGTCAGTTTGTGGATGATACGTTGTACTCATTTTCAACTTAGTTCCCAAATGATCATGATATTATCGCCAAAACCTCGAGTTAAACCTCGGGTCTCTATCAGACACAATAGATACTAGAACTCCGTGAAGCATCACAATCTCGTCCAAATACAATTTGACCAACTTTTCTAATGAAAACCTTTCGTTTATCGGCAAGAAATTTGCTGATTTCGTCAATCGATCGATTACTACCCAAATCGCATCATGATTAGACTTGGTCTTTGGTATTCCTATCTCAAAATCTATCGCGATATGTTCCCATTTCCATAATGGTATGTCCAGTGGTTGAAGCAATCCACTTGGTCTCTAATGTTCCGCTTTTACTCTTTGACACGTATAACACTTACTTATCCATTCCGCGATTTCCTTTTTCATGTTTGGCCACTAATAACTCTCTTTTAAATCCTTGTACATTTTCGTACTTCCAGGGTGAATTGAAAATCTCGAGTTATGCGCTTCATGCAAAATCTCGTGCTTTAGATCCACAACATAAGGTATCCAAATACGTGAGTTAACACGATATACTCCTCTTTCATCCTTTTTAGCTTTGGTTTCCTCTCCTGATAACTTATCCTTCTCACGGTTCATCACTTGCTCTTGACAACATCGAATCTTTTCAAATATTTCAGGTTGAAATGAAATCGCATACATTGCTTCACCTCCAAATTCTGGAGTTTGCACCTCTATTTCCATCTTTTCAAATCCTTGATCAATTCCTCCGATGAAGTTAATATATTCAATCTTTCCTTGCGACTTAAAGCATCTGCTACCACATTCGCCTTTCCAGGATGATAATTTATTGCACAGTCATAATATTTGATTAATTCTAGCCATCTTCTTTATCTCATATTCAATTCCTTTTGAGTGAAAATATACTTTAAACTCTTATGATCTGTATAGATCTCGCACTTTTCCCCGTACAAATAATGCCTCCAAATTTTAAGGGCAAACACAATTGCTGCCAATTCTAAATCATGCATGGGATACTTCTATCCATGCGGCTTTAGTTGCCTTGACGCATACGCTATTAATTTCCCGTATTGCATTAATACACATCCAAGTCCTTTATACGAAGAATCATTGAAGATCACAAATTCTCCTTTCTCATCTGATAACACCAACACTGGGGCGGTTACCAATCTATTCTTCAATTCTTGAAAACTTTCCTCGCATTTATCCATCCACACAAACTTCTCGTTCTTCCTTGTCAACTTAGTCAATGGGACGACAATCTTAGAGAAATCTTGCACAAACCTTCTATATTATCCGGCTAATCCCAGAAAACTTCTGACCTCCGTGGGAGTGTTCTTAGGGGGGAAAGGCTAGTAGCATGGGTCTCTCCCAATTTATCACAGCTTCTATCTTGGTTGGATCTACTTTGATTCCCTCTTTATTGACTACATGTCCAAGAAATTGTACTTCCTTTAGCCAAAACTCACACTTCAAAAACTTGACATATAACCTTTCTTTTCTCAAAATTTCCAAGAAAATCCTCAAATACTCCATATGATCTTCCTCCGTCTTGGAATAAATCAATATATCATCGATAAACACTATAACGAACTTATCCAAATATTGCTTGAACACTCTATTCATAAGATCCATAAATGCGGCTGGCGCGTTCATCAAACCAAACGCCATTACCAAAAATTGTAGTGTCCATATCTCGTTCAAAACACCGTCTTGGATATATCTTCCGCTTTAATATTTAGCTGATGATACTCAGATCTTAAATCAATCTTAGAAAAACACGTAGCTCCTTTTAACTGATCAAACAAGTCATCGATTCGCGGTAGAGGGTACTTATTCTTAATCGTCAACTTATTCAATTCGCGATAATCAATGCACAACCTCATGCTTCCATATTTCTTCTTTACAAATAACACCGGTGCACCCCACGGGGATACACTCGGGCATTTTACTCCTTTATCCGCTAATTCTTGCAACTGCGCTGCTAATTCCTTCATCTCGACTGGCGCCATACGATAGGGAGCCTTCGATACTGGTTCCGTTCCCGGAGCCAAATCAATTGTAAACTCAATCTCTCTATCTGGAGGTAGTCCAGGTAATTCATCTGGAAACACGTCAGGAAAATCTCATACTACCGGAATATCTTCAATCCTTACGGATTCTCTCTCTACATCCTTGACATAAGCCAAATAAGCTTCGCATCCTTGACGTAACAATCTCCTCATCTGAATAGCCGTTAGAAATTTCTTCTCTTATCTTTTTCCCTTGAATATCACTTCGATACCATCCTTGGTCTTTAACTTCACCTTCTTACTTTTACACTCTATATGCGCCTCGTGGTTTGACAACCAATCCATTCCTAATATAACATCGAATTCTCCTAACTTAAAAGGGATTAAGTCAGCAAAAAAGTGCCGACCTTCTATAACCACATCATAATCAAGACAAACCTTATTAACAATGACTTTCTCTTGATTTGCTACCTCTATAATCAAGTTGGGTTCAAGAGGGTACGCCACACAATTTAGTCTATAAAGAATACTTTCAAAAATAAAAGATCTAGTTACTCCAGAATCCATCAATACTTTTACTTCTACTGAGTTAATAACAAACATACCTGCCACCACATCCACATCTTGCACAACATCTTTCATTATCATATTAAAGGTTCTAGCTCTGGGTTGAGCTGTTGGTGCTGGGAGAGGCGGCGGTCCAGCAATCCTAAGAACATTGTCCTTCTGAACAGGCTCCTTGCAGCTTCTGGCCATATGGCCCACCTTTCCACATTTGAAACAGGTTAAATCGGGCTTATTTGCTCCATTTGGGCACTCTGATGAGTAATGCCCTTTCTGGTTACACTTAAAACAAGTTACATCCAGCTTATTACATCTTTCCAGGTGTCTCTTCCCACAAACTTTGCACGCTTGAATTCGAGGTCTACTATCATTTCCCGGTTATCCTGTCTTCTGGAAACAGTTCTTCTGGGCTCTGTTACCGGGTTTAAACTTCTGAAACTTCTGATTTTGACCTCCTCCATTCTTTCCAAACTTTCCTCTGAATTTTGAACTTCCTTGATCTTGCTCCGAGCTTTCAAACTTCCTTTTCCTACCTTTATTTTCTCTTCTTGCAGCTTCACGCTCTCCTTCCACTATCATTGCCTTTTACACTAGAGCAGTGTAGCTCTTGATCTCCAACAACGCCACTTGACTTCGAATCCATGGCCTAAGTCCCTGTTGGAACCTTTTGGCCTTCTTCGCCTCCGTATTCACATACTCAGGTACAAATCTAGATAATTCCGAAAATTTCACATCGTATTCTACTACTGACATATCTTCTTGTCTAAGGTCCAAAAACTTTATTTTCAACTGATCTTGCATATAACTTGGCAAATACTTCTCCAGAAACATTTCAGTAAACTTCTCTCACGATAAATCCTTTCCTTCAAGCAAAGCCTTCGAAGATTCCCACCAGAAACTCGCCTTATCTTTAAGGTAATAACTCACATACTGTGCTTTCTTTTCATCCTTAGCTTCTGCTAACTCGAACGCTTTCTCCATTTCTCTTAACCATGACTGAGCTTTTATTGGGTCGGGAAAACCTAAGAACTCTGGGGGATGAATGAATTGAAAGTGTTTGAAGTTTCCAACTGTAGGGGCTACGGGTTGTTGCAAAAGATGAGCAAGTCGGCTCATCATAGTAGTTTCTTGATTTATTTCTGGGTCTTGGGTTTGAATTTCTTCTTCTTAGTGATCTGGTGAGTTGGCCATTTCTTACAAACATGATTGAGCAATTATTTAGCAATATAATAGCATGGCATTGATATATATATATAGCAAAATTTTATTACGAAATCGCTTTTGCGGGTTTTAAGCTTTACCCAATTTTGCTCATGCAATCCTATTACTATATAATTTCTCATGTCAGTGTTGTTTTCTCATGGCACAGGGTATGATTTTATGAAATTTTAAACACGGTTGTATGAAAACATGGTATACAAAATAGTTTATAAAGATTTCCAGGGTGCACAATAGGAAACAAGATATATGATTGATTCAACAAGCCAAAGGTACATAGATAAGAGTCTGATTATGACAAGTTCTGGAATAAGGTACAATAATATAACAGGGCTAAACAGAGGAAAAACTGGAAAACATCCCATATCTACCCCTAACTTCTAACAACTACTACTACAAAGTTCTGAGATACAATACAACAAATGAAAAAGGATCCCGGCATCTGACCAAGTATCCCAAAGCCTACCGGCGCTGAAAACAACAACTACGGGCTCTACCAAAAGTCTCGACTGACTAACACTAACCTCTAATCATCCAGAATCTCTCTCAACACAACCAACATCCTGCGAATGATCTTATGCAACCTCCAGGCCTCAGCATCAGCATCACTAGTGAATGGTCCCTCATCCAATCTCCTCCAGAAAACCTGCTCCACCAACTGAATCATAGCTCTCCACTCCTCCATCACTACTGAAGTCCTCTACCTAGAGTCTCAAATCAACCTATCCACCAAATCTCCCAACTCAGGAATACGGGAGTAAATAAAGTCTCGATCTTGGGCTAACTTGCTACCAACACTGATAGGCACAATCTTAGGCATCTCAGACTCTGGCTCAGGGGTTGGGATCTCTGTCTCTGGCCTCAAGGGTGATATCTGCATAGGAATCTCACTACTCTCATATGAATCCTCCTCTGGATCTGAACTAACATACACAGGCTCCTCTGAAGAGGGTGGAATGGGGTCCACTGGGGTACCGGTCAAACTAACCTCTGAATCGGAATCACTATCACTACTGGGATCCTGAGAGAAAACATAAAACAGCAACCAAGAAACAATATTAGGGTAATATAAAAATTTCAACTAACTCACACCCTAACTCTAGTTGCCACTTTAGCTTATATACACTTACCTTAAACTATACCTAATAGTCTAACTTAACTCTATATGAGTCGAACACTCTCGCGATATAAATATACCCAAAATACCCCTTTTTAATCCTAACTTGTCTCAGAGACTAGATCCTGTAGATCTGATACCAACTTGTGACGCCCTCAATCTCGGGGTTAGGAAATAAGGACCCACACACCTTTAATCTATGAATTAAATAAACGTAAACCCCGATTAACTACTAACAGAAACAAACAGGATAAAGTTTGAGACAAGATGATAACTACCAACCATAAAATATAATTTACAACCCCAAAATAAAACCAAATTTATATAATCGATTACGACTTGGAACCGACAGATAACCCATTGTATCTTTACAACTTTCTGGCTAAGCGTTTGCTCACTCATAACCTGTACTACCTGCTCTGGCATCTGAAAGCCCTCAACATGGTAGGGACCACCAGGTACGCTCTTACGAGAAGTACGCCTAAGCCTGGCCATCCTCTTGCTTAACTGCCATGGTTAGTTCAAAGCAAAACAAATGATTATAAAACTCATCAAGTAACTATATAACAGTTCTACGATATGAAATCCATAATATACCATTACTGTTTTTCAAGGCATTCTACTTTAACATCTCTTTATGGCAGATTTCTGTATTTTGGGCTATGAAAGGGTTATGAAGAAAAGCTTTGAGATTTCAGGAAACAAGGCTCAAGATAGGGTGAAAGCCGACATTCATCACAAATCAATAACAAGATCTCAAGTGATCTTTCAAATGGAAAGTGAGAATCTTTTCATCGATGGAAATCAATTATACGATTGATAATATTATCAGAATAAAATCAGGGTTCATAAGCTGTAAGCTAATCAATATCACAATCAAATCTTTTCAAAACAGTATAAGCCATTTCATTTTCAAAGAATCAAACACTGAATAAAATTCAATTCCTCTTTAAATAATTATAGAACCCTTGATTGGACTACTTTAACTTTCAATTCATAATAATACGGGTGATCAGCCCGTACCAACCTCCATCTGGTCTTCAAGGTACCTATGGCATAATTTCAGCCTTAAACTGGAGTAGCCCCGCTAGCCTCTTTATATGACTAGACTAGTCCCACTAGTCTCTTACGTCTCAATCCAATCCATCAGGAATTCGTTTGGAAAACCTTGTGTTGGAAAAGAAAGGTTTTACTAAATTCATTTTATCATTACCGAGAATATGAAATCATTCAGACTCTTTCAAGTTAAAACTCATTCTTAAGTTCAATTTCAAGAATTCAAAGATAGAGAAATGAATCAAGGATAAGCAAATTTCAATTCTAGGGACCTTGATCAAACGATCACAAGGTACGCAAGTTAGGTAATCATAGCAGTTTTAAGGATCATCATGAATAAGATTAAAAAGGAATGAAGGATTATTACACAAGGGGTTCGCAAAGGTTCTTATAGGGTTTACAAGAATTCAAGGTATTAACAGGTGATCAGTAAAAAAAGGTTACCAAAGGGTTTGAACAATAATCTTATCAATAACAAGTTCACAAGGACAATGATAGGGTATCTCAAGAATCAATAACAGGGGTACATCACTATAAAAGTTCTATACTCTACATGGCATGAACAATATCCTCTCTATTACAACTTACAAGTAAGTAGAGTTACTTGCCTGAATTCGATTTCCTATTTCACAGAAGTTGAACTACTGCCACCTAATATACTTTTCCCTTTCCTAGCCTGAATGCCCTCACGCTCCGAATCTACAATCCAAAAACCAAAATCTTAATTAGATTCCCACTTGATGTTCCCAGAACGCTTAACATTTCCCTTAATCGCAATACCCTAAGACTATATATATATATACCCAATTATAATCACACAACACGCTTATACCATAACTCGTATACTTTCACCAAATAGTCTTCGAATCATGCATTACGATACAAATATGACATACAACATTTAGTCCTAATATTTCAAACTCTATACTTGAGTTATCATATCAATTATATGATTTCACATCAAGATGACTCAATCCTTCCTTTTTCATCATTTAATTCGAACCAAAACACACACATAAATCACATAACTTCCAGAAATTACACATGCATTCACTTATCTATACATGCATGACTATAAATCCACATACCAGCTTAACCATCATCTTAATTTTGAAAATTATCGACCAGTCAACACCAATTTCAAATCATGCAAGTTTATTTGATTAATTTATTTCTCGACACATGTTAGGCACAAAGCATGCGCTAAATAATTCACGCAAGTATACGCGTTCGCAAGTAATATAGAATGATTTCTAGTTCGTTCCCACAGAGACTCTGATTAATTATATTTAATTAACACTTACTCACCAATGTATGATTATTCTTCAATGTCAAGACAATAACAATTAAGGTTGGTAAACTAATAATTACTACGAGAATTAAACACTTGAATTAACAATATTAAACACACATGAGATCCTAACTTCATTACTACTTCATTCAATAGTTATTGTTATTAACCTTAGCACGTAATGGTGATGATATTAATCAAACAACACGAAACTGATAAACGCCAACTTTTGTTATACGAATACCATTCTACCAAGCATCCACAATTAAGATAGATGTTGAATAGGCATCGATTATGTTGAGACCCTATATGTCTACAGAATTTAACAACATAATGATTTAAGGGCAAGTTATTCATGATGATAACACAAGGCAAGTAAAACGGTTAGAGTTACCCACTAATCATGCATACAATACATGAACCTATGCTAGCATGGCAAGTTCTAAATCTCAAGATTCACTGTCACTTCACAAGAGATTAACAGGCTAACTTACATGTTCGCGACGCATATAAGACGAATAAGAACAACTATACTAGATATCATACAATCACCATATACCAAGGTATTAAACAATTAACTAAAGAATTCTATAATAAATCCACTAGGATCCCATGATCACGATTAGCCCATAATAGAACTCATCGTCACCATGGGTTCATATGAAAGCATGATAATAACACAACGATATAAAACTAATAAAATACTTAATAAATAATGAATTACGTCACAAGAGTATTAAGGTTCAAAGCATGAAGAAAACTAGAATCCATTGTTACAATGAATTAAAAGAATCACAAGATAAATGTATGCTTCCTCTTCTTCATTGTTGCGTGCTAAAACGGTCTTCTCAATCTTCTTGCCCTTGCTCTTGATGGAGAAAACGTCTTCTCATAAGGTTTATATAATAGCCCAAGAGAACCAGCGCCAATAGAATCCCAATTGTACTAGAATTAATAAAATCCAGATTTTAAATTTGCGCACACAGGCGGTCGCCTGCTGCCTCCACGCGGCCGCTTGCTAGCGCACGGCCGCCTGCTTCTTGCGCACGGCCGCTTGCTTCTGGCGCGCGGCCGCCTGCTACCCTTCTGGAAAATATTTTATTTTGCTTCTGTTTTTGCTGATTTCTTCGCTCATCACCCCTAGACTGATTCCAAGCACTTCTTTAAGCTTTATTTGATAAAAACCACCTATCTGAGCAAGTTATACCCTGAAATGCAAAAACACTAGAAAACGCATCAAATACACAAAATACTTGAGTTCAAGACACCAATTCAAGCCGTTATGAGACGCTCTAAGTGGTATAAAATGCCACTTATAAAATGCCACTTATAACACCCCCAAAGTTAAATCGATGCTTGTCCTCAAGCATCACAGACTCAAACTTAGAATAAAACATGCATGAATGCAACTTATATGAATGCAGCGATCCCCTCGTGATGACTAAACCAACCAACACATGACATATCAACAAATGCAATTAGGCGACTAAAGATCAATCAAATCATGCAAGCTAACATACAACTAAAAATGTGGTATGTACGAATGCTTAACAGATATGCTTCGAAACTAGATCAATCACCATAACTTAATTATCCTCAAGGCAATCACAAACTTATACGAAGGATATATTCTAGACACAAAATGACTTATAACACTTCAAGATTATTGGATTTTATTACAGAATCATGATTTTATTAAACACATAAAACAAATGCTTATTTGATCGTGCAATGAGTGATGTCCACAAAAGACTTATGCAATGGTACCCATTTAGCGAGCATTAGGTTAGCGGATCCCAGACTATAAAAGCCTTAGGTCACTAGGCACAAAGTCCCCTAAGAACTTAATAGCTCGAATACCGAAGAGCACACTCGTGATCAATTGTGCATTAAACCATATTTTTTTTCTTTTTCTTTTTTTTCTTTTTTTTTTCTTTTTATCTTTTTTCTTTTTTTTCTTTTTTTCTCAATTTCTGAGCAAGTGCGTTTCGCTCCATCTTGCTCAACCCTAGACTACTCGTACATAATACGAGCCGGCTACTAGCCATTTGACACCTAGCCACAACTAGCAATAAATTCCAACTTTTATCTCCATTTTTTATCTTTTCATGTCTTTTTAATCATTAAGAGCCTAGCATGCATTCTAAGTATAAGCAATAGATTAACCTCAAAAACCATCAAACCATGACAACAATCTAGTCCTTAAGCATACTCTAAGGCTTAGTGAAATTACAAGTGTTTATAGCATGCATGCCAACCTAACAAGATTCAACATCACTCTAACGCCATCACTACACTCGCATCAATATTACATATTAATCGGTAAAGCAACACAAAGAGATCATGGTATATGCATGAGCTATATGACATGAGCAATAAAGCTATAAACCAAAAAAAACTATATGGCAAAAATATGCAACTACATGAACTAAACTAACATGAAAATGAAACTACATGACACACACACAAATATATTCCTTAACTACTAGCCCCAAACTTAAAATCTTCATTGTCCCCAGTGAAGGTAATAGAAAGGAACATAGGGCATACCTACCTAGAAGAATCATCATCATCACCCTCAGAGGGTGGAGTTTCAGGAGGTGGATAAGCAGAATCCTCACCAAAAAAGGGCCACTGGATGTTAGCTCCAAGGCCTCTAAATGTAGTCACAAGTGCCTGGGTGAGCTCCTCCGCAAACCGACTCTGCGAATCATACATCGCATCCATCCTCCTTGAAAGCCTCCTGTACTGGACATCAGCCAATCTTGAGCCATCTCCTCTCTGAGCTCTCAAAGAGCCTGCCTCTCCCAGAGCCTGACTGGGCCTAGCCATGGTAGCACCAGCTGCTGGAACTCCTCCTGGAAGCTGATATCCCAAACCATGTGACTCGGGCTCTCCACCAGTTCACTCCTGCATCGCATTCAAAGTCGATGAATCAATAGGAGCGGTCGGCATCTGCAACTGCTCATAAGAAGGCCACTGGACTCCAACTGCCTTGCAAAGCTTCGTGCCAATAGAGGCATACGGGATAGAGTATTGCGATTTCCCCCTCAAAAACTTCAAAATCCCTTGGTAGATGTACTCACCAAGGTCCACATAATATTCATCATTCATAATTCCCCATAACAACCTCGCTCTCTCCACTGTAACCTCATGTGCATGCAAAGAAGGAAGAATATTAGCACATATAAATGCATTCCAAGCACGAGCATACCTGTTCATCATGACAGCAGGGAAACTACGATAATCGTTGGATCCCCTTTTGAACTTCCACACTGTGCCCGGCTGACAAAGAGTAGCAATAATCAAGTCCAAATCAAAGTCCTCAGGGGCTTTTGCATTCCAATGCTCCTCTTGTGGTTTCCTTTGTCGCTGTCCAATCACCCGGCGAATCATCGCGGGCTGATAATCAACAGTAAGCCCACGAACAACAGAAAACCCATTCTTGTCGGCCTTGGCGTTCGCATAGAACTCGCGAACGATACTCATTAGAACCGCCTCAGGTGACTCCCAGAATGTAATACATCCCTTCTCAGCAATCATCAGTAGCAACTCACCATCCCTCCCTCATGGCAAGAACCCCCTCTCCCTCATAATAGGCTTAGTCAGAAGCTTGGTGTACTCTTCTTCAGCAGCCCCATCCAATAATTGGGGCCTTGCAGCAGTATTCCATGAAGAATCAGTAGCAGTCGAATTGGTGCTGCTGCTACCCACAGTTCGTGATCTCTTTGGGGCCATGAAAACTGAGAATAAGAGTTGGAGAGTTTGTGTTTGGTGTGTAGGAGAGATTTTGTAGAGTGAAAGTGTGTGGGATGTGTATGGAGAGGTTGTACGTATTTATAGGGGAAAATTAGGGTTAGAATTTGATTAGGAGTGGGGATTGTGGCAAGGTATGGGGAGGAAATCGTGGGTTAATGGGTTATATTTTTTTGTGATTTTTTTTTGTTTTTTTGTTTTGTTTTGTTTTTGTTTTTTTTAGGCTGAAAAACAATTTTTCAAAAGACAGGGTCGCACGCGGCCGCCTGGCACCAGCACGCGGGCGCCTGCTAGGCTTCTCGAAAAAAAAAATTCTGTAACTTTTTTTCTGATTTTTTTGGGTTTTTGGATAAAGTACTATATTCTAAGGTGTCCAATGGTCTCATATCTTGGGTTGCCTCCCAAGAAGCGCTTCTTTTATGTCATTAGCTTGACGTGGAGTTATGCGATCAAGTTGACAATAAAATGGCACTAACCACTTCACGGTTTTCCGTATCTCCATAATAGTGCTTCAATCTCTGACCATTTATTTGAATGCTTGGCCCAGATCGTTCTCAAAAATCTCAACCGCTCCATGCAAAAACACAGTTTTGACGATAAATGGTCCAGACCACCTTGATTTCGACTTTCCAGGAAAAAATCGGAGACGAGAGTTGAATAGAAGAACTTGTTGCCCCAGCATGAATGACTTAGGCGATAGCTTCCTATCATGCCACCTTTTTACCTTTTCCTTGTACATTTTGTTGTTTTCGTACGCTTGAAGTCGAAATTCATCAAGTTCATTTAACTGAAGCATTCGCTTCTTCCCAGCTGCATCTAGATCAAGGTTTAACTTCTTCAATGCCCAATAAGCCTTATGATCAAGCTCCGCAGGTAAATGACATCCCTTACCATAGATAAGTTAAAACGGGGACATCCCAAGTGGAGTCTTGTATGCTGTTCTATAAGCCCAAACAGCTTCATCGAGCTTCAAAGACCAATATTTCCTTGATGGACAAGCAACTTTTTCTAGAATGCGCTTGATCTCTCTATTAGACACTTCAGCTTGACCATTAGTTTGCGGATGATAGGCAGTAGCGATGCAATCATTCACATTATAGCGTTGCATCATAGAAATGAACTTATGATTGCAGAAATACGAGCCTTCATCACTTATAATAACTCGTGGCGTTCCAAACCTTGTGAATATCTGCTTATGAAGAAAACTCAACACTACCTTTGCATCATTAGTCGGTAGAGCTTTGACTTCTACCCATTTCGAGACATAATCGACTGCTAGCAAGATGTACTGATTATTGCAGGACGAGATAAATGGTCCCATAAAATTGATTCCCCAAACATCAAAGACCTCAACTTCAAGTAGCACATTTAAAGGCATCTCATCCTTTCTGGAAAGATTCCCAACTCTTTAGCAACGATCACACCTTAAAACGAACTGATGTGCATCCTTAAACAACGTAGGCCAGAAAAAACCTGCTTGAAGAATATGAGCTGCTGTATTTTCTCCACCATAATGTCCACCATAAACTGTGGAATGAAAGTCTCGTAATATCCCCTCCGTCTCACAGAATGAGATACATCTCCTGATGATCTGGTCAGCTCCTTGTCTAAAAAAATATGGTTCATCCTACATGTACCACTTCACCTCAGGCAGAAACTTCTTCTTTTGAGCCGCATTCACATTAGGAGGCATTATATTGATAACAAGATAGTTCACAATATCTACGAATCATGGCTCTTCCTCTTGAATTGCGAACAACTGCTCATCCGAAAAAGATTCGTTGATTAATGTCTTATCATGTGAAGTAGAATTGGGATTCTCCAATCTAGAGAGATGGTCAGCTACTTGATTTTCAGTACCTTTTCAATCCTTAATCTCTAACTCGAATTCATGTAGTAAGAGAACCCAACGAATAAGTCTAGGCTTTGAATCCTTCTTTGAGACCGGATAGCGGATGGCAGCGTGATTAGTGAACACTGTCACCTTTGTCCCAAATAGATAAGATTGAAATTTTTCGAAACCAAAAACTATAGCCAAGAGCTCCTGCTCAGTAGTGGTGTAGTTCAGTAGGGCTCCATTTAGCGTCTTACTAGCATAGTATACCAAATGAAAGATATTAGTCTTTTGCTGCCAAAGAACTGCTCCCACTGCATAATCACTTGCATCACACATCATCTCAAAAGGTTCTCTCCAATCTGGTGCCGTAATAATTGGTACGGTAATTAAACTCTTCTTGAGAGTCTCGAATGCTGCCAAGCATTCATCATCAAATTTGAAAGGCACATCTTTCTCGAGCAAGTTGCACAATGGCTTAGATATCTTAGAGAAGTCCTTGATGAAACGCCGATAAAAACCCGCATGACCAAGAAAACTATGGATTCCTTTCACAGAAATAGGTGGCGAAAGATTTTCAATGATGCCCACCTTGGCTTTATCCACCTCAAGACCTTTACTAGAAACCTTATGCCCAAGAATGATGCCTTATTGCACCATAAAGTGACATTTTTCCCAATTGAGCACCAGATTGGTCTCAACACACCTTTTGAGCACCAAACAGAGATTATTTAAGCATTCATCATACGAATGTCCAAAGACGGAGAAGTCGTCCATGAACACTTCGACATTATTTCCAATCATATCATAGAATATGGCCATCATGCATCTCTGAAAAGTGGCAGGTGCACCACATAAGCCAAAAGAAACTCTGTGAAAAGCAAACGTACCAAATGGACAAGTGAAAGTAGTCTTCTCTTGATCTTCTGGTGCAATGCAAATCTGATTGTAGCCGAAATAGCCATCCAGAAGATAATAATACTCATGACCAGCCAACCTGTCAAGCATCTGATCAATGAATGGAAGAGGGAAGTGATCTTTCCTCGTGGCTTTATTCAACTTTATGTAGTCCATTCATACCCTCCATCATGTGACTGTTTGAGTGGGGATGAGCTCGCTCTTCTCATTTGCTAGCACAATAATACCTCCTTTCTTAGGTACACATTACACGGGGCTCTCCCAAGAACTGTCAGAAATAGGATATATGATTCCTGCATCCAGCCATTTTAAAATTTCTTTCTTCACCACTTCTTTCATAATAGGATAAAGCCTTCGTTGTTGCTCAACAGTCGGCTTGCTACCTTCCTCTAACAGAATTTTATGCATGCAGTACGAAGGGTTGATCCCTTTTATATCTGCTATAGTCCATCCGATGACCGATTTGAATTCTCTCGGAATCCTCAAGAGCTTGTCCTCATCACTACCTGAAAGGTCAGATGCAATAATAACAGGCAAAGTAGATGCATCACCTTAAAAAGGCATACCTCAAGTGTTCAGGCAGTGGTTTAAGCTCCAAAGTATGTGCTTCCCCAATAGATGTTTTGAGTTTTCCCTCAGCATTCTTGAGATCAGTATTTCCAAGAGATTCAAATGGCATGTCTAACTTCCGTTTCCAAGGAGAAACATTCAGATATTGTAACTGCTCATTGCCTTCATCATCTTCACTGTCAAAATCCCCCAATAAGGCTTTTTCTAAGGCATCAGACCTTAGCACATGATCAAGTTCTGAAGCAACTGCAAAATCGACCAAATCCACCTTGAAACACTCCTCATCTTCCGTAGGGAATTTCATCGCATTAAACACATTGAATGTCATATCTTGATCTTGCACCCTCATAGTGTGTTCACCTGTTTGCACATCTATCAAGGTACGGCCTATATCCAAGAAAGGTCTTCCCAAGATTATGGGAATCTTCTTATCTTCCTCGAAATCTAGAATGACAAAATCTGCAGGAAAGATGAGCTTGTCCACCTTTACTAGTACGTCCTCCACGATGCCTCGTGGGTATGTAATTGAACGATCGTCCAATTGTAGAGACATGTAGGTGGGCTTCGGATCAGGCAAATTCAGCTTTTTGAAGATAGACAACGATATCAGATTGATGCTTGCTCCCAAATCGCAAAGGCACTTGTCAAAGGACAACTTGCCAATAGTGCAAGGAATGGTGAAGCTACCTGGATCCTTAAGCTTTGGAGGTAACTTTTGTTGCAACACGGCATTGCACTCTTCCATCAGAGCAACGGTATCAAGATCATCCAGTTTCACCTTCCTCGAAAAAATACCTTTCATGAATTTCGTATAACTAGGCATTTGCTCAAGAGCCTCAGCCAAATGTATGTTGATGTGAAGTTTCTTGAACACCTCCAGAAACTTACCAAATTGCTTGTCCAGCTTTTGTTATGCAATCGCTTGGGAAAAGGTGGTGGAGGATAGAGTTGTTTCTCCCCTGTATTACCCTCAGGCAGAGTGTGTTCAACAGTAGTCTTCCTTGGTCCCCCCTCTTTCTCTTTTTGCATTCCTTTGAATTGGGAAAAGGTGATGGAGGATAGAGTTGTAGCTGCATCAACTTCCAGAATACCTGCTACTTTCCCAGGCATCATCCTTTGAGTTGGGTTTTGATACTCGTTTGCAGCCATAGTTTCAATGAGATTATAGGCCTCAGTATAGCTTTTGGCCCACAAGGCGCCTCCAGAAGCTGCATCGAGAATGGGTCGAGATTGGACCCCCAAACCATTGTAGAAACCAGTGATCACCATCCAGTCAGGCATACCATGATGTGGACACTTTCTCAACATCTCTTTGTAGCGCTCCCAAGCTTCGCACATAGATTCTCCTGGTTGCTGCGCAAACTGAGTAAGAGCACTCCTCATAGCTGCAGTTTTGGCCATTGGATAGAACTTCACCAGAAACTTTTGCGCAAGATTTTTCCAAGTAGTGATGGACCCAGCTGGTAAAGAATGTAACCAGTCCTTAGCTTTATCCCTCAGAGAGAATGGGAAAAGCCTCAGCTTGATAGCCTCATCAGTGACACCATTATATTTGAAAGTACTACAGATCTCGACATAATTCCTGATATGCATGTTGTGTTAGATATATTTGAGATATCATGTCTAATCTGATTTGTGTTTAGTTTTCAAAACTTAACAACAGGACATATCAGGACTTACTGAAATCAGGACTTATTGAAGTCAGAACTTAATATCAAAACTTAAGGCGTCAGAAGATATATATCAGTACTTAAGTGCGAGAAGACTTCAGATAAGGAATGCGGCTGATTTACAGGAGAAGATCTGGACTAAAATAAAAGAAGATATGAATGAAGAGTTAGAAGACTAGAAGACTTGTAGAAGATATGTGATTGATATATTTTAGGAGACAGAATTATATTCCATATCAATTAAAATATATCTTGTAATTATGTACTATATAAACACAGCTTAGGGTTTACACTATATGTGTTATCATTATCGAGAAACATTATTCATTGTAACCTAGCAGCTCTTAGTGATATTGTTCATCACTGAGAGAGAACAACAGTTCTATTATAACAGAGTTTATTTGAATATACTTGATTTTTTTTACATACTTGTGTTGAAATCGATTTGATTGTATAAACACTATATTCAACCCCCTTCTATAGTGTTGTGTGACCCAACAAGTGGTATCAGAGCTTTTCTGTTAACACACATACAGTAAATATCCAAATAACAATCATGTCTGAAGAAACACAAACCCCGACTAAGCCCCCCAAAACTCAAGAAACTCAAAACACTCAAACCCACAGTCGATATGAGACTATTAGGGTTCCCATACTGAGACCTTCTGAGTATCCCATATGGAAAGTGAAGATGGCTATGTTTCTGGAAGCTACAGATCCAAAAAACCTTGACAGAATTAATGAAGGACCATATAAGACTACCAAGCTCTCTGTTGCAGTTGCTGATCAACCAGCAAAGACCATACCAAAGGAGAGAGGTGAATACACACCTGAAGATATCTCATATATTGCCAAGGATGCAAGGGTAAGGCATTTGCTGCATAGTGCCATTGATAATGTCATGTCAAACAGGGTAGTTGGATGCAAGACTGCAAAGGAGATATGGGATGCTTTGGAGACAAGATGCCAGGGAACTGATGCAATCAAAAAGAACAGGAGGACTATTCTCACTCAAGAGTATGAGCACTTTGACTCATTAACTGATTTATATGACAGGTTTGCCAAACTCTTGAATGATCTGTCACTGGTGGACAAGGAATATGATCTTGAAGATTCAAATCTAAAATCCCTTTTAGCTCTTCCTGAAAATTGGGATTTGAAGTCTACTACCATAAGAGACAACTATGACCTTACTGAAACTACTCTTGATGAAATTTATGGTATGCTCAAGACTCATGAACTTGAGATGGATCAAAGGAGCAAGAGGCATGGAAGAAAGTCAAGGACAGTTGCTCTTAAAGCTGAGGAGGAATATCCTAAAGTGGTTGCCTCAAAAAAGGGCAAAGGAAAGGCTCTCATCATAAAGTCTGATTCAGAGTCATCAAATTCTGATGATGATTCAGAAACAAAAAGCTTATCTGAAGTTGATGTTGATGCATAGATGATGCAACTGTGTGCTCTTATGGTGAAGGGTATCACAAAGATAGACTATAGGAAATTCAGAAAGGGAAAGAAGTTTTCCAGGAAAGGTGGAAGTTCTGATAAGAAAGGGTTCAGAAAGTCTGAAGGCAAAGGAGGAAAGTCTGACATAAGAGACAACTCAAATGTCAAATGCTACAATTGTGGTGAAAGAGGCCACATATCTCCTAACTGCAAGAAAGGAAAAAGTGATAAAGGCAAGGCACTTGTCACAAAGAAGAAAAGATGGACAGACACTTCAGATTCTGAAGATGAGAAGAACTATGCCTTGATGACAAATGTTGATAGCAGTACTGACACTACTGAATTGAAGGTACTTCAAACAACTTTTGATTTTCATACTGATGATATTACTGAGTTGAGATTATATCTTAAACTAATGTTCATTAGTTTTAGAGATCAGACTTTAACATGTGAAAGATTAACATCTGAAAGTCTTGCTCTTAGAAACAGTAATGACTATTTAGAAAAGTAGTTAGTTTTTCTTCATTAAACTAAGAAAGAAAGAGATGAGACTTTGTATGTTAGAGATGAAGTGATAAAAATGAATGAATCTCTAAAAATTGATTTAGAAAAGGAAAGAGAGATTATCAGAACTTGGACTAACTCTGGCAGAACAACTCAGAATTTACTAAGTAGTGGAAACTGGAAAGAGGGCTTAGGTTATGGAGATGATAAAAGTGAGAAAGGAAGTATGCAAATTGAGCCAATTATTGTTAAACAGACTGCTAAGCCAAAGGTAAATCATGTTAAATTTGTAGGAAAAACTGTAATGTCTGATTCTGAAAAGATTAAAGACTCTAAGACAAAAGTAAAAGAAAAGTCAACTTCTGAAAAATTAAAATAGGATAAACCAGCTGAAGTAAACATAGGCTTAATGACAAAGATGCAACTTAAGCATAAACTGAAAGAGATTAGAAATGTGAACAAGGTAAAGGAAGCTAGGAAAAATAGGAATATAAAGAAAGGTGTGAATAAAAGCAATAATTATATGCATGTTCCTAATGCTCCTAGAAAGATATGTTATAACTGTGGAAACTCTAACCATCTTGCTTCTTTTTGCAGGAAAAATAAAGATATAAACTCTTTACCTCCTAGATCAGAAATTAAGAGTCAGTCTGTTAGGTTTAAACCATAAAATCCTTATTTTCATTGTGGTAGTTTATGCCATTCCATTTATACTTGTAAGGATTATCATAGTTTGTACTATGATTATAATCAGATAAAACCTTCTTTAAAGAAAGTTAGTGTAAATCCTTCTAGTGTAAATTCTGATGCAAAGTCTGATATAAAGTCTGATAAACAGCATGTAAGCATAAACTCTGAAATTAAATCCGCTGCAAATGCTAACAAACTTAAAAAGGCCAAAGGATTCAAGCAAGTCTGGGTCCTTAAAACTAATAAATAGTGGTCTTTGTGATTGAAGGGAAACAGGAAAAATATCCTAATTCTGGACAGTGGATGTAATATCCGGGATATATCATGTAATTATTTTTTATACTAAAAAATTATTATGTATGTTCAGTATTTATTCTATGAATTATTTGTTAAGTATTAAATATGTTTGGATGTTTAAAAATAATATTAATTGAGTATTTTAATTTTTATATATCCAAAATAAAATATAGATAATTATCATATCTTTCTAATTATTTTTATGTTGATTCATGATTTTATAAGAAATATATGGAGTTTATAAAATCTTTTTTCCGAGTATTTAAAAACTATTTTATACAATCGGGAACCAACCGACGTCATCCGTTTTTACGTTTTGATAACCCGAAACTCTTCCGAGAACTCCTTCCAAACCTAATTAAAATATTCGGAGCATTTTCCATGTTTCGACTTTTTCGATCCGGCGTACGGTTTGTCCTGTGCGGGTCCCGGCGCAATATTTTCGATACATTATTCATTTTGGTAAATCAATAAAACTCGTACCAGGCGCTGAGACCAACACCGCAGTACAAATTGTACCGGTTTGGATAATTATCCCGAAAACCGGTACCGTTTGGGTCAGTTTTTATAAATAAACATACCATTTTGTATTTGGAATGATCCAACGGGATACTAATTTTCATTAATTATAAATAGCATTTACCGTATTTTATTTCGTACCGAAAATCATTTGCTGACAGTAATTATATAATTTTCCAGAGAAAATTCATATATTCATAAACCTTTCTGAGAATCAAACAGCAGTTTGAAGGTGTTAGTGATCTCTGTTTTCAAAGCTTGGGTAACCTAAACGAAGGTCTCGGAGTGTTCTATCAATTTCTTCAAGTTTCAGAACTGCAGAATCAAAGGTTTATTTTCTGTAAATTTATTTATTTTCGAATTATTTTGATTAAAAATATGAATTTTTGTTCGGATGATTATTTGAATGATTTGATGATTGCATGTTGTAGAGCTTGTTTTCCTGATGATTTTGATATATTATATGACTGATTTGGAGTTCAGTAACATGTTCAAAATTGAGTTTCATTTTCGAATTTTGAAATTAGGGTTTATAATTCGTTTGAATGTTCTTAATTGAATTTGGGGGTTTCTCATTTCGGGATAACCAGATGTTCTAGAGGGGTGGGTTGTGTTCCTTATGAAATTTGCAATCGAATCGTATAAGTCTTGCTAATCGACGAGGTCTGTAGAGGAGGGAGTTGTGATTTTAAAGTTACGTCGAGTTCGCCGGAAACCAGCGAACTTCCCGGCCATTTTCCAGCCAACTCAAGGATTGTTAGTATGAATTGATGGCATGGTTGTGTTCCTGGTGTTGTGTAGATGTGATCTGGAGGTGGTGGTGGCCTGAGCATCCCTGGATCGATTTCTCCGGCGAAACAGGGTGTTTTCCGGCGACCCCCCTGTCAAATTATAGTTTAGTACCTGGACCTTTGGGGACGATGCAGTTTGGTCCCTGAAGTTTCCAGAGTTTGCAAGAATATGATTCATGTTTTAAAAATGTTTAAAAATCATATTCTCCATGTACTTTAATTATAAAAATTCGTTTTTAATTTCTGAAAATTCCAAAAATTATTTTTAATTCAAAAATAAATCTGAATTAATTAGTTAATTAATTTTAGTTGATAATTAATTGATTAATTAGTCAATTAATTCGAAAATTAATTGATTAATTGATTTAATTAATTATTAATTGATTTTAATTAATTATTTAATTAGACTTAATTATTTAAAAATGATTTAAAAATTCCGAAAAATAGTTTCGAGCTTTAAAATATTATTTTAAATTGGTTTCAAGGCTCGATAATTATTATAAAACTGTTTTGAAGCCAGAATTGACCAACCGTACCTTGTTTATTACTTTAAAATTGATCAAACGACCCGTTTTAATTCCGAAAAATGTTTTAAATATTATTTTAAATACCCGAAAGCCTGTTTATGACTCGAGACTCCTTTATAAATGATATATCATTGATTGTTTGACGTGTTATGTGCTATATGTGACTTGTTGGTTGACTGTCGGTCTATATGTTCAGTGTTTACTTGTTTATAGCGTAACTTTCAATCCGTTAATCGGATTTGGGTAAAACGAAGGATAGATAGAAGTGTATGTCGAATAGAATCGTATAAGTTGAATATTGATAGATACTTATGTTATGTGAGCAGAAGAGGTAAGGCTTAGAAAAGGGAAGCAGATAGTCGAGGAGTAGACGATTGTAATTGGAAATTAGTGTAGTAGAGCAAGCTAGTACCAGGCAAGTGTTCTGAACTTTCTCAAGATATATTGTAGTTGATTGATAGTCCTGTTTATTGCAAGTGCTTTGAAGCACTGAACCCAAAACCCTGATTCCAGTTATTGATCTTGAGCCGTAAACCTTATTCTTTCTAAACCATTGATTGTTGTACACCCAAATACGAACCACAAATATACGATACTACTCCATAAATACATACAAACTAAATACCAAACACTGAATCGAATTACTTACCTACTTAAACCATTGTACCTTATGCTTTGAAAGACCAATTCCTGGTAACCCTGAAATAATGATTCCTTTGTTATCCAATTTTTTCATTACCTAACAGTCAAGCTTTAAAATTGCCATACTGATCCCTTGTAAAGATTGAAACCATTTCATTATCGAACATCCAATATTGTTTATGATTCTGTTTATTGCTTTACATTGTTTATTCTGTTATTATGTTAGAATTGGATTGTTTTATAAAATTGTGGACCAGATTCGTGGTCAGACCATATAAATGGTCAAGTTAGGCCAATGTGTGCCTTGGATCCAGTAGTTAGAGTAGTGATGTGTGCTTTGCTCGGGGTTAGTGCGTGACTGATCAGCAGCCTAATCTTGGTTTTTAAAATAAAAATATAATATCCAATTCTAAATCATAATCCATTGTTCACTTGATATCATAACCCTTTTCACTTGATGATCCTTATTCTCAATTTTGTCATTGTGACTTGCTGAGCTAGTTAGCTCATTTGTGCGATGTTGTTTATGTTCTTTTTCAGTTAAGAAGGAACCAGTTGGTAGCGAGGATCCCTAGTCCAGCGCGAGAGCTAGGGGTTCAGGTTGATCGAGTTAAGCTAGTAGGCATCTTTTGAGATAATTTAAGCTTGTAAAAGTTTCTAATAATGTTTAATACTCAGTTTTTAAGTTTGAATAGTTGGGGTTTGGACGGTTTGTAATATAAGTGTGTGTTTGGCTTATGTGCATACTTTAACCTGTTGCGGTCCGTGGTAGTTGGTAAGTAGGGTCACTGCATATTATTATTATTATCTTTATTATTGTTATAAGCAGGTTATAAATAAGGTGTGTGTGTGTGTGGACCCCAAACTTCTGACCCGAGTTTGGAAGGCGCCACAGGTTTGGTATCAGAGCTACAGGTTATAAGTCACTGACACAAACCTAGTTAGACGGGAATGGGTAAAGGGTTAGGATTAGAAGTAAGGAATAGAGAAATAGAATATCGAGAGGTTGAGCGCTAAGGTATAATAGGTATTAGTATGATTCGCGTCGTGGTTCAAGATTCTTATATTGTGATATGATTTCAGATAGCAGCGATGGCCAACTCTTTCATCCATGTATCAGCTGATCACTCAAAGCCCTCAGTTGGAGTACCATCTTCAGATCCACGTCATGTTGTTCCACCAGCATTGGCTATTGTACCTCCACCTGTGTTGCAGCCCGTACCACTGTAGGCTATTCCACCCCCAGGCATGAGGCCACCTATCAGAGGACCCCCACCAGCTGATTCAGATTCCACTTGACATTCAGTTGTGAGTTCCCCATTCCAGTCTACATTGCATCCAATTCCTTATTATCGGTATGAGGCTCTTTTGTTGGAGCGTGATTCCTTGTTGGCCCAGATCCGAGAGCTGCAGCATATCATCAGGACTACAAATGTTGATCGTAGTGCGAGGGAGCTTCGAGAGGAGATCCATGTGACACGGAGGATTCTTGAGGCTAGGCTACATGGAGCTACACTACCTGGACGAGGCCCTGATGCACTTATGGGATGGGCTAGTGAAGTGATGGAGGACTTAGAGAGGCTAGGAGGACCAGAATTTCCTTGGAGTTGAGCCAGAGATCCAGAGATGGAGATGCTGATCAGAGTTGTTATGGTTGTGTAGTATGTATAGTACTGTGTAGTATGTATCAGTAGACTTTTGAGTTATATTTATAGACTAAATCTGCTGACTAGTGAGTAGGTTGTTGTACCCTTTTGCTTTTACTTCCGAAGCGTCTTTACGCTTGTACTACCTAAAACTTTTGATCTATATATATCAGTACCTTTTCTTTTCCAGCATTGCCATTTACTTTACTGTATCTGTTTTACTTTACCTTATTTATTGAACCAATTATACTCCTGTGATACCATGTACCCTGTTCCCTTAACTGTTTATATTCTGTAAAGAAGCATGCAATTTACTTAGTTCAACTATTACAACTGTTTTCAAAAAGAGATATTTTTGTTTTACCAAAACTTTTCTTTTATGCAAAGGATTTGATTTAAAAGCTAAATAAGTTGTTTGATTCTTTACAGAAAATGCCTCCCAGAAGAAATACCCGCACCAACACCCAGAATGAAGAAACCAACAACAACAATAACAACCAAGATGATACAAACCAGAATGTAAACCCAGGACCCATAGACCCAGCAATAGCCCAGATTATCCAAATCTTGGCCCAATAAACAGTTCACCTGGAACAACAACAACAAAGACAGACCAATCCCCAGGTAACTTTCAAAACTTTTCAAGCGGTAAACCCACCAGAATTCAAGGGTTTCTTAGATCCGAATGAAGCAAATGTTCGGATAAAGGAAATAGAGAAGTCGTTTGCTCTAGTGAAAGTGAAGGAAAAACAGAAGGTTGAGTTTGCGAGTTATTACTTGAAGAATGAGGCCACCTACTGGTGGGAGACTGTGAAGACATTGGAAGGTACAGATGTTATTACTTGGGAGAGGTTTAAGGAATTGTTTTTAGAAAAGTATTTTCCTCAGTTTGTTCAGGATCAGATGGAACTGAAGTTTTTAGAATTAAAGCAAGGAAATATGTCGGTGGCAGATTATGAGAGTAAGTTTGAAGAGTTGTCAAGGTATATGCCGTCATATGTGGATACTAACAGGAAGAAGGCTAAGAGATTCCAGCAAGGTCTGAAGCCATGGATCAGAGGAAAGGTAGCCATTTTTGAGTTGGATACCTATGCAGGAGTTGTACAGAAGGCCATGATTGCAGAGACAGAGAGTGAGATGTCACAAAAGGAAAAAGAAAGTAAGAAGAGGAAGTCCGAAGGGAATGAAGGTCAGTCACAACCAGGGAAGTTTCCAAATTTTAAGAAGGGCAAGTTTCAGCTAGGGAGAAATTTTAACTTCAGAAGGCAAAATGCAGGCGACGGAGGCCAGGGCAACCGTCCAGCCAATGTAAATCAGCCGAATCAGTTAAGGTTAACTTTTCCAAATTGTCAGGTATGTGGGAAGAAGCATGGAGGAGTTTGTAACAAGTTGAATGTAGTTTGTTTCAAGTATAACCAAAAAGGGCACTATTCGAGGGAGTGCCGAAATCAGCCAGCAAAAAAGGATCAGCCTATCCGGAATTTAGTAGTGAAGGTTCCAGCCATTGGATTTACGTGCTCTAAATGTGGAAAGCCATGACATATAGCCAGGGACTACAAGACACCAGCCCCAGTTAGTAATGCATTGAGGATTATGGGATCTATCCCAGCAGTGAATGAGACTCCAAGGGCTAGAGTTTTTGATATGTCTGTGAAGGACGCTATCCAGGATACTGATGTCGTGGCAGGTACGCTTAATGTGAATTCTTTATGTGCCAAAGTGTTAATAGATTCGGGAGCAACTCGATCGTTTGTTTCTCAAGATTTTGTTAGTAAGTTAAATTGTTCAGTTGAGTATCTAAATGAAATAATGACTGTGGAATTAGCAAATCAAGAACGTGTATCTGTTAATCAAGTTTGTGGGAATTGTGAGATTGAGATTTCTGGTAGTAAGTTTTGTGTAGATTTGATACCATTTAAGTTAGGAGAATTTGACGTTATCTTGAGGAATGGATTGGTTATCTAAGCACGATGCCCAGATAGATTGTCGAAATAAGAAGGTAACGGTGAAGACGCCAGACGAAAGGATAGTAACGTTCAAGGGCCAGAAGCAAGCAAAGAAGTTCTTAACGATGATTCAAGCCAAGAAGTTACTACGACAAGGATGCGAGCATTTCGTGGCATATGTGATTGATAGAAGTCAGGAGCCAGTAAAACTTGAAGATATTCCAGTAGTTAATGAATTTCCAGACATGTTTCCCGATGAGTTACCAGGACTTTCTCCAGATAGAGAAATTGAATTTGTGATTGACTTAGCACCTGGAACAGAACCAGTATCCAAGGCCCTGTATAGAATGGCGCCCGTTGAGATGAAGGAACTAGCGAAGCAATTGCAAGAGTTTTTAGAAAAAGGAGTAATCAGACCCATTGTATCCCCGTGAGGTGCACCGGTATTATTTGTCAAGAAGAAAGATGGAAGCATGAGACTGTGCATTGATTATCGGGAGCTCAACAAGCTTATAATCAAAAATAAGTATCCGTTACCTAGAATTGATGATTTGTTTGACCAATTGAAGGGAGCTAAGTACTTCTCCAAGATCGAATTAAGATCGGGATATCATCAACTAAAGATTAAGCCAGAAGATATGCCAAAGACAGCTTTCAGGATGAGGTATGGACATTATGAATTTTTAGTGATGTCTTTTGGATTAACCAATGCCCCGGCAGCGTTTATGGACCTGATGAACATAATTTTTAAGGAATATTTGGACAATTTTGTTATTGTGTTTATAGAAGACATTTTAATTTATTCAAAGACAGAAGAGGATCATGCAGCACATTTAAGAACAGCTTTGGAGATTTTAAGGAAAAAGAAGTTATATGCTAAATTTTTGAAGTGTGAATTTTGGCTACAAGAGGTTCAGTTCTTAGGACACATAGTCAGTAATAAAGGGATCAAAGTGGACCCAGCAAAGATTGAAGCAATTACAAATTGGGAAAGACCGAGAACACCAAAAGAGGTAAGAAGTTTCTTGGGATTGTCGGGATATTATCGTCGATTCGTTCAAAATTTCTTAAGGATTGCAACACCATTGACAAAGCTTACATGGAAGATTGAAAAGTTTATATGGAACGATAAATGCGAAGAAAGTTTTCAGGAATTGAAGCAACGATTAATCACGGCACCTGTTTTGTCACTTCCAGACGATCAAGGAAATTTCGTAATCTATAGTTATGTTTCTCATAAAGGACTCGGATGTGTTCTGATGCAGCACGATAAAGTGATTGCGTATGCGTCAAGGCAACTGAAACCACACGAACAGAAATATCCTACTCATGATTTGGAGCTAGCAGCCATAGTTTTCGCTTTGAAAATTTGGAGACATTATCTATATGGAGAAAAATGCAAGATTTACACGGATCATAAAAGCTTAAAGTACATATTCACACAGAAGGAGCTTAATATGAGACAGAGGAGATGGTTAGAATTGATCAAAGATTATGACTGTACAATTAATTATCATCCCGGTAAAGCGAACATTGTAGCGGACGCGTTGAGTCGGAAGGAAAAGTTAAATGTGTTATCAGTACCCGAAGAAATATATAAGGAATTTCAGAAACTGGAATTGGAGATTAGAGTTTGCAAGCCTGATGAAGCAAAAGTGTATAGTATGACTTTCCATCCGGAGTTGTTAGAAAAGATAAAGAAGTGTCAAGAAGAAGTAATGGATCAGGACATAAACCGTTTGGTAGGTGAAGAATTGTGCACGCAAAAGGACGATCAAGGTATTCTTAGGTTTTCTTCTTGAATTTGGATTCCACCGGTAACGGAGTTAAAGAATGAAATTTTACAGGAAGCTCATAGTTCAAGGTATTCAATCCATCCAGGGAGTACCAAAATGTACAGAGATTTAAAGGAAAATTATTGGTGGCCAAATATGAAGAGGGAAATTGCGGAATGGGTTAGCAGATGTTATACATGTCAGAGAGTTAAAGCAGAGCATTAGAGACCAAGTGGATTGCTACAGCCATTGGAGATTCCAGAGTGGAAGTGGGAGCATATTGCCATGGATTTTATAGTTGGATTACCAAGGACAAAAGCTAATCATGATGCCATCTGGGTTATAGTGGATAGACTTACCAAGTCAGCTCATTTTCTGCCTATAAATGAAAGATTTTCACTCGATAAATTGGTCCATATGTACCTGAAGGAAATTGTAGTTCATCATGGAGTTCCTGTGTCTATCGTATCCGATCGAGATCCAAGATTTAATTCAAGATTTTGGAAGAGTTTTCAAGAATGTTTGGGAACGAGACTGAATATGAGTACGGTTTACCATCCACAGACGGACGGCCAGAGTGAAAGAACGATCCAGACAACTGAAGACATGTTATGTGTTTGTGCTATTGATTTTAAAGGAAGTTGGGACGAGCATTTACCCCTGGTAGAATTTGCTTACAACAACAGTTATCACGCCAGTATTGGGATGCCACCCTATGATGCCCTTTATGGACGCAAATGCAGATCTCCAGTGTATTAGGACGAGGTAGGACAACGCAAAATACTTGGACCTGAATTAGTGCAGCAGACAAAGGAAGTTGTTGAAGTTATCCAGAAGAGATTGATAGCAGCACAAAATCATCAAAGGAAATATGTAGATCAATCAAGGAAAGACATGGAATTCGAAGAAGGAAATTTGGTATTATTGAAAGTATCACCATGGAAGGGAATAACGAGATTTGGAAAGAAAGGAAAACTGAGCCCAAGATACATTGGACCTTTTGAGATTTTAAAGCGCGTTGGCAAAGTAGCTTACGAGTTGGCGTTACCTCCTCACATGGAGCACATTCACAATGTTTTTCATGTATCGATGCTTAAGAAGTATAATCCAGACTCCAGGCATGTAATAGAATATGAGCCAATAGAGCTTCAGGCAGATTTGTCATATGTAGAAAGTCCGATAGAAATTCGAGAGGAAAGAGAGAAAGTATTAAGAATAAAGTGGTAAAGCTAGTAAGAGTATTGTGGAGAAACCCAAAGGTTGAAGAATAAACCTGGGAGTTAGAAAGTGATATGAGAGCAAAGTACCCTCATTTGTTTTCTTAGGAGATTCTGAGGACAGAATCCTTTTAAGGGGGGAAGGATGTAATATCCGGGATATATCGTGTAATTATTTTTGCTAATAAATAATTATTATGTATGTTTAGTATTTATTCTGTGAATTATTTGTTAAGTGTTAAATGTGTTTGGATGTTTAAAAATAATATTAATTGAGTATTTTAATTTTTATATGTATAAAATAAAATATAGATAATTGTCATATCTTCCTAATTATTTTTATGTTGATTTATGATTTTATAGGAAATATATGGATTATATAAAATCTTTTTTCCGAGTATTTAAAAACTATATTTTACAATCGGGAACCAACCGATGTCATCCGTTTTTACGTTTTTATAACCCGAAACTCTTCCGAGAACTCCTTCATAACCTAATTGCAATATTCCGAGCATTTTCCATGTTTCGATTTTTTCGATCTGGCGTACGGTTTGTCCTATGCGGGTCCCGGCGCAACATTTTCGATACATTATTCGTTTTGATAAATCAATAAAACTCGTATTATTTATAAACGGGATCTTTTTATTAAACTATCACATATATCACCTCGTAATATGTGTAACCAGACGTTGAGACCAAGACCGCAGTACAAATTGTACCGGTTTGGATAATTATCCCGAAAACCGGTACCGTTTGGATCAGTTTTTATAAATAAACGTACCATTTTGTATCTGGAATGATCCAACGGGATACTAATTTTCCGTAATTATAAATAGCCTTTACCGTATTTTATTTCGTACCGAAAATCATTTGCAGACAGTAATTATATAATTTTCCAGAGAAAATTTATATATTCATAAACCTTTCTGAGAATCAAACAGCAGTTTGAAGGTGTTGGTGATCTCTGTTTTCAAAGCTTGAGTAACCAAAACGAAGGTCTCGAGTGTTCTATCAGTTTCTTCAAGTTTCAGAACTGCAGAATCAAAGGTTTATTTTCTGTAAATTTATTTATTTTCGAATTATTTTGATTAAAAATATGAATTTTTGTTCGGATGATTGTTTGAATGATTCGATGATTGCATGTTGTAGAGCTTGTTTTCCTGATAATTTTGATATATTATATGACTGATTTGGAGTTCAATAACATGTTCAAAATTGAGTTTGATTTTCGAATTTTGAAATTAGGGTTTATAATTCGTTTGAATGTTCTTAATTGAATTTGGGGGTTCCTTATTTCGGGATAACCAGATGTTCTAGAGGGGTGGGTTGTGTTCCTTATGAAATTTGCATTCGAATCGTATAAGTCTTGCTAATCGATGAGGTCTGTAGAGGAGGGAGTTGTGATTTTAAAGTTACGTCGAGTTCGCCGAAAACCGGCGAACTTCCCGGCCATTTTTCGGCCAACTTAGGGATTGTTAGTATGAATTGATGGCATGGTTGTGTTCCTGGTGTTGTGTAGATGTGATCTGGAGGTGGTGGTGGCCTGAACATCCCTGGATCGATTTTTCCGGCGAAACAGGGTGTTTTCCGGCGACCCCCTGTCAAATTACAGTTTAGTGCCTGAACCTTTGGGGACGATGCAGTTTGGTCCCTGAAGTTTCTAGAGTTTGCAAGAATATGATTCCTGTTTTAAAAATATTTAAAAATCATATTCTCCATTTATTTTAATTATAAAAATTTGTTTTTAATTTCTGCAAATTCCAAAAATTATTTTTAATTCAAAAATAAATCTGAATTAATTAGTTAATTAATTTTAGTTAATAATTAATTGATTAATTAGTCAATTAATTCGAAAATTAATTGATTAATTGATTTAATTAATTATTAATTGATTTTAATTAATTATTTAATTAGATTTAATTATTTAAAAATGATTTAAAAATTCCAAAAAATAATTTCGAGCTTTAAAATATTATTTTAAATTGGTTTCAAGGCTCGATAATTATTATAAAATTGTTTTGAAGCCAGAATTGGCCAACCGTACCCTGTTTATTACTTTAAAATTGATCCAACGACCCGTTTTAATTCCAAAAAATGTTTTAAATATCATTTTAAATACCCGAAAGCTTGTTTATGACCCGAGACTCCTTTATAAATGATATATCATTGATTGTTTGACGTGTTATGTGCTATATGTGATTTGTTGGTTGACTGTCGGTCTATATGTTCGGTGTTTACTTGTTTATAGCGTAACTTTCAATCCGTTAATCGGATTTGGGTAAAATAAAGGGTAGATAGAAGTGTATGTCGAATAGAATCGTATGAGTTGAGTATTGATAGATACTTATGTTATGTGAGCAGAAGAGGCAAGGCTTAGGAAAGGGAAGCAGATAGTCGAAGAGTAGGCGATTGTAATTGGAAATTAGTGCAATAGAGCAAGCTAGTACCAGGCAAGTGTTCTGAACTTTCTCGAGATATATTGTAGTTGATTGATAGTCCTGTTTTATATTGCAAGTGCTTTGAAGCTCTGAACCCAAAACCCTGATTCCAGATATTGATCTTGAGTCGTAAACCTTATTCTTTCTAAACCATTGATTTTTGTACACCCAAATACGAACCACAAATATACGATACTACTCCACAAATACATACAAAATAAATACCAAACAGTGAATCGAATTACTTACATACTTAAACCATTGTACCTTATGCTTTGAAAAACCTATTCCTGGCAACCCTGAAATATTGATTCCTTTATTATCCAATTCTTTCACTACCTAACAGTCAAGCTTTGAAATTGCCATACTGATCCCTTGTAAAGATTGAAACCATTTCATTATCGAACATCCAATGTTGTTTATGATTCTGTTTATTGCTTTACATTATTTATTCTGTTATTATGTTAGAATTGGATTGTTTTATAAAATTGTGGACCAGATTCGTGGTCAGACCATATAAATGATCAAGTTAGGCCAATGTGTGTCTTGGATCCAATAGTTAGAGCAGTGTTGTGTGCTTTGCTCGGGGTTAGTGCGTGACTGATCAGCAGCCTAACCTTGGTTTTTAAAATAAAAATATAATATCCAATTCTAAATCATAATCCATTGTTCACTTGATATCATAACCCTTTTCACTTGATGATCCTTATTCTCAATTTTGTCATTGTGACTTGCTGAGCTAGTTAGCTCATTTGTGCGATGTTGTTAATGTTCTTTTCCAGTTAAGAAGGACCCATTTGGTAGCGAGGATCCCCAGTCCAGCGCGAGAGCTAGGGGTTCAGGTTGATCGAGTTAACCTAGTAGGCATATTTTGACATAATTTAAGTTTGTAAAAGTTTGTAATAATGTTTAATACTCAGTTTTTAAGTTTGAATAGTTGGGGTTTGGACGGTTTGTAATATAAGTGTGTGTTTGGCTTGTGTGCATACTTTAACCTGTTGCTGTCTGTGGTAGTTGGTAAGTAGGGTCACTGCATATTATTATTATTATCTTTATTATTGTTATAAGCAAGTTATAAATAAGGTGTGTGTGTGTGGACCCCAAACTTCTGACCCGGGTTTGGAGGGCGCCACAGTGGATGTTCAGGACATATGACTGGAAATAAAGCCCTGTTATCAGACTTTGTGGAGAAAGCTGGCCCAGGAGTTTCTTATGGAGATGGAAACATGGGAAAAACTCTGGGATATGGCAATATCAATCTTGGCAATGTCATTATTGAATCAGTAGCTCTTGTCTCAAGACTTAAACATAATCTGCTAAGTGTGAGTCAAATTTGTGACAGAGGTTATCATGTGGATTTCTTTGAAGAACACTGTGAAGTTGTAAGTAATTCAACAGGCAAAGTAGTTCTGAAAGGTTACAGGCATGGTAACATTTATGAAGCCATACTTTCAACAAACTCTGATGGTTCTGCAATATATCTGTTGAGTAAAGCATCAATTGAAGAAAGATGGAATTGGCACAAGAGACTCTCTTATTTAAATTTCAACAACATAAATGAGCTAGTAAAGAAAGATCTTGTGAGAGGACTGCCAAAATCAGTATTTTCTCCTGATAGCCTTTGTGATTCATGTCAAAAGGCAAAACAAAGAAAATCTTCATTCAAGAGTAAAACTGAATCCTCAATTCTTGAGCCTTATCACTTACTGTATGTTGATCTATTTGGTCCAGTCAATGTCATGTCCATTGCAAAGAAGAAATATGTTATGGTTATATTGGATGAGTTCACAAGATACACTTGGGTGTATTTCTTGCACAAGAAGAATGAAACTGCATCTACTCTAACTGATCATGTCGGAAAGCTGGATAAATTGGTCAAAGATTCTGTTAAAATCATAAGAAGTGATAATGGCACTGAGTTTAAGAATTCAATAATGGAAGAGTTCTGTAAATAGCATAGAATAAAGCAGAAATTTTCTGCACCCGAAACTCCACAGCAAAATAGAGTTGTAGAAAGAAAGAACAGGACTCTCATTGAAGCTGCACGAACTATGCTTGATGAAGCAAAGCTGCCAACCTACTTTTGGGCTGAAGTTGTACAAACTGCTTATTTTACACAAAATATACACTCATAAACAAGCATGGAAAAACACTATATGAGATGGTGAAGAAAAAGAAGCCAAATCTGAAATACTTTCATGTATTTGGATGTAAGTATTTTGTTCTTAAGACTCATCCTGAACAGCTGTCAAAATTTGATCTAAAAGCTGATGAAGGAATTTTTGTTGGATATCCACTTTCCACAAAAGCCTTCAGAGTCTACAATTTAAGAACAAGGGTTGTCATGGAATCTATCAATGTATCTTTTGATGATAAAAAGATTACTGGGCTTGAAGATTTCAATGATCATGATTAGTTGAGATTTAAAAACGAAGATTTAAATTCTGATTCTATAAATTTTGATGGCTTAAATCCTGATCATGTAAGTTCTGACGGGTTAAATTCTGATGTCATTGAAATTGTGGTAACTACTCCAAGGAAAATGCACCTGTTCAGGGGGAGCAAGCTGAAGATCCTACCGCAACTCAAGATTCTCAAGAAGCATCAGAACCTGTCAATGGCTCTTCAAGTTCTGATTCATCAAGTTCTGATGAGCCAAATTCTGATATTTTTAGAAGCTCTGATTCTTCAAATCCTGAAGGATCAAACTCAAATTCTGAAGTCTCAGAGAGCATAACTACAGGGGGAGCATCAGAAAATGCTGATGGAGACAGCATGGATCATGGGGAAGGATCCAATTCTAGAAATCAACTTCCATCTGCAAGAAAGTGGACCAAATCACATACACCTAACTTAATAATTGGAGATCCTGAAGCAGGTGTCAGAACTAGAACAACAACATCAAATGAATTTCTCTATCATTCCTTTCTATCTCAGACTGAACCAAAGAAAGTGAAAGAAGCTCTTCAAGATGTTGATTGGGTGCAAGCCATGCAAGAAGAGTTAAATGAATTTGAAAGAAATAAGTCTGGACCCTAGTGCCAAGACCAAAGAACAGATCAATTGTGGGCACAAAATGGGTGTTCAGAAACAAAACTGACAGTGATAGCATAATTACAAGAAACAAAGCAAGGTTGGTTGCTAAAGGATACTCTCAATAAGAGGGTATTGATTATGATTAAACATTTGCACCAGTTGCTAGATTGGAATCCATAAGAATCTTTTTGGCTTATGTTGCTCACAAGAAGTTTAAAGTCTTTCAAATGGATGTAAAAAGTGCTTTTATCAATGGAGAATTGGAAGAAGAGGTATATGTTGAACAAACTCCAGGATTTGTAGATCCAAAATTTTCTAATCATGTCTACAGACTTGATAAAGCACTTTATGGCCTTAAGCAAGCTCCAAGAGCATGGTATGAGACTTTAGCTCAATTTCTTCCGAAAAGTGGATTTAACAGAGGCGCAATTGATAAAACACTGTTCTACCTCAACCATGGAAAGGACTTACTTTTGGTACAGATATATGTTGATGAGATCATCTTTGGCTCTACAAATGCCAAACTATGTGAAAGGCTTACAAAACTAATGTAGTCAAGATATCAAATGAGTATGATGGGAGAACTTAGCTATTTTCTGGGACTTCAAGTCAAGCAAAATGAAGAAGGTACTTTCATAAATCAATCCAAGTACACCAGAAATTACTGAAGAAATTTGGAATGCAAGACTATTCAAATACATCCACTCCCATGGCCACTGCAACCAAGTTAGATAAAGATACTGGAGCATCAGTAGATATTACTAACTACAGTGGCATGATTGGCTCTTTACTCTATTTAACTACAAGTAGACCTGATATCATGTATGCTACTTGTCTTTGTGCAAGATTTCAGGTTGATCCAAGAGAACCTCATCTAATAGATGTGAAAAGAATTTTCAAGTACCTCAAGGGTACAGCTGATCTAGGATTGTGGTATCCTAGAGAATCAGATTTTAATCTAATAGGTTACTCAGATGCAGATTTTGCAGGATGCAAAATAGACAGGAAAAACACTAGTGGAAGCTGCCAATTTCTTGGAGGCAGATTGGTTTCTTGGTTTAGCAAGAAACAGAAATCAATTTCCATATCAACTGTAGAAGCGGAATATATTGCTGCAGGAAGCTGTTATGCACAGATTCTTTGGATGAAGAATTAGCTACTAGACTATGGGTTAGAATTTTCTAAAATACCCATTTAATGTGATAATTAACGTGCTATTTCTATGACAGAAAATCTAGTTCAACACTCAATGACAAAGCACATCAGCATTAGGTACCATTTCATAAGGGAACATGTAATGGAAGGTACAGTGGAATTGCATTTTATTCCAATAGATCAACAACTAGCAAATATCTTCACAAAACCACTATGTGAAGCTACTTTTACAAGACTGATAAATGAACTTGGGATGGTTCCAGATTCTTTCTCAAAATCTGCTTAGTTTTTGTTCTCATGCATCAGACTTTATGATCATTATTTACAGATTGTCTTATAATCATGTAATATATACTTTAACTGTAATATATTAAATATTGATTGTTATCTGATGTGATTTTATATACTCTGATAGTGTTTTGGAATGTTCTGTGACTATTCAATCCAATGAGGATTACTGTGCTAGATGCTGACCTAGTAGTCTTTAACATACTAGAAATCCCATGTTTGAATTAGTTGTTTATGTGGAATTTCATTAACACAAGCAAATTTTGATTTTTAATTTAGTCAAATTTACTTTGTGTATCTTATTACTAAGTCACAAACTAGATTCTTGCTTCTTATCTGTCAAATTCTTATGTCAGTAAATCTTGAGGATGAACTACATGCTTGATAAGCCTCACTTATCTGCAGAAAAGAAAAGAAAAGAAAATCAAAATCAAGTACTCCTTTGAGATCTAGAGTAATATATAGGGGTGAGCAAAAAACCGCACAAATCGCAAAAATCGCTCGCACCGCACCAATCTGCACCGCAAAATGCGGTTTTTAATTTTCGTGTTGCAGTTTGAATTTTTAATAAACTGCGCGGTGCGGTGCGGGTTGTGGTTTTAAATTTCTGAAATATGGTTCAAATCGCACCGCACCGCAATATTTAATATATATATATATATATATATATAATACTTATATTTCATGATTCCATTTATTAAGTTTAATTCTATTTAACATACTATGAGTGCTTACTTAGAAATCATCTTGTGTCTGCAAGACCAATTATTGCGTGGCGATCATCCTATTTGTGTTTCTTCAAAAATAATGAGACACATGGTACAAAACCACCTATTTAATAGTGAACTCGTTTAATTATCGAGCCAAGCTTCTACGTTAAACTTTACAGTGTGGAATTTCTAATTTGTATTATTGAAGAATATTGGCGACTTTGTTATATTATTCAGAAATTTAATTATTTAAGTTTTCTATTTATTTAAAATTTTCGAACTTGTAATGTATAAACCGCAGTGAACCGCACCGCATTTTTTTGGTGTGGTTTATGCAGTTTTTGAGGGTACGCGGTGCGCTTGCGGTTTGGAAATTTGACCAAACCGCATGTGCGGTTTGGTTTGCGGTTTGAGAAAAAAACCGCACTGCCCGCACCGCACTCACCTCTAGTAATATATGTGAAAGGAAAGACCCAAGTGCATTGTTGGTATTAAGTTATATGCATTAGAAAAGCAAATAAATTTTTCTTGGTGACTTTTCACATTCTCTGATTACTGGAGAAATACTCTGATAATAGCATAAATTCTGATAGCAGTTGTGACTCACTTACACTGAGAAGCCACTGTAAAAAGAATGACAAAAGATGCATAAAATGAGAAAAAACAGTTGATGAGGATTCTTGCATAAATTTATTCTATAGTAGACTTCAAAATTGAAGACAGATTTTAAGCACTTTTCTTAGTTATGCCTTATTTCTAAGATATACTGAAGTTTATCAGACTTTAATCTTTATCTAATAATTTGCAAATGCACACAGTCTCACTCCATGTGAATGATGAAAATTACTGTGGTGATTAAGTTATTTTTGGCAAACAGTTAAGTATTATTTGCATAAATTCTGAGGACAAGTTCTGGTGGAAGTTCTGATGATTAAACTCTGAAGAAACAAGTCAGTATTTGTATGAAAAATCATAGAAACAAACATTCACTGTTTGAGTACAGAAGCCATATTCTGAATACTGTTAAGTTCTGATAATAGTCAAGTTCTGATGCAAACTCTGATGCTTACGTGGCATTATTTAATTACTTGGCTTAGTTTTAATATTTACAGTAACGGTCATATTTTATCAGAATATATTTAAGTGAGATAAAAACAGTCATAATCATTTGGTTAGTGGGAAACGTGTTTGCCTTGATAACTGCATGTGCACAATAATCACTGCTTATTTCTCGTGTCCACTAACTACTGCTTTAACTATTTACTGGCTGACAGGTGTAAAGTGTATGTTTCACTTCCAAAAAGAACTGTTGAGTGGAGAGAGTATTTATATGGGAGTTAAGAGATTTTACAATTTTCTACCTACTTTCTAATTCTTTTCTTATCTCTATTATTCTCTCTCTCTTTCTAACATTCTCTGAAGCTCTATCTTTCACAGGCATTTTATCAAACACTTTGCAAACACACATTTTCTCACTTATTTCTTACATAAATGGCACCAAAGGACATCATTTTCAATGGAGCCAAGTTTGTTCCCAACAACTACATGACTATTCTTTCTAAGGATGAAGCTCCATCAGAACTTCACTTCATCCAAGATTTTCTATCTCAAAGTGAGATTGGGTATGCTTTGACCCAACCAGAAGCACTCTCAGGAACTCAGGTGCTGGAGTTTTGGAGGAGTGGTGTGTATGATGATGGTGGTGCAAATGGGTCCCCAAGTATCATATTTACAACAGGGGAGGATGAGCATGTGGTGACTTTGTCAACTGTTCGACAAGCACTACATTTTCCAGAAAACTGTGTTTATAGTTCAACAGTTGAGGAGCCGGCCCTTCAGCAAATGATGGCCAATCTGGGCTATGAAAAGACTTTGGCAAAGCTTGGACAATTGAAGAGACCCCACATCAGGTCGGAGTGGAGTTTCTTCTTTGACTACATCACCAAGGCCTTTGCAAACAAGTTCTCCAATTTTAATGCAATCCTACATCTGAGTCAGCAAATCGGGTATGCTCTCATTAATCAAACTTATTTTGATTATGCTATTGTTGTGCTAGGATTTATTGGGGATAGGATGCAATAGGACAAAAATACTGTATATTTTGCCAGATTTTGTCAACTTATTTTCAGTTTTTGTAGTTCTGATAAGGCCCAATTAGCTAGTGAGTTGATTGAACCCTTTAAACTTCCTAAAGGGCTTTCACTGACTTATTATCTAATGATAATAAGAAGGCTGTACTAAGACCCCTCCAAATTCCATAGTCAGTCAAACAAGTCTTAGTAAATTCTGATCCAGCCATCTATGTTGCTATATATCCTGATGTACAACCATCCCAGCCTCCATCAGCACCTACAACCAATCAACCACCTACCACTTCTCAAACTCAACCAACTCAACCAACCATCAGAACATATTTCCAGCCAGCTCAGTCATCTCAACCTCAACCATCAGTACCTACCATCAGAACTTCATCCTCCAGGCCTAAAAGAGCAAAATCATTTCCTAAATCTTCACCAAGGAGAAGAAGGATGATTCTTAGGGATGAATCTGATAATGAAGAGGAGCAAGTCCAGGTTCAAGCATCAAAACCTGTGACACTTGAAGCTGAAAATGTCATTTTTCAGAAGGAAGTAGCAGCTGAAAAGGAAACTTCTCAGAAAGAAACTGAAGCTGAAAATTCTGATATTTTGAAGAGAAAAAGACCTTCAAGTTCTGATGCTGCTAAGGCAACTCCTTCTCTATCAAGGAGATCAAATAAATAGAGGGAAGGAAGGTATTTAGCACAACCTCCATCTGAGGATACTACTGAAGCTGAGGAAGGGGATCAGGAATCTCTGATCTCCAAGCCAATAGTAATTGAATCTTTGCCACCTCCAACTCAGGATGAAGACGCTATTCAGGAAACAGTGATCACACCTCTTGTCTCTCCAGTCAAAGAAATAACAGATGAAGATTCAGGATTAAGTCCTGAAATTGACCTTCACAGGCTGATCATTGCAACTGTGCTCTATCTGGAAGCTCCTACAGCAGCTCAGCCATCTACTGTTAATTCTCCTATCTTACAGGCTGAGATACCAACAACTCCAATTCTGGAGATAAATTCTGATGCTCAGAATTTAGATGAAGTTACTGCAAAATCTCCTTCTGTTACACACACTCTTGTGTTGTCATAAGATGAGGAGATGTTAGCAAGTTCTAGAGACAGTGCTCCAGTAAATGCTCCCATTCTTGGAAAGGAGGCACTGATTGAAAAATTTGTTGAACAAGTTGCTCCTATTCCTTGGGAAGAAACTCACAGAGGTGTGGAGTGGACCAAGATGTGGAATGAACCTGATTTCATTCCAAGCTCCAAAGTTCTGACAGAGCATATTGCAAAAGCTGATGAGTTGCTGACAAACTCTGATTTCAAGACACAACTCAAACTCACAGCTCTAAGTATCAAGTCTCTTCAAGGTCAACACTCCATCACTCATGAAAAAGTTGATAAACTTTTGGAAAAATCTGATAAACTGGATATAGAGATCAAGCTGGACAAAAAGAGGTTTATCAGACCTATTTCTGAGAAAGTTGAAGCTATTGAGAAGATTCAAGAACAGCAACATGCCCAAATTTCTGAGGTCCTGCAGAATCAAGCTTCTCAACAAGCTCAACTTAATGAAATTCTTCAGTAGAACTTCTTCTCTCTCTCCTACTACCAGATGATGCCAAAAAGGGGGAGAAGGTAGTTAAGTCTAAATGCTCTAATACTCAAGTACTGAAGAAAAAGGATGACAAAGGTGATGACCAGGGAAACCCAAGAAATGGTCAAGGTCAAGGGCAAAGCAGCAAAGTTTCTTCAAGGAAACTAATTACTGATGTTAGAAAATATTCTACTTCTACTCAAAAGAAGACAAATTCTGATGTTGTAAATGCTCAAGCTCCGATATCAAGTTCTGATGTTCTGATTCAAGGAGGAAGTAAAGACTCTCAGAAGTTTTTGCAAACTCTGAAGCTCAAAGGAAAGCAGACTACTGTCTACTACAAAGATCCTAAAATCCAGACACTTGATGAAGTGATTGCTAGAAGATTATTTCTCAAGCAAAATCCTGGTATGGATTTAAAGAATCTCAAGGAGGAAGAAGCTAGATTTGCAGCTGAGAAGACAAATCTAAAGTCTAAAGCTTCTGATGCTAAGAAACCTCCAAGGCCTAAGGCAAAAGGCATTGTGATCAAGGAAAAGTCAAATTCTGAGGCTTCAAAGCCCATGAGAAGATCACAGATTGATCCCAAAGATAAAGGGAAAGGAAAAGTTGATGAACCAACAAAGCCACGGGAGATGAAGATTCCTCAAATCCTGATGAAACCTGTGTGCAAAATGGTTCAAGTTTATGATGATACTGCTGTTGAAGATGAAACTGTTCAAATTCTGAAAAGAAGGAAGATAACTGAAGAATCCAAGACAACCTCTGACAAAGCTCAAGTTGTTCAAAATGAAGAACAGCAAGCAACAGAAGGAACAACAAATTCTGATCAAGTCATCAAGAAATCATCCTCTGACAGTGCTCAAGTTGATTTAGACAAGATAAAAGTTGCTGATAAAAAGAAACTCATATGGAAGAATGTCAAACCATCAGATCCAAAGAAAAGCCAATTGTTATCTAAATTCATGACTGTTGGATTGAAAGCCAGAGAAGCAAGGGACAGAGCTAGACTAGGTTCTGATGAAGCTAAGATCAAGATAGAAGTTGAAGTGCTTACAAGAGATCCATTCTTATTGACTGACAAACCTCTTGAAGATGTTACACAGATAAACCTTGATAAGGTTATCTCTGTTCAAGTGGTACTGGATGCTCATGATAAGCATAATGTCAAAGAAAATTTGATTCTATTTCTTGAAGATGGAAGAACATATCAAATGTCAGAATCAAATGTGTTGAACAAATCTCTGAAAGAACTTCAATTCTTTCATTATCTTTTAGAGATAAAGTCTGAGATTACCAGGAGATGGTCAAATTTCATTATGAAGACCATAAGAGATAAAGCAAGAATTTCTGGTTCAAGGGTTACAGAGTTCATTCCAAATATAGTTGAAGACGATGGAAGTGAAATTCCAATTAAGAAGGATTCTGCTAAACTTGAAGTGATTCTAAAAGAGAAATGTTTGTGCTACAATGAAGACTCTTCCCATCCAAGGGTGATCAGACTTGGTGATGGTTTGGAAAGAAACCATATCTCAACACTTAGGACTGCAATCTACCAGATTGGAAGTCAGGGTGAAGAATTGAAGCAAGTCAAAGCTACAATAGCTCAAGTCCTGAGGAATAAAGAAGAAAAGCTGATATCAAACTTTGTCAAGAATCACTTTGGATTCATATTGACTCAGTGAGATTGGTAAAAGCTACAAGGAATATAAGTTGTAGTTAATTGTCTATTTAAACTCTCATTGCATTTGCACTTAAATGTTTTTGACATCATCAAATCTATTAACTTGTATATTTTTCATAATTTACAAGTTGGGGCAGATTGTTAGATATATTTGAGATGTCATGTCTAATCTGATTTATGTTTAGTTTTCAAAACTTAACAACAGGACATATCAGGACTTACTGAAATCAGGACTTATTGAAGTCAGAACTTAATATCAGAACTTAAGGCGTCAGAAGATATATATCAGTACTTAAGTACGGGAAGACTTCAGATAAGGAATGCGGCTAATTTACAGGAGAAGATCTGGACTAAAATAAAAGAAGATATGCATGAAGAGTTAGAGGACTAGAAGACTTGTAGAAGATATGTGATTGATATATTTTAGGAGACAGAATTATATTCCATATCAATTAGAATATATCTTGTAACTATGTACTATATAAACACAGCTTAGGGTTTACACTATATGTGTTATCATTATCGAGAAATATTATTCATTGTAACCTAGCAGCTCTTAGTGATATTGTTCATCACTGAGAGAGAACAACAGTACTATTGTAACAGAGTTTATTCGAATATACTTGATCTTTGTTACATACTTGTATTAAAATCGATATGATTGTATAAACACTATATTCAACCCCCTTCTATAGTGTTGTGTGACTAACAAGTGCATATTGGGATCTTCAGTCACAGCCCCTCCGAAAGAAACAGAAGTCTGCACCATCTGAATAGTGCCCAGCTTGATTTCAAAAGTATTGTCCTGAATAGCCAGATGAATGATGTTGGATTGAATGTCATCAATTTTAGGCCGAGAAAAGTCCATAAGAGCTAGATCAACTTGAGCTAGACGATCACCCATTGTTTCAGGTTCTTTCTTTTCATACTCTTTATCCGAATCTTCAAAAACTATCTTCTCCGGAGAGTCAAGAGCTTTATTTGTTTCCTCAGCTTTATCCAGATTTCTCTTGCGAGTGCGAGAACGTGTTTGCATAAACGCTCACTAGAGAACCTGAAACACAACCGGAAATAGTAAGTAACAAGTCTTAATCAATGAATCCTAATGACCACTGATGGCAAGTACATAAACTAAACAAATTAACACCGAGTCCCCGGCAGCGGCGCCAAAAACTTGGTAGGCACAAAGCATGCGCTAAATAATTCACGCAAGTATACGCATTCGCAAGTAATATAGAATGATTTCTAGTTCATTCCCAAAGAGACTCTGATTAATTATATTTAATTAACACTTACTCACCAATGTATGATTATTCTTCAATGTCTAACAATTAAGGTTGGTAAACTAATAATTACTACGAGTATTAAACACTTGAATTAATAATATTAAACACACATGAGATCTCAACTTCATTACTACTTCATTCAATAGTTATTTTTATTAACCTTAGCATGTAATGGTAATGATATTAATCGACCAACACGAAACTGATAAACGCCAACTTTCGTTGTACGAATACCATTCTGCCAAGCATCCACAATTAAGATAGAAGTTGAATAGGCATCGATTATGTTGAGACCCTATATGTCTACAGAATTTGATAACATAACGATTTATGTGAAAGTTATTCATGATGATTACACAGGACAAGTAAAACGGTTAGAGTTACCCACTAATCATGCATACAATACATGAACCTATGCTAGCATGGCAAGTTCTAAATCTCAAGATTCACTGTCACTTCACAAAAGATTAACAGGATATTTACATGTTCGCGACGCATATAAGACGAATAAGCACAACCTATACTAGATATCATACAATCACTACATACCAAGGTATTAAACAATTAACTAAAGAATTCCATAATAAATCCGCTAGGATCCCATGATCACGATTAGCCCATAATAGAACTCATCGTCACCATGGGTTCATATGAAAGCATGATAATAACACAACGATATAAAACTAATAAAAATACTTAATAAATAATGAAATACGTCACAGAGTATTAAGGTTCAAAGCATAAAGAAAACTAGCATCCACTGTTAACGAATTAAAAGAATCACAAGATAAACGTATGCTTCCTTTTCTTCGTTGTTGCGTGCTAAAACGGTCTTCTCAATCTTCTTGCCCTTGATCTTGATGGAGAAAACGTCTTCCTATAAGGTTTATATAATAGCCCAAGAGAACCAGTGCCAACAGAAGCCCAATTGTACTAGAATTAATAAAATCCAGATTCTAAATTTCCGCACACAGGCGGTCGCCTGCTGCCTCCACGCGGCCGCTTGCTAGCACGCGGTCGCCTGCTTCTGGCGCGCGGCCTCCTGCTACCCTTCTGGAAAATATTTTATTTTGCTTCTATTTTTGCTGATTTCTTCGCTCATCACCCCTAGACTGATTCTAAGCACTTTCATAAGCTTTATTTGATGAAAACCACTTATCTAAGCAAGTTATACCCTGAAATGCAAAAACACTAGAAAACGCGTCAAATACACAAAATACTTGAGTTCAAGGCACCAATTCAAGCCGTTATGAGACGTTCTAAGTGGTATAGATCAACATAAAATGCCACTTATCAACACAAGGCAATCATTCGGCCCTAACCACATAGATCAACATGCATAATTCAAATCAACTCACACTTCAATCTATCCCAAAATCATCTAAAAATTTCTATAACACATCTTCACAAGTCATTTTATTAATTAAACCAACTAAATTTCTTAACACAAATCCAAACATTCGAATTTCACTTAAATCATAACATGCATGCATCAATTCGATTCTTCAAACTCTCAATTAATCTAATTACTCCATACATTCTAAAAACAACTAGCCACAATCATTTTAATCAACAAAAATCAACTTAATTTCTTTTAGAATCAAAAACCCATTCGGTTTTAAACGAAACACCACATGCAACTACATAAAATCAAGTTTATGCATTTTAGAGTTTTGTTTACACATCATGACTCACCACCGGTTCACCGGAGTTCATCACTGGTGGCGGTGGCTTCACGGTGGTGCCCCCATTCGGGGGTTTCCAACCTTAAGACCTCCAATTTCAATCCAAAAACACAACAGCACACACATGCAATGCATAATCATCACAGAAATTACACAATCTCAAGTCGAACATTCAAAAGGAAGCACCAACTCGGCTCTCGGCTCAACACCGAGCCCAAACACACACACACACTCGCATGAAAGTACAAATACACAAATGCAAATGATTTAAAGTATATATCTAGGATGATCATGAAGTTTCATGAATGATTCTATAGAAATCAATGAGAGAAGGGGGTTATACCGAAAGAAAAGGAGAGAGAGAGAGAGAGAGAGAGAGAGAGAGAGAGAGAGAGAGAGAGTTTGAGAGAGAAAGAGAGAGATGAGAGAATGTGAGAGATGAGAGAGAGTGAGGCCGGGTGAAGGAAAAGAAAAAGGGGAGGGGAGGGAGTATATATATATTAATTTGGCAAGGGTAGTATGGTCATTATACCATACTTTTAATTTTATTTTCTCTTTTCTCTTATTTTCAATCTAAAAATAAATTTAATCAAGAAATAGCTCTCTCAGAAAAGATGAGAATGGAACAAATAATAATTTTAGAGCATAGATCTCGAAATTAGATTTTCGGCCATATTTTCAAAATAATTTTTGAACGAACGGTTGATTAAATACGGATTTTACAAGATTATGTTGAAAATAGCATTTTAACTCCATAAAATCATTTTAAAATGCAACGATCACGAAATAAATCCGTCTATCATTTTTATAAAGTCTTTAGGACTATTTTGAAGATAACAAAACAAATTTCACGCCTTGTCCTTACTCGAATAATTTTATAAAAATATATAAAGGTTCAATAAACCTTATTTTTAAATCAAATAAATCCCTTAAACCCTTTTAAAAATCAACAAATCACGTAATCATGCATACAGACAAGCAAGCACATAAATTTACACATCACAACTCATGTTTGGTCATGATATTTCCATTTTTATTATTATTCCTCTTTTTGCGTAACAGGTTGCGTTCTGCTTGACGGCCCGACGCTAAGCGTTTCAATTACACTTCACAATTATCTTTACCAACCAACACGATACTAGAACATGATACTCACTTAATCATTCCATTTCACACAATAGCACATAGTTCACATTTAAATACTTTAATCCCTTTTTAAGACGGGTTTTGTTCTTCCTGACGGACCGACAACACAGCTTAACTCTTAAGCTGACTCTTTAAATTGGAACGCATCTTTCTACGCTCCCAGTTACTAATATACAATAAGGACAATTAACATAATCATTTAATCCCTTTATTAAATCACATAATTTATAATTACATCACAAAATCATACTTTATTCACTTAATTACGTCGCAGAATTCCCATTCATTACAGATTCACTCGGTGAAAGGCACAAACGGCATAGCATACCTATTTGTTTGATATGTTGTATCGAATGCAACCATATCACCAAAATTTTTGTAGGCCAACAACGACTGGGGTCAATCCATAAATAGCACTTCAATCTTCCTTCTTCATCAATTAGAGTCCGAATAAAAAAAATTCATCTACTTTCCTCTTCTAACCGATGTAACAAATCCAATCCTGCTTGAGTATCATTAAATTATCTTTTCTAAAATCACGCACGACATTTCTCAAGTGTTGGGCATGAAACCCTGTTTTCCCCTCTCCTTCGTGCATTTTTTCAAATATATTCATTTGTTGTCTAGGTGCAATACCCGAAATATGGAAACTCTTAATTAAATTCTTTTGGGCGGCGGTTACATGTCGCTCCCTTTTAATCAAACTCATCTTAGATAGCGACACAACATCGTGATTGTGATTTAACTCAAACTATGTTATCTCCCTATGCCTTGTATTTCGCCTATTAATCACATAAATCCTAAATTTACATCCACTTCTAGGAAGTTTATCTCTACTCCTTTTCTTCTTCGCACTACCGACACTTTCTATCAAAACTTCTTCATCCTCTACGGGTTCTTTATCGCGATTTTCTCCCGCTAAATTACAAACATAAGTACGGACATATATTGTTTTGTCCACTCGCCTTTGTGTATTTTGGATCTTAATTGCAAACCCATTTTTCAAAGCGTAAGCCCTAATCACATTTTCGACGGCTACAAAATTAGGGAAATTTTGACTCAAGAAAGGAATTACAATATCTTCTTCTCCAAAAACACTCTTATCCCTTATCTCACTACAATCATGCATAAACTCACTATTTTCATGCAAATTTTCATTTTCAAATCTATGTTCACTAACAAAAATATCTTCATCACAATCATCAACAAGGTTAACATAATCTAAATTATCCTTATGTAAGTAACTAGCACTAACATCAACAAACTCACTATTTACAACATTATGAATCACTTTATCACTTTTTTTCAAACTTTTCTACCTTCAGATCTAGCAAACATCTTATCCATAATTAAAACAAGAAAAAAACAAGAACTTGAGCTTATCAAATGAAATTAAGGAGTAAGGATGAACAAAACCAATAATCCCCCAAATTTGCTCTCCAATTTGACAAAAGTTGCACAAAAAGAAAGTGTGATCGTTTTAGGGTTATAAATTGCAAGTACAATTTTTCCGCTATTATTAACCGCGGAAGGGTAAAACGTTCCGCATATATTAAGCGCGAAAAGGCAGCGTTCCGCAGAAAAAGGCGCGAACAAGGATTTTTTTTTTTTAAATCCCGGCCGTTGAATTGTTCATTAACGGCCAAAAAGTGATGTGTTCGTTAAAAGTGTCCTAGTACATGATCGCGAGCAACATGACCCATTACAGAGTTACCTTCAATACAAACGCGAAACAACTCATAACCCTGCGGTAATAATATCAGTTGGTCTAATCCCCCTTTCTCAACCCAACCAAAAAGCATCATCATCACATATCGATCTCTTGCCCCTTCCTCAAATTCACTTCTCCACAAAACCCACAATTCACTTTTTTTTATCTCTTCCTCATTGATTCAATTTACTGGTTTATTATACATAAAGATTGGATTTTTATTCTTTTTCATTATTGAGATACCTTGTTTTTTGATTCTTAGATCTTGATTTATTGAAACCCTGGATTGATTTCAAGATTAGGGTTTGTTTGTTGTATCTGTTTGAATTGGGGTTTCACCGTGTTGGGTGTAAGTCAAGAAAAATTGGAGAAAAATCAAGAATCTCAGGCTGGAATTTCTTTTACAATTTGTACATCCGGTCTGTCTATAAATAAACCCAGCAGGAGTTTTTTCTGGAAGACTCTCCAAGCGAAGCTAGCTCTCCGTCGATCCCAAATTGTTCCTTTCATTCCTGTTTAATTTGATCTGTGCACAGCTCTGATCAGGGGACCAAGGGTATTTGCTAATCGATCTTGATTTTAATCTGTTTATGTCAGGGTTATTTCTTGATTCCCGTGTTATGTTATTATGGCTTTTGAAATTCATTATTGCCCCATATGTTTTTATCCGTTTTTTCGAAGAATTCGAATGCTGAATTTACGGATTATTGGATTTTAATACGTAAAAAAAACAATTGTGATTAGCTTGCTAGGTGTTTATTTAAAGTACCCACAGAAGTAAGAATTGTTCCTTTTATTTTTACCCTTGGCAACTGTCTTTGATCTTTACCTAAGTTGTAGACGGTATGATATGATGCTCGATATCGACTTTGTGGTTAATGTTCTGCAATGATATCGTTTAGTTTTAATCATTTTGTCATTCTAGTTTAATTTGCCACGTATTGGTCAGTTCGAAAAGTTGGATGTGTTTGTATTAGTCTGCACAACAGCTAAATGCTAAGGTGCTTTAGTTTTTATATTTGGTCTAAAAATCATGATCCTGGCATTTAGTGAGGCCGGATTACATGCAGCTTTGTCTTCCCCTTTGCAGCGATGTAAATTAGTACATTAAAGTATCACAAACTGGCACTAATCCATATGCTGATTATTGAGTAACCGCTCTTTGATGAAATACAATCCAGTTGTTTACTTTTATATCTTTTAAGCTCTTCGTAGCTGATATCCAATGTGTTGTAATTTTTAAGTTGAGCTGTATCCGATACTATTAACTTTGGTGTTTGTATAACAAAAACTGGTCTTTTGTGTAATTAGATTAGGGTAATACTAGATAACCCAAAAGTTGTACCAAAATAGTTACAAAATGACATGGCAGGACAAGTGTCAAAATTTAATTTGTGGGCGCATCGCGGGGTCTCATATTATTATATGAAATTTTACCATTTATAAGATTTGGGAAAATTGTTGTAGTAATATTTGGGGCCTCTAGCATTTTCCATTAGATTATCATAATGGATATGACTTTGAGTATTTAATAAACGGCAGATGGACTTAGGCTCTAATAATAGCCAGTGGTCTGTTTATTTTTTTGTGCTGACAAAATTCATTCTTTTTTGTCAAATATATCAGATGGCATTAAAGGAGAGTTTAGATAAGTTCAAGAAGCAGCAAGAGATGTGCCAGACAACCCTTAGCAGCATAAAAGCAAATTCAAAGCCAATTCCGAGAGTCACACCTTATAACCCCGCAAATGCAAAGTCCGCTGCCCCTGCAGTAAAATTTTCAAGTGATACAGAAAGACTCACACACATTAACAGCATAAGGAAAGCCCCTGTAGGGGCTCAGATAAAGCGTGTTATAAACTTGCTACTTGAGGTACGTAGATCTCAGCTCTACTTATTTTTATTGATCTATTACATATCTTTATACCGCTTTGACATATTCATGGCATTTGGGATTTGGGAGAAACTATGATGTCACCGTTCTGGTTTGCAAGAGATTATTGGACTTTGAATTACAGTCTGTGTTATGATAAGGAAATACCGAAATAGTATAGGTACAAGTATTGAAATACCCTTTATTAAGTTCCTTGTAGTTGCTACCTATGTATAGTTATGTTACCTCTATGGTTTGTATGAACACTTTTTCCTTAATGGAGGGGGATAATGTGAATAGCCATAACTGAGAAGAGATTAAGGGTAATAATAATGTACACTTACCTATATTACATAGATAAAGTCTTTTGCAAATATACATAATTATGTAAAATTGTTTTCAACAACTTATTTCTATGATATTTAGTGAGACTTGCCCTCTTCTACTCAATATTTAGGATGTGGTTCTTGACTTGGTTCCCGTTTTAGAATTTATGCCGCTGTTGTGGTATAATTTTCAAGGATCTACAAGAATTGCAGGGAACTGGACTATGTAAAATTGTGTTCTAGTCAGGAATTTGTTTATGTACATTTTCCAGTTCATGAATTTTCTTCATGTCTCCAGACAAGGCAAGCCTTTACAGCAGAGCAAATAAATGAAGCATGTTATGTTGATGTGAAGTCCAACAAGGCTGTATTTGACAGTTTGAGTAACAATTTAAAAGTTTATTATGATGGAAGGCGCTTCTCTTACAAGGTAATATTATCTTGAAAAGTTTTTCTGTTGAGCTTTGGTTTTTTTTTTGCACAAGTACTTTGGGTTGTATTAGCTCTTCATCAATTTGCCTTAAAAAAGAGAAATATATGTGAATATTAAAAAAGAAAGGGCTGTTGGAGCTTCATTTTGATTTGTATATATCTGTGTGCTGATTACATGATTTGTCCATGCTTACAGTCCAAGCATGATCTAAAGGATAAGAGTCAACTTCTTAAGCTAATACGGAAGTTTCCCGAGGGTATAGCTGTAATTGATCTTAAGGATGCATACCCATCAGTTATGGATGATTTACAGGTAAATCTGTATTTTAGTTGGAATTCGATTTGATTTGATGTAAATTTCGATAAGGTAGTGAATATTAATTCAAATTAAGTAGTTTGAGTTATATTTCATATTTCTTGGATTTACGGATTTAAATAGGTGAATAACCAAAAAGTAAATTCTTGGGTTACACTGTTACTTTGGTATTAAATCTATTGATTTGTGACATCAATTTTAAATGCTAGTATGCTCTTTATTTCGAATCACTATTTTTTTCCTTTAATGTTTTTTGGAGAGCCCTATAAGTGTATTTCTTATTTATTTTTTTGTACCTTCCTCTTTGGTTTACTTAGGCTCTGAAAGCTGCTGGGGAAATCTGGCTGCTGTCAAACTTCGATTCACAGGAAGATATAGCATACCCGAACGATCCCAGGGTACCTATAAAGGTTGATGATGATCTGAAACAGCTATTTAGGGGAATTGAATTACCAAGGGATATGATCGACATTGAAAAGGATCTCCAGAAGAATGGGATGAAACCAGCTACAAACACTGCAAAGAGGAGAGCCCAAGCACAGGTTCACGGCATCTCCAACAAGCCCAAGCAAAAGAAGAAGAAACATGAAATTAGCAAGAGAACCAAGTTGACGAACTCTCATCTTCCGGAGTTGTTCAAGAATCTCAGCTGATAATGGTCTATCAAGATGTCATCATGCTGTTGGTTCAGCTGTCAAGTTTCTTTTATATCCGGATCTGTCGGGGCTATGATTACCAGACAAATATCGTGCTTCATCTGGACAATTATTTTACTGCATAAGTCTTAGAATTTCATCTTCGCTAGCCTGCGTTGTGCATCCTGAAAGACAGACAAATCACTTGTCATCTGAGTATGCCCTTAAATACTTTGAAAAGGGTTAATATTTGTCTGACCTTTGTTCTGATTGAATTCTTAATTCATGGTTATTAAATATTCTCTATAATGTTTTGTTATTTTGATTCATTAAAAACCGTGGAACTATCAAAGAAATCTGATTATCTGAAGGAGCAAATTATGTGGTAGTCGGCATCTTTCTGATGGTTTATTTTTGTGCACCGCTGACACTCAACTGAACTCAGGTCTTGAGAATATGTGTTTTCATTGCAACAGAATTCTTGGTTATGCGCGGGTTTGTAATACTAGTTATCTTGCCCATGCTATGTATACGGGGTTTAGTTATATACGATCTATTTTTAAATTTTAAAAAAATATATATTCATGAAGTTGCGACATTGTGTGCCAATATTTTTATACCAATATTATCATGTGTAAACAATAACTGTTGGGCTTGCTGAGCAGGCCTAACTTCACATGATATTGTCCGCTCTGGGCCGAGCCCGCACGGATTTCTTTTTGGGCACCTCCCAAAAGGCCTCATTCTAATTGGAGTTGTCTGGCTGCTTATATTCTAGCAAACTGCCCCTCCCACAAACGATGTGGAACAACTCCTAACAATCTCCCCCTTCACACATCGGGCCCGACACCTGTTGATTCTGCCTCCTTCAGTGTGACCGGACTCCCCCTCAACCCATACTGGAAGTCCATATGGCTATCTGCTCCCCCTAGGCCCAATACTGGAAGGCCCATCTGCCTTTTCCTTGAGCCCATTCTGGGGCAAGCCCATCTGCCTCTTCCTAGGTCACTTCTGGAGCCCACGTGAGATTGTTATCGACCGTTTATAACCTGAAGCTCTGATACCACTTGTTGGGCTTGCTGAGCAGGCCTAACTCCACATTAGTATGATATTGTCCGCCCTGGGCCGAGCCCTCACGGTTTTGGTTTTGGGCACCTCCCAAAAGACCTCATTCTAATTGGAGTTGTCTAGCTGCTTATATTCTAGCAAACTGCCCCTCCCACAAACGATGTGGGACAACTCCTAACAATCTCCCCCTTCACACATCGGGCCCGACACCTGTCGATTATGCCTCCTTCAGTGTGACCAGGCTCCCCGTCGACCCATACTGAAAGTACATCTGGCTATTTGCTCCCCTTAGGCCCATACTGGAAGGCCCATCTGCCTTTTCCTTGAGCCCATTTTGGGGCAAGCCCATCTGCCTCTTCCTAGGTCACTTCTGGAGCCCACGTGAGATTGTTATGGACCGTCTCAACCTGAAGCTCTGATACCACTTGTTGGGCTTGCTGAGCAGGCCTAACTCCACATTAGTATGATATTGTCCGCTCTGGGCCGAGCCCGCACGGATTTCTTTTTGGGCACCTCCCAAAAGGCCTCATTCTAATTGGAGTTGTCTCGCTGCTTATATTCTAGAAAACTGCCCCTCCCACAAACTATGTGGGACAACTCCTAACAATAACAACAAATCATTCGATAACGTCTCTTTCCTTTTTATGTCTTTGACAAAGAAATTGGATATTATTGTCATCAAATAGTACGAAGAGTTTTATTTTTTGTATATAGTTTAAGCACGTTTATAGTATAAAATATTAACCACATAACGGAAAGCATAATAATCTAATTACCGGACAAACTACCTGTCATTAAAAATTATTGGTGCATTAATTTAAAAATTTACAAAAACATGAAGAACATCCAAAAGTTTTAACTTCACCGTCGTGCAAAATGTTACTGTTTGCAAAACAGCAAACAACAATGGAAATAAAAATCAAACATAATTATTGAAGTTCTAAAATGGAAAAATGAGATAATCTTCATTCAAAATTTCTCGAAACGAAGCGATTATATGAATCTTGAGTCCGGTATCAAAACATTTTACTTTTCCTGCATATTGGAAATTGATATAATGTTAATGCAGTATGATAATAAACAACTGTACGTATATTTTGTATGATAAATCACATCTAATAATGGGTAATTATACAATCTACCGACCTTTTTAACTCGTTTGCTAGTCGATAGAGCTGAACCTGGAGTGCCTGCACCATCTGATAGACTGGGAACACTTATCTGCAATTTTGGTTATAGTATGAAAACATTTATAAATTCAAGAGCTAACAAATATCTTTAGGAAATATAGTATTGTAGGTATATTATGAAATAAGCAGGAAATTTTTAAGATGTGAAACATGAAGCTCACATTTGTATAATTTGAAACTGAAGTCCCAGTATCAATGTCTTCAAGCACAGGAGAAGTGCTAACTAAACATTCATATGCATCCACAGCATAATATACTGTGCTGCTAACTAATATGTTATCATCAGTGAGCTTAACTTTAACAGTAATTTCTCTTCCTGCAATTTGCTTCAATGGTGGATGATATGATGCAGGATCCTACAAAGTTACAATCAGTAGACAACTTGATATAATCATAAAAACAGTAACATATGTTTCGGATAAAACAATTAATTGACACTAAAGGGATTAAAATACTTTACATTGTATCCTTCAGCCATCAGATTAGTTACTGTTTTACCCAACAGTCGTTTCACGGCACGATCATATAAAACAAAATTAAAAGCTTCTGTGTCATCTTCAGCAAGAACAACGATCTTGAACCTGCAAATAAGATATATGAATTGTTGGTGATTTTTTAGGTGGTCAGTTATTTGTTCATATATACATTTAACTTTACATATTTATATTGATACGAGTATAGACTGAATTTGTTTCTCGATAACCTCTTTTGTGGTACTGGATAATTCTTCTGGCATCTGGCACATCGACACTTTCCTTCGAACTTTATAACTTCTTCGTGACAATCATTCTTGTTGCAGCTACCATACCACCAGTTGTCACTTTCTTCAACGGATTTAACCTTTAATTTGCACATAAAACTCATCTACACATTCCATTAACATGTTTTCATTTATTACATTCACAAAAAACTCTACTTTGTATTTATGCATGCAGTATTAATCAAATACAAAATGTATTATATGTGAACTTACACATTGATCTTAAATTTGTAGCATATAGATAAATAATACCTTCAGAAAATCGGTAGAAGTTTTCTCACTTAACTCCTTTAGTGTAATCGTTTTAATGACAGACACCACCTCCTTAACATCTGTCGTAGTTGGAGAAGAAGTTGTCTTGTCAGAAGGTACATAACCTTCTTTGCGAAGCCTGATACAAATATGGATAAATGATTTTGAACTCTTAAAAAAATAATTAACTAATCATCTAAGATATATAGATGAAATATAGTTGATGAAAATGAGTGTACTCTGTCTCATAGCAAAAACAAAATCATGATCCAAATTGATGTATATCTTAGACGCGGGTAGTGTGCTAATATGAACAGAACCTGTATATACATATGAAATGAAATCATCTTGAGTACATGTTAATAATCTCACACTTTACTACTTTAATATTGAATTTTATAGGACTTACTTTTCCAAATCTTAAGCTTTGTACTTGACGCTATAACAATTATAGGCTCCTCCTCACCATCTTTAAATCCTGCCTTAACCTCTCTAACACGTGCATCAGTAGTCACGGCAAGATTACCCCATACAGTGACCTTATGAAAATCTCTGTATATGTAAGTTCAAGATTATTAAATAATACAAAAGCCATTTCTATAAAACAGAGTTTGATCAACAATAAATCTTAGCCAGTGAGAAGTCCAATATAAACCTTCCGTCAGTAATCCTAAACTTGCAAATATCCTTCAGACCGTACATAGTTTTGATTTTCCATACATGCTCAAAATCCACTAAAACACCAATCACATCTACATACCAAGACCAATTATATATGTTGGATTAATAAGTGTATAAAATGAAATAATTTGCGAGATTAATATAAAAACTTAATTTGTTAGACTTATTGATACGTAAGTACTTGAAAAATAGTATAACCTGTTGAATAATCGGGAGAATCAGGTTTCTCATATGCGTTTGCAACAGCAAACAAATCGCTCAAATCAACAAATTCAAACTTGTGCCAGGCTATCATGAAGTCGTCTTCAAGTCTTTCAACATTAGTCGATGGCGAGAAGTTGATGCGAAATTTAGAGCTCACTGGTCTGAGAGAGCCCAAATCTTCTTTTGTGTAAAAATTCGAAAAAACAAAGACTCCACTATTTACTATTTTGTGAGCATGATATTTCCAGTTATCAGCATAAACAAAAACATGAACATGACAGTCCTGATCATACAATAAAATAGACAACATCATGTTGTATAAATCAGTTAATATGAGTCTAATTAATTGGAAAATGTAAGAAAGTAAATTATAAATTTAGAGGCTTACAGCGTCATCCAGTAAAACTAAATTGTATCCTTTCATTGTTTCAGTACCAATATCTGCGACAGAAACAGAAGGCCACATTCTGGTAACTCTAGCCTTTATCTTCCATGTGGTTATAGAAGCGTCAATAAAAGAGAGCTGATCAAACATTGTGGATAGTTATTTGTATCATAAGACAGAAACATTAAGTACAATAGCAAGATAGAAGAAAAGGACGGTGGGATGTGGTTGTTACCTGTATGAAGTCGATTTGTATGATGTAGAAATCGAATATGGTCTGCCAAGAAAGAAGAAGCAGTTTATAAAAGAAAGTGATGGTCGAAAAGGTAGGAGTAAATTTCTCTAAGCAAAAAATTAGGAGGAGTAATCAGTTTATGTTTGTTATAAATCATAAGATATGACAGATAAATTGATTTATTTGTAAAGATATTTTAATGATATACATTACATACCTATATCAATCTAGAAACATAAAATTAGGAGGCAAATTAATCATATGATCTCTGTATAAAATAAAAAGATATAACGTGTTTTACAAATATAAAAAGCAATAATATTAATATAGTGCACTATTATATTACTAAAAATACTATTTAAATATTTAACTCACTTATACGTTATTAAATCAAAGCATGCATCCTGAATGGTTGTTAAAGAAAAACTTTTACATATGGATTTATTTAAACTGGATAATTAATTGTAAGCATGTTTCCTAAATGGTAGTGAATTAGTTATGTATTTTAGAGTTATAGAAAGGCAAACTTGTTGACAATAAAATTCTTTATTTATTTTAGATTCAAAAGGCCATCTTGTAAAGATTGGTTCGATCTCTATACATGAAAAAAAGATTGTTTTGTCTCTAAAATTATTGTTGTACACCTACCAATTGAATATTTTCGCTTTATAATTCACCAACATTATTGTCGTGTTAATACAATTTTTTTATGGAGATATATTTATCATTGTTGCTATATAGGATTTTCAATAATCGCACAAATGTTGATATTTAAATGGGAGAAATATTAAAACTAATGACAAATCAAAGTTAAGAGGACACAATAAACCATATGAAAAACATTGAAAGCTAACAATTACAATAAGTTCATGGATAGAATTTAATATTCGATCATAAAGTTTCGAAGACCGGATGTCCTAACATTGAGCGACATTTCGGAATTAAATAATAAAACAGATGAAATCTTATTGATGAATAGAATAGTAAATTCCAGCAGCCATATCTTTCTTCAAGATATTTCATCATCAAGGTGCGTGGGCAGCAAGGTAAGCCATATCCTCCGATGCATTTCCCGAAGTAGTTCTTTTTCTTTATAAGGTCTAGGAGTTGATCAAGTTTCAGCTTAAACACTCTAGCTATCACATCGGGTTTGTTAGCTACATCCACTCCGGGAAGATATTCCATCATTTGTTTAATTTCCAGCCATTGAGTATTACATGTCATTGTCAAGAATAATGATGGATGTCCAATCGTACGACAAATAGCCAAAGAATCTTTGAAATACTGGTTTATGTACCATTGAGAACATGTATGGGTTGCTGGTAATATGACATTCTTACCAATGTTTCCAGGATTTGTATCACCTTTAGTAAGAGAATCACGAATAGACTTGTACAAATCTGAACGAATGGTGCTTTGGTGGTTTCTAATCCAGTCCAATCTGTACTATTCTACTGCAGCAAATGCGTCGACAACAAATTGTTGCCAAAGACGACCACCAAGATGTATATTCATTCCTAAAACAACATAAATAGTATAATGTATGAGATATAAAGTTTCCTGGATTTAACATGAATTAAAATATAACGGATAATACCTTCATCAAGACGTATCATAAGCTTATAGGAATAGTATTCCCTCATTGTGATAGTAGTTCGGTATCTGGTTTCGTCAGGATGTTGATCATTAACCGCTTCAGCAGGCACGTTCTGCTTCTTGTTCTTCAACGGTATATTGAGATGGAATCCATCATCACCATACGGAAAAAGTAACGGATACTGCAAAGACATGAAGTGCTTGCATATTTCAAAAACTCTCTTAAGAAATTTTTGCTTTGTCTCAACTACAATGTCTCTGAATGGACATGTATCATCACTGTCACCAACAATTAACGCAGCTACTTCATTGGATGGTCCAACCTGATTTTTTCTGCCGGATGCAGATTTTGAAGATACCAGAATCAAAATAAAATCATCTGTATCTGGAATATTAAGGCGTTCACGTGCATAACAGAATCCTTCAGAGAGTTTATTATTCTCATCCAACATCTTTAACAGTCCTTCGACGATCTCTGGATCAAAACAATCAGATCCAGGGACCACGTCCATTCGATTCTGTATTTCATTGTCAGTGTCATACACATAGAGCTGAGCAAACTTTGGTGATTGTCCTTCCTTTGGTTTAAGTCTTCCAATAAGATGATAATTTTGACCATTCAGCTTAAAACAATACGGACCTCCTCCATTGTTGATTTTACGATCTATTTTACCTCCAAGTGAGTTAAATTGAAATAAGGAGTTGTATGTTCTTATATTTTTCAAGAAATGAGCAGTCTTTTCAGATCCAGAAAGCAAATAGTAGAGGAAAGGAGGAGGAGGACGTTCTTTAGTAAGTTCAACCTGACCATTTTTGCAGCAAATTGAGAATGTAGGTGGACTGTTTTTATTTGATTTGTTGTTCCTCTCTTCATTCCACATCCTTGTTTTACATTTTTCACATATTTTCGATGGTGGTCCAAGATCCATGTATCATTTCCAAAAATCTGTAGAAATATTTAAAAAGGTTAGTATATGTTTTCATCAATTTCTTTCTATAAAGTGGATAGGTGAATTAATTGAATTTCCATATACCTAAATCCTCATCTATATATTCATCATTATAGTCTGATAAATATTCACCTTGGCTTTCAGTTGCAGCAAGTTCATCATCTGTAAAAACATTTAGGATGTAAAATTATCAACATTCATCTTTCATGGATGTTTCCCAAATTATCCGAAGAATATTCAATCTGTGAATGTGACATTACCAGTTACGTATTGCTCATATTCCGGCATATCTTCCAGTACTACATCACTTGCATTATTGAAAGCATCCATCAGATTTACTCTGCTTGCAGAGGTTCCTTCTGTACCAAACATTCACTTCGAGAAAAATTGCCGAAAAAACAAAAATCATGCTAAAATAAATGCCTTTAAAAATAAAAAGATATTCAGACATAACTAACCTTCATTACGGGGAAACCATTCTGCAGGCAATTTTTAAATTTAACAATATTAATATAAAAACAATGAAAGAACTACAGATAAAATAATTAATATATTAATATTAAAAACGACCTGGTAGTGGAATACCAAGATCCTCAGTCTCTGGAATTGTAATTGATATTGTATTTCGTCATTCTCTTTTCTTAGCCATGGTAGAATTTTCAGTAATGCGAGCATCAATCTGCGCCTTTTTGTCTTTACTGTGTAACTTTGACGGGGATTGTAAATTCTTACCAAAATGAACTGGATTGTTCTTATTTAAGTTTGGATTATTGCTTAGTATTATCCTAGATGCAGGGAGCTCAAACATACTGTGTTTCTTAGCCATTGTTGGCCTATTCTGTAATATTCGAGCTACTGGACTTTGTTGCAATACTTGACAAACATGGATTGAAAAATTAAATGTACTACTACTAACTATTCGAAAGTTATAAAGTTTTTGAAAAGTAATAGTTATAACTGAAGACGCTGACTGTTTAGGACTATATGGATTAGCCGATGAGTTTATGTGCGTCAATCCAGATTGAGGTGTTAAATCAAATAAATTAAGCCTTCGTTGTGATGGTGTAGTAGTAACTGCAGGATTACTTGCATGACGGAGAAAACTTAACATACGAATATTGTCAAACATGCGTGAACGGGCAAGATATATGTTGGCAAAAAAAATGCAAGTGAATGGAATACTATATTTACCGTTTTTAATTGATGCTGAAATATTGGGGTCTGCATTCTCATCAAGTGAACGTTGACTGAACAATTTAGATTGTTCAAAAGATTGCAGAGTTTTTGTCCTCAAAGCTGAAAATATCCTCAAAATGTTTTGTTAGTTTGATTTGTGAATTAATCTAGGTTAGTTGCATTAATACGTTTAAAAAATGGCAGACCTTTAGGAGCGGACGAAGGAGACAATGGTCCAGGAGAGATCCGCTTATGACCTATTGTAAACAAATTTGCTTATGACCTATTGTAATTCAGGATTAGTTGCAGTACTATCTTTTAAAAAAATGCATACCTTAAGGCGCTGAAGAAGGAGACAATGGGCCAGGACAGAACCGCTTATGACCTATAAATGTGAGGAAAGATCATTTGCTTAAATTAAAATTTTAAATGTCTACATCGTCAAACTTACCTGATGACGATTCATGGCTGACATGTCCTTCCTTTAGAGAATGTGTCAACTGAGTTGTTACAGAGCTGTATATTAAACTTGATGAATCATGGTTATTTTGTGACTGAGAATTCTTATTGGCATGCAAAAAAATTTCATCCAAGCCTGTAAAAAACATTGATCATAATGTTGTGTATTTTACAGTCTACAGAAACAACAACACAATACCCAAACCTTTTGATGAAAACGTTTGAGACAACTAGATTTGATTTTTTTTAATACCTAGAAAAGCAGAACATGGCTTAGATCATTAAGGTGAATGCGCTTAAAAGTTATACATAACACATACCTAAACCAGAAGACCGTGACTGTGAATTCATATTGGCAGGGAAAAAGCATTCATCCAAGCCTACAAAAAAATTGATTAGAATGCAAGCTAGGTTCACATGCTAGTGAAACAAACAAAAAATACCCAAACCTTTCGATGCAGACGTTTGAGACATCTGACCAAGAGGTTGTATTTTATTACCTACCAAAACAAAACATAAATTAGATCATTAAGATGACTACGCTTAAAAGATACACATTACATATACCTAAACCGGAAAATAGTGACTGTGAATTCTTATTGGCATGCAAAAAACGTTCATCCAAGCCTACAAAAAATATTGATCATAATGCAGTATATTTTACATGCTATCTTGAAACAAATAAAAAATACCCAAACCTTTAAATGAAGACGTTTGAGACAACTGGCCAAGAGGTTGTCTTTTATTACCTACCAAACAAAACATGAATTAGATCATTATGATTACTATACTTAAAAGACATATATAAAAACATACCTAAATCAGAAGAACCATTAATATTGTGATTGTGTTTCTCAAGAACCGTAGAATCATTAACAGAGTTTTCTTTACCAACTGAATATGTAAACATCTGTCCGGTTCTTTTTCTCCTATTACCTACATCAGTTCATGCCATTAACAATTTCAAAATACGTGATCGAAATCCTAGTAACGAAGAAGGAGATAAAACAGTATCATTATATGCATATAAAGTGTTACCTTTCTGTGAAGAAGAAGGAGATAAAGGACCATTGTTAGGCCATTTCTGTGCATTCGGACTATTTTCTTCATTCATGGCAAGAAGGAGATGGCAAGAAGGAGATCAAATTCGTGTAATTGATTCCTTGTTAACTGAGATGTTGATTGTATACATTTGAATTCGAATTTTTAAGTTTACATTTGATTGAAACATTTGTTTAATTTGAATTTAAAATTTACTTCATTTGTGGAGTAATGATAGGCTTCATAACAATATTTGATCTGATATTTCAAATATAAATATGGGTTTTATCCATGAAGTTGGACTATCCAACTTTTAACCCAAAAGTGTGTAAAAATAGTTAAGATGAGTCACCCATTCAAAGTTTGACTATCCATAATGTAAGTGATTTTACCAAAATAGCCAAAATCTAGTATAACTTTTTTTAGGAGGAGGGTATTTGGTGTAATTTATTTTTTTCTTTGCTAGCAAAGTTTAGGAATATATTGATAATGTTGGACCAAGACAAGGCGGCACAAAGGAATCATAGTTAGAATAATTGTAAAATATAATGTAAAGCCCAAGAAGGCCCACTTTGTAAGGAAAAAGCCCGTTTGGGACTTAGTATAAATACAAGGCAACAACCCCATTTGGAGGGGTTGGCAAATTATAGCAAAGAGACAATCTCCTAAAATTATAGTCTAATAGTATACTAATATTATTGGAACATCATTTGGCGCTAGAAGGAGCTTTGCTTTAACAAGATCCAACCAGAAGATGATCGTAGAGCAGCTTGATCCGGGAACCGCCGGACCGACTCAGGTAAAGGAGTTGACGGCAGAAGTTGCCGCCGACCCCTCGACCCACGGCGATCATGAGCTACCTAAACAACCGGCCATAAAGCCGAAGTGCTTGTTTCCTCCACCTGAAGTGCCTCCTGAAGATCAATCGTTGAGCTTGAAGGGCACACTTCAAAGGGACAGAAAAAGAAAAACTATTTTAGATCAGCGTTTTAGAGTACAGACATCTAAAGGAAAGAAAGTTCTCTCGAGCGACATACGACTATATTTGGAAAGGAAAGAAAGGCCAAAAGCCCAAAATTAAGAAAATCCAGAAGATCCACTTGATTCAGATGAAGAGCTCGAGCTTCTAGAACACGAAACTCGGAGACTGCAGGCTAAACTTGAACGAAAACGCGAGATTCACCGTCTCCGTCAAGAACTCCAACAAACTACAGTTCAAAATGAAGAACAAGACGATGAATTCTATGATGGGGACGATGTTGAGTACAAATATGAACCATCGGCAGAGTCGACATATTCACAACCGCGCGAACGTCGACAGAGGACAGTGCCATCTGCCGAAGTCTCGCGTCAGACAGAATCCACAGAATCTATCTCTCACGGGGAGTTCGCTAAAATGCAGGAAGAAATCGCTCAGATGCGTACCTTGATGAGAAATCAGGCAGGGTTTGAAACCGTCTCCAAGAGCCCCCTATCATTGGTGCTCGAGAAGGCACGCATCGACAGGACATTGAAAACTCCAGCCCTTGATCATTTTGACGGATCCTCGGACCCGTTAGCATTCCTCAATACCTTCGATGGACGTATGGCCTTCTTCGGCCACTCAGAGGTCGCTCGATGTCAATTCTTCTCTACTTGCCTCCAGGGTACCGCCCTTCGATGGTACAACAGCTTACCCCCTCGGTCGATCGACTCATGGGCGGCCCTTAAAAGCAAGTTTCAAGCTCGTTTTTCCAGTAACTACAAAGGAATAAAGGTCATAGCTTCCCTAATGACAATGCACCAACGCTCAGGAGAAAGTCTCCGAAGTTTTCTAACACGATTCAGAGAAGAAATAGCAGAGATTCCAGATCTAATCGAGCAAATGGCAGTCAATTTTCTGACAGCAGGCATTGATAAATCTCGCCATGGTTTACTCTTAGAGGAGATCTTTGAGAAAAGACCGAAAACCTTACAAGCAGTATTTCAAATTATAGAACATCGCATGATGCTCTAAGAGGCAGTAAGCTGCATACAGTCCCCCAAACGCTCCTCCAGATATGAACGACGACGCAGCTACAGTCCGCGATCTCCCGTACGTGACAGACGTCAAAAACGTCGCCGTTCACCACCTGGTCATACTGTCGAGCATCAACCAAGGGACAGAAGAGAGAGAGACTGGCAACCCCGCAGTCGACCAGAAAAAGAATTTACCAAGCTTAACACTGAGAAAACGACCATCTTAGTGGTCCTAAAGACAGAGTCGGACTATCGTTCGCCAAGACCCATGAAACCGGGTCGTCCTCCAAGCTCCAGATACTGCGATTACCATGAGGATACAGGCGACACGACTGAATAATACTTTCAACTAAGCAACCTCATCGAAGGGAAAATTCGCCGAGGACAGCTAGTGCATTTTGTACAACGGGAAGATTCTCCTCGACGCCATAGGCGAGTTGAAGAAGATCAAGTAATTAACGTTATCTTTGGTGGTGTGGCAGCTGGAGGACTCTCTCATAATTCCCAAAAAAGCTATGCCCGTGAGGTTTTTAATGTCAACCCACCGACATCCAAACGCACCCGAGCAAACCCTTCCCCTGTCATTTCATTCTCAGACGATGATTACCGCCCTGGTCTCATCGAAGGCCATCAGGACGCCCTTGTCATCATCACCCGGGTGGGAAACAACACGGTAAAAAAGATGTTGGTCGACAACGGCAGCTCCGTCGATGTTCTATACCATCATGCCTTCTCCCGAATGGACCTCGGGGATCGACGCCTAGAGAATGCTCGAACGCCTCTATATGGTTTTACAGGGAATGAAGTACATGTAGTTGGGACAGTCGACATGCCGGTGCTTTTTGGTTCTCCCCCATGTTAGATTTGGAAGATGGTCAAGTTTCATGTGATTAGTGCATCCTCGAGTTTCAACGCCATACTGGGACGAACAACGATCACCGCCCTTCGGGCCATTACTTCCATCTCCCATTTGAAAATGAAGTTCCCCACAGACTTTGGTATAGGAGAAATGGTTGGTGATCAAGCGACGGCTAGGCAGTGTTACCTAACCACTGTTTCTCCAAGGAAAAGGACAGATGAAGAGTTAGAGGTTAATCAAGTACTTGACATCGATCCAAGAGAATTAATCAACACATCCACAAGCAATTCATGCTCCCCTCTCGAGGAAACAGAAGATATAGAAGTATTTGAAGGAAACTCCAATAAAACAACAAGAATTAGCAAGAATCTCTCCTCAGATCTTAAAAAAGAAATCACGAATCTTATGCGGGAATTCTCCGACATTTTTGCTTGGGTCCCGAAGGACATGCCCGGTATTCCAGAGGCCGTTGCTCGACACTCGCTGCACATTAATAAGGACACTAGGCCTGTGCGACAGAAACAACGCATATTCTCGGCCGAGAAAAGAGCCGCCATCGACCAAGAGGTCGAAAGACTCCTCGACGCCAGCTTCATCGAGCCTGTGCAATTCCCCACATGGATATCGAATGTGGTCCTAGTTAAGAAAAGCAATGGGAAGTGGAGAATGTGCATTGATTACTCAGATGTTAATAGGGCGTGCCCCAAAGATTTTTACCCTTTGCCCAATATCGACCAACTCATCGACGCCACGGCGGGAAATAAACTCCTGTCCTTTATGGACGCCTTTTCAGGGTATAATCAAATTAAAATGGATTCCCATGACTGGCAACAAACCGCTTTCATCACACACAGGGGAGTCTTTGGTTACAAAGTAATGTCCTTCGGATTAATCAATGCGGGCGCTACTTTTCAGCAGACGATGGATAAAATATTCTCCTCGCAGATAGGAAGAAACATGCTGATATATGTCGATGACATGATTACAAAGTCAAAAGTTGCTTCTGATCATGTGACAGACCTTCGAGAAACGTTCACCAACGCAAGGGCAAACAACATGCGACTAAACCCTGCAAAGTGTTCATTTGGCCTTGGCCTTACAGCAGGTAAATTCTTGGGGTTCCTGGTCACCCAGAAAGGCATCGAGGCCGACCCAGCTCAGACAAAAGCTATTCTGGAAATGAGCAAACCAAGATCCATCAAAGACTTACAAAAACTCACAGGGTGTATAGCCGCGCTTCGAAGGTTCATCCCTCAATCCTCAAAGAGGTGCCTCCCCTTTTTCTCTGCAATGAAGAAAGCTTCTAAATTATCACAGTTTGAATGGAATGAAGATTGTGAAAAGAATTTTATGGAATTAAAGATATTTTTGACAAATCCTCCAGTTTTAACTCGGCCCTTAAAAGGCGAACCTCTACGAGTATATCTCTCAGCTTTTGATGAAACTTGTTAGGAATATATGTGCATTAGTTTGATGATATGTTTAACAAAACACTTAAGTAGAAATTCAGTGTCTGTAGCCTCAACGGATAAGACCACTTTGGCTATCCGTTGATGGTGTAGCTTTACTTAGAAATAAGTCTAGTGTTGTAGCATATTTCAGTCTCTGTATTTAAGATGTAATTCTTAGAAGTTGAGAGAAACTATGAGTCATGTTGACTACTAGAAGATATGCAGATAGGAAGGCCAATTGTAAATATTTCATGCCTTGTAATTTTGTATAAATGAAGTGGTATCAACGGATGACTTAAAGACCTTCAACGGATGAGAAGCTAAGCTTCAACGGATGTCTCTAAAGCTTCAACGGATAACATCCTTCAACGGATGAGTGCATCAACGGATGAAAGCTTCAACGGATGTTCTGTTGATTAACCATTGATAAGTGGTAGTTGTACCTACAAACAGAGGCACGTGGGTGAACAGAGATAACTGAAATGTGGCAGCCTAATTTCAGGAACATCAGAAAAAGCAGTCGTTCTACTCTAGTATAAAGAGACATTAAGTCAACAAAGTACTGGAGTGAACTGGAGAAGAAATAAGTGGAGATCTTACTTTATTATTTTATATATCCTTGTCTTCACTTGTAAACTTGGTAATATATAAACCAAGTAGTAGCTAGTAATTAGATAAGAATTTTTCCAGAGCTGTTTAGAAAAATCTTGAGAGAAAAATTATCTAGTTTGTACTAGGATGCAGCTGTGATCAAATTCTCAGATCACAGAATTTCTGAAATACCATCTCTGGTGGAACAACAAATCCACCAGAAAAGTTTTTAAAGGTTTATTGTGTTCTTTACATTTGTGTTTGAATATATATCTGTCTGTATCAGCTTAAAGCAATTCACACACTTGTTCATCTTGAACACACAGTCTTTATAAACTGCTCAAAACTTGAAAAAGTTTTGAGATTTACATTCAACCCCCCTTCTGTAAATCTCATTGTTAGTTCTCTAGAAATAACAATTGGTATCAGAGCAGGCTCTTGACAAACAAAGATGAGTAAGAAGGATATTGGAGTAAAAATCCCAGTTCTTGACAGAGACAGTTATCACCACTGGAAGGTGAAAATGCACCTTCATCTACTCTCCCAAGATGAAGGTTATGTAAACTGCATTGAGAATGGTCCTCACATTCCCCACAAAGTAGCCACAGTTGCTACGGCCACAATTGCTGTTGGTCAATCCATTCCAAAACCTAGAGCAGAATGGACAATGGAAGACACAGAAGAAGTCCACAAGGATAAGAAGGCTATGAACATTTTGTTTAATGGTCTTGACAAGGATATGTTTGATAATGTGATAAATTGCTCAACTGCCAAAGAGGTTTGGGACACAGTTCAGCTGCTGTGTGAAGGTACAGAACAAGTAAAAGAGAACAAGATGCAGCTTCTCATTCAACAGTATGAGTATTTTCATTTTGAAGAAAATGAATCTTTAAATGACACATTTAACAGATTCCAAAAGCTGTTGAATGGATTGAAGCTGTATGGTAGAGTGTACCAGGTGAAGGATTCAAATCTTAAATTCTTAAGATCCTTGCCAAAGGAATGGAAACCCATGACTGTCTCCTTAAGAAACTCTCAGGATTATAAGGACTTCACTCTTGAAAGATTATATGGAATCTTGAAGACTTATGAACTAGAGTTGGAACAGGATGAGGTATTGGAGAAGGGGAGAAAGAAAGGAAGTTCAGTTGCATTGGTAGCTGAAAATGAGAGGGAATGCAGACAAGAAACTGTGAGATCTACATCAAACTCCAAAGATGGTACAAGATATCAGGAATCAAGCAAAGGAAAAGAGCAAGTTGCTGAGAATGAAGACAACTCCAGTCAAGATGACTCTGATAGTGTTGATGAGCATCTTGCATTTCTGTCCAGGAGATTTGCAAAGATGAAGTTTAAGAAAAACACTAGAGCCACTAAACCTCATAAGAACATGGTGGACAAATCAAAGTTCAAGTGTTTCAATTGTGGTATAAGTGGACACTTTGCAAGTGAGTGCAGAAAGCCAACTTCTGAAAAGAAGAAATTTGACCAAGTAGATTACAAGAAGAAATATTTTGATCTGCTCAAGCAAAAGGAAAGGGCTTTCATTACTCAAGAAAAAGATTGGGCAGCTGATGGAGAGGAAGAGAATGAAGATGTGGAGTATGTCAACTTAGCTCTCATGGCTGATTCTGAGGAAAATGAAGTTAGTTCATCAAGCAATCAGGTAACAACTCAGGTAATCACTACTGATGTAACACAACTTACTAAAGAAGAGTGCAATGATGCTTTTAATGACATGTCTACTGAATTGTATCATTTGCGTGTGTCTCTTAAATCTCTTGCTAAAGAAAATAGTAGGATTAAAGAGAACAATCTATTTTTAAGTAATAGAAATGCTATGTTAGAAGATAAGTTGATTGACCTAGAGAAAACCAAGCTGCATTGTATATCTGTTGAGAATGAACTAGCTGAATCTATTAAGAAAGTAGAAATACTTTCTAATCAATTAAAGAGAGAGCAAGAGGTGATTAAAGCCTGGAAAACATCTAGGGATGTTAGTGCTCAAATTGCCAAGGTCCAAGGAATTGAATCATTCTGTGAAACTGCCTGGGATAAAAACAAAAAGAAACTGGAATTAATTGATGGGCTGTCAACGGATGTGGAATCAACGGATGATGAAGGTTATCCGTTGAAGGAAGAAAATGAGCATCCGTTGAAGGTTCCTCAATTAAAACAGGCAGATGTTTCTAATAGTGAAAATCTAAAGAAACTCAATAAAAAGTTTGGTTCAACTTCCAAGAACTTTGTTAAAGAAGAAGCAAGCACATCCAAAGATGTCAGTAAGGTGAATATAGGGCACATGACCTTAGAACAGTTAAATAATAGGCTCAAGATGGTTGAGGATAAAAAGGAAACTAAAAGAAAATCTAACAGAAATGGGAAGGTAGGTGTTAACAAACATAACAATTACACACCTGATAGGTATGCTCCTAGAAAAAGCTGTGTGCATTGTAGTAGTGTTAATCATCTATCTGCTAATTGCAAATCTATTAAGAAAACCCCCATAACTGTACCCTCTTCCATGCCTAACATGTCTGCATCATCTCTACATGCTATGCCTACTATGTCTCAACAGAATCCTTATGCACATTTGCAAACATGCCATATTTTAACAATCCTTATCTTGCTGCATTTAGTATGCCTCAAATGCCATACAATATGCCTATGTGGAATAACATGTATGCACAATCCATGCCTTATCATATTCCAAATGTGCTAAATGATTCTGTGACTAACCCTACACCTCAACCAACTACATCCAAGACCAAGGTTGACTCAAAGTTACCTAAGTCTAGAGATGCAGGAGGAATGAAGTCTAGGAGAAAGGCTAACAAGAATGGACCCAAGGAAACTTGGGTACCAAAATCAAATTGATTGATTTTATGGTGTGCAGGGAAATAGAAGAAATCTATGGTACTTGGACAGTGGCTGTTCAAGACACATGACAGGAGATTTCTCCCTGCTCACAGAGTTTAAGGAAAGAGCTGGCCCTAGCATAACCTTTGGAGATGACAGCAAAGGGTTTACTATGGGATATGGCTTGATTTCAACAAGGAATGTCATCATTGATGAAGTTGCATTAGTTGATGGTCTCAAACATAACTTACTGAGCATCAGTCAACTATGTGATAAAGGGAATACAGTTTCCTTCAATTCTGAAGCCTGTGTTGTCACTAGTAAGAAAGACAACAAAGTGGTTCTAACTGGAGTTAGAAAAGGAAATGTGTACTTAGCTGACTTCAACTCTGCAAATGCAGAATCTATTACTTGTCTCTTCAGCAAAGCAAGTTCAGTTGAGAGTTGGCTATGGCACAAGAAGCTATCCCATTTGAATTTCAAGACAATGAATGATCTAGTCAAAAAGGACCTAGTAAGAGGAATTCCTCTTGTTAAATTCTCAAGGGATGGTTTGTGTGATGCTTGTCAGAAAGGCAAACAAAGGAAAGCATCATTCAAAAAGAAGCTTGAAACAACAATTGATGAACCATTACAGCTGCTACATATGGATTTGTTTGGACCAGTCAATGTATTGTCAATTGCAAGAAAAAGATATTGCTTAGTGATTGTAGATGATTTCTCAAAGTTTTCATGGGTCTATTTTCTTGGATCAAAGAATGAAGCAAGTGAAATCATTATCAATCACATCAGGCAAGTCAATAATCATCCTGACCTGAAGGTTAGGAATATCAGGAGTGACAATGGAACTGAGTTCAAGAATTTATCAATGAGGCTGTTCTGTGAAGAAAATGGAATCATGCATGAGTTCTCAGCTCCAAGAACACCTCAGCAAAATGGGGTAGTTGAAAGAAAGAACAGATCTTTAATTGAGGCTACCAGAACAATGCTTGAAGAATCAAAGTTACCAACATATTTCTGGGCTGAAGCTGTTAATTGTGCCTGTTTCACTCAAAATATCTCTTTGATCAATCAAGCTAAAGGCATGACTCCTTATCAGTTGTTCAAGAGAAGAAAACCAACTCTAAACTTTCTTCATGTCTTTGGATGTAAATGCTTTATACTAAGGAATCAATCTGACCATAAAGGGAAGTTTGATGCAAAGGCTGATGAAGGGATATTTGTTGGTTATTCAGCTGGAAAATCTTATAGGGTCTACAATCTAAGAACCAACATTGTTATGGAATCTGTGCATATTGTGTTTGATGATAAAAAGATTGATGGACTAACAGATGAGGGACAATATGAGAGACTCAAATTTGACAACATTGAGATATATTGTGATGATAGTGAAGAGGAGACTGATGGAGATAACACTTCAAAAGGGATTCAAAACATGCCCTTGGATAATGCACAAAATACTGCATCCGTTGAAAGTCAGAATTCTGTATCCGTTGATAGAGGCAATGCAGTATCTATTGAAAGACATGGTGTATCATCCGTTGAAGTACTAAATGAAGCATCCGTTGATCATAGTTTATCAACGGATAATCGATTTACATCATCAGTTGATAGAACTCCAAGTTCCCTGCAAAGGACCAACAACTCAGGGGGAGTTTCAACTAGTCAACACTCTGTCTCACATCATGACAATACTGAGGCCACCTCATCTAGAGAACATCTTCCACTTCAAAGGAAATGGACCAAGAATCATCCCTTTGAACTGATCATTGGTGATGCATCATCTAAAGTGCAAACAAGAAGAGCTACTCAAGATGAATGTCTGTATAGTAGTTTTCTATCTCAGGAGGAACCTAAGAAAGTGGAAGAAGCCTTATTGGATCCAGATTGGATATTAGCTATGCAGGAAGAGCTAAACCAATTTGAGAGAAACCAAGTTTGGAAGCTGGTACCCAAACCAAAGAACAAGAGTCCTATTGACACAAAATGGGTATTCAGAAACAAGATGGATGAAAATGGCATTATCATAAGGAATAAAGCCAGATTGGTTGCTAAAGGCTATTCTCAGCAAGAGGGAATAGATTTTGATGAGACATATGCTCCTGTTGCAAGACTTGAAGCCATCAGAATTTTTCTAGCCTATGCAGCTCATGCCAATTTCAAAGTCTATCAAATGGATGTCAAGAGTGCATTTCTAAATGGGAAATTAGAGGAAGAAGTCTATGTAAGTCAACCTCCAGGATTTGAAGATCCAAATTTTCCAGACTATGTATATTATCTGTTGAAAGCACTCTATGGACTGAAGCAAGCACCTAGAGCCTGGTATGAAACCTTATCAAAATTTCTTTTGGAGAATCACTTCACTAGAGGTACTGTTGATAAAACTCTCTTCTTTAGGAATGTTAATGGCTCTAGTATACTTGTTCAAATTTATGTAGACGACATAATATTTGGTTCTAAAGATGATAAACTTTGTAAAAAGTTTGCTAAGCTAATGCAAAGTAATTATGAAATGAGCCTTATGGGAGAACTAACCTATTTTCTTGGTTTACAAATTAAACAAGTTAGTAATGGAATTTTCATTAGTCAAACTAAATATATTCATGATCTTTTAAAGAAGTTTGACTTAATGGAATGTTCATCTGCAAAAACTCCCATGGCCACTGCCACCAAACTTGAATTAAATAAGACTGAAAGGTCTGTGGACATTACAAGTTATAGAGGCATGGTTGGTTCACTTCTATATTTAACTGCTAGCAGACCAGATATAATGTTTGCTACATGTCTGTGTGCTAGATTTCAAGCTGATCCTAGGGAGTCTCACTTAATAGCTATCAAAAGGATTTTCAGATATCTCAAGGGTACACCAAATTTAGGTATTTGGTATCCTAGAGAATCTGGCTTTGATCTAATTGGTTATTCAGATGCAGACTATGCAGGTTGCAAAATAGACAGGAAAAGTACAACAGGCTCCTGCCAATTCCTGGGAAACAAGCTTGTATCATGGTTTAGCAAAAAGCAAAATTCAGTCTCTACTTCTACAGCTGAGGCTGAATACATTGCTGCTGGAAGTTGCTGCTCTCAAGTGTTATGGATGAGAAATCAACTCCTTGACTATGGACTTCATGTTGATAGAATTCCTATCTTTTGTGACAACACAAGTGCCATAGCCATAACAGAGAATCCTGTACAGCACTCAAGAACCAAGCACATTGATATCAAGTACCACTTCATTAGGGAGCATGTCATGAATGGTACAGTGGAACTACATTTTGTTCCAAGTGAACAACAAATTGCAGACATATTTACCAAGCCACTTGATGAATCAACATTCACAAGATTAGTAAGTGAGCTAGGTATGCTTAATTACTCTTAAAATTCATGTCCTTATTGCAATTTGAATTGAAGCCTGAAATATATTAGTTGCTAGAACAAATTTGACTTTTAACAAAGTTTATACCATCAACGGATGTTTCCTATCCGTTGAAATTCAAAATTGCTCTATCAACGGATATTCATTATCCGTTGAAAGACAAATACATTTCTGGAATTTTTATCCGTCAACGGATAAAACTGAAGTACCTTTCAACGGATGACAATTTACCTTATCCGTTGAAATGTCACATCAGTCGATTCAGGTGTTTCACAGCCGTTGATTCTATTTTCTTAACCGTTGATACTCATACATACATCTGTATGTATTGGTTTTAAAGGTAGTTGTTAGAATACTTACAGTTTATTCTTAAACGGCTGAAATTCACTAACATATACTTATTGATTAATCTTTTACTAATTTTTTTTTGAAAGCATATAAGCCCTTCTGATTTTTCATTTTTACTTTACGCTTTCTTAAAATTTCAAGCATTTACCATTTTCTCTCTGCAAAACCTTCAAGTTATTCTCTGCAATTTCTACTCACAACAATGGCACCAGTCGTGAAAAATATGTCTCAATCTGGGTTCATCTATGAGAAGAACAATTTCATAGCTTTGGTAGAAAAGAATGAAGCTCATTCAGACTATCACAAAATGATGGACTTCATCAAAAACTGTAAACTTAGCTATGCAATGCTGGAAGCCCCAACGATTTACTGTGAAGTAGTTGAGGAGATTTGGACAACTGCTGAGTTCAACTCCATAGATATGACTATCTCCTTCACTCTCAAAGGTAAAAATCACTGTATTAACTGTGATGATTTACAAGCATGTTTTAAATTACCTGAGAACAATGCCATGACACCACACACTGATAATGATGTATCCAGCATGTTAGATTCCATAGGTTATTCTCTTAACTCTGCTAGTTTAGGGAGTATTAGAAGAAAAGGCCTTAGGAAAGAATGGAGTTTTCTTGGGGATGCCTTTATAAAGGTTTTCTCTGGGAAAATTAGTAATTTTGATGCCATAACTTCATCTCTTGTTAATATGCTCTATATGCTTGTTTCTGATAGGTATTTTAACCTTAGCAACTATGTGATGCTAGAATTGGGTACTAGATTAGGTAACAAAGCTAATAGACCTAATAACATCTATTATGCTAGATTCTTTATGTTATTGGCTAACCATGTTGCTGAAGGTTTGGTCATAATCAATGAGAATAATAAACTCAAGTGATGGGCACAAGAGAAAAGAGTTCTTGCAGATTTATTGAGAATGGATCTCAACAGCAGTGTGCCATTGGTATATTTACCAATCATGAATGCACCTCAGGTAGGTGAGGTAATTGCTTCTACAACTCCTACTTCTTCCAACCCCTCTATTTCTTTATCTTCTAGTGTGGCCATGAAATCTGTGACAATGCCCCAACAGATTTCTACCAAGGTCACCAAAACTAAACTTTCAAAATCAAAGACAAAGAAAACCACCTCTGTTGTTTCTCAAAAGACAATAGTTGTAACACCAACCATTAACCCTGAGGGGAGTGAACAGGGTGTGAGTGGTGAGGGGAGGGGTGAACATCAAAGAAACCCCCAGGATAAGGAAGGAGAGTTAAGTGCTTCCCAAGCTAGCCAAGCCACAGTTTCTCAAAAAGCTGTGGTGGTTGAAAAGGTATCTAGCACATCCCTAGTTGCATCCTCCCAAAAGGATGTTACTATTGAAAATAGTTCCCAACCAGGAACACAGAACAAACGAGGGAGGGACACTGAAGCCAAACACTCACCAACAAAAGCTTTTATTAGAAGAAAGAAGGCTAGAACCCAATCTTCTACACAGGGTGCACACACTGCACAGATACATCCATCTGTATTTATGCCTTCTCAAACTCATTTTGATGTGGCTCCAATAAATGTGGAGTCACAACCCCATTCTCTCACAATAATCACACATCAATCACCAAACACTTCATCACCATCTCTGGATGTAGATATGTTATTCCCATCAATTCCTGATTCTCCCTCTTTACAACTCAGGGAGGAGCCCCACTCAAATACAGATGATCATCATCTCTTAGATGATTTGTTGGATCACCCGCAAATTCTTTCAGATATAATTGAAGGATCTGTGTCACCACATCTCAAATCAATCTACACAGATTCAACAGTTATATCACTTTCAATTTCAACTTCTTTTCCTTCTTCAACGGATATCACTCATCCGTTGACAAGTGGTTGCTCTTCAACGGATAAGCTTAACAGCAGTTATCCGTTGATAACATCAGTTTCACCTTCAACGGATATTCCACATCCGTTGATAGTCTCTCCACACATAACTGAATCAATTCTAAGTGTAGAAGACATGAATACTGTGTAATCACTCTTAGGATTGAGGGAAGGGAGTGAAAATTTGAGTGAGAGGCTGGGTTGCTCCCAGGCAAAAGGAGAGATTGAGAGCTCAAAAATGCATGCTATTTCTTCCAGCATGGCAAAAGTAAGTGAGAGGAGTACCACCTTAGTAGGTGAAGGTGAGGGAGTGAGTTGTGTGAGCTAGGGGGAGCCCCTGATGCAAGAAAATAGAGAAAAAGAGAGAAAGGCAGGTACAGTAGATATAAGGGTGGAACCAGCCATTGCTATTGAGTCAATGATTGTGGATGATGCTGAAAAGGAAAGACAATTTCAGCAACATTACAAAGCTGTAATTGATAACATTTCCTTGGATGCTGACACTTTTACTCATCCTGTGTCAGCCTATCAAATGTTGGCTGCTCAGGGCAATGAGGAGGCAGAAAAGACACTACATCTAGTACACACAATAGAATCTCTTCAAAGGGATAAAGCTGCTATTAACAAGATGCCTTCTACAGCTGGTGAGCCATCTGAGGAATTTGGAGTAAATTCTGATGATGATGACTCTGTTTCTTTTGATGGAAGCATGAACTTAGGGGGAGATGAAGGCCCTAGTTCAATTCCAAATCTACCTGAATGGGCTTTGATAAAGGAGTATAGATCAGGGGAATTCAATGTCTCCTTAGTCAAACAAATCAACACTATTCAACAGGCCATTCAGAACACTTCACATGCAAGTATCAAGGCTATCCTTCAAGCTCACCTGGACTCACTGCATCTCATGAAGTTGCAGCAAGTAAAGCAGAATCTGAGTATGGATGATCTCAGGAAGGATATTGCTGACTTGAAATCCTACAGTTCTGAAAAATTGGATTCAGTCATGCCCTATGGTACATTGCAGGACTTGGTTTTGAGATTGAAAAGGAATCAGTTACTGAGAAAAGGCTGGCCAAGTTGGAAGACAGAGTTCAAGTTATTGAAGATTCTGTGGCCACCATTCTTCACAACCAACAATCTCAAACCAGTCTCCTAATGCAGCTGGCAAAAGCACAAGGCTTGACCCCTCTCCTTGATGATAACAAAAAGGGGGAGAGTAAAAGGGAAGGGGAAGGAGAGCCATCTACAAAAATCAAAATATCTAAAGTGCTAGTTCCTGCCATCACTACTTCTCCAATCATTCAAATCAAAGGAAAGCCTGATGGAATTGATTTGATTCAGCTAGCAGCAGCTGAAATTCAAGTGAAAGAGCAAAGGAGGAGAATTGATGAAAGGTTGCAACTGTTGTTTGGCTCTACACAAGATAAATCAACATCTGTGAAATATAGCACAAAGATTGAACCAATCAACATGGAGCTCAAGCCAGTAGGGAGACATAAGGATGGAGAAGCTTCTTCCAAAGAACTACAAGCTATAATTCTCAAGCCCAATAAAAGATCCAATAAGGACTCTACAAAGAATCCTTTAAAAGAAGTGGACTTTCCTCCTCCAAAAGCTGATGAGAACAAGCTTTTAGGTAGGAGTATTGCTTATCTCAAAGAGACCATGGATGAGGCTGTAAGGAGAAATAGGGCTATTATCTCTAGAGAGGGAAAGAGCATATGTGTGATGCAAGGACATCCCAAATTCTCAATAGCCAAGAAGGAAGAAGTCAAGCAACTAAAGGCTGACAAAAGAGCACAAGCAAAGCTTGAACAACAGCTAAAGTCAAGTCAAGTTGAAGAAGAGAAAGGAATTGAAGTCAGGGGTGAAGACAAGATTGCAAACCTAGATGAGGTTTTTGGGAGTATATTTGGTGAGAGTATGGAAGAAAGAGAGGAATGGCAGAAGGGAAACAGAAGAAAGGCCAAGGCACATAGAAGGAGTGAAGATAATACTGAAGTAACCAAATCTATATCTAAACCACTACCTTCCATACCTGAACCTCTTGTTGCTAATCCCACTATAAACATCCATGGTGAACCAATCATTCCAAAAGAGGAACCTATTGATTGGGACACCATCAAATTGCCTACCTTTCTAACCACTCTTCCACTACCAAAGAAACAGAAAAGAAAACCCAAATCTACACCTCCCATAACCTCTAAGAAATTCACTCAAAAACAAAAGCCTAAGCCTAAGCCATCCATTTCTAAAGATGATTATGTTCACATCTGTGACATAAAAGAAATTTCAGACATTGAACTCTATCTGGATGAGCTGGAGGATGTAAGAGGAATAGCTGCTTACAGACAGCTACCAGAGAGATTAGTGTTCAGATACAAAGGAGCTGGGGAAAGAACATGGCCTCTCCACAGGATTCTGAATGAAGGCTACTCTACCTTGATTAGAGTCTTTTCAGCTATACAAAAGGATTCTGGCTTTACCAGAACTGCCAAGACTGAAATTCTCAACAAGATTGCCAATATAAGGAAAACTTGGAGGGAGCCCAATGCTTTACCCAGGACTTTACTCATTCAAGAAAGGGGAATTACAATTCACAAATCACCTCATTGGTTGATGGAATTTAGAGATGATAAAGGAGTCAGAAGATTTTTCAGACTTGAAGACCAACTCAAGATTGCCAGCAATGAAACTCTCAAGGAAATGCAATCTAAGTTGGATATCAGTGTTGAAGATGAAGCTGAATTCTTCAGACAACTCCAACTCCAAATTGAGGAAAATGACAAAGGGCTAGGAAAGAAAACCAGGGAACAAAGAAGAAAAAGATGATTTGCTCAGGCTAAAGGAGTATCCTTGGAAATACTGTAAATCTTCAATTTCCTCCTAGTACATACATTTTTGCAGCATTTTCAAATTTCTACTTAGTTTCAATTCATATACCTGTTAAGTGTTTTGTTATCATCAAGTTAACCCTGAATTTATGCCTACAATTCTTATAGACATAAATAGGGGGAGATTGTTAGGAATATATGTGCATTAGTTTGATGATATGTTTAACAAAACACTTAAGTAGAAATTCAGTGTCTGTAGCCTCAACGGATAAGACCACTTTGGCTATCCGTTGATGGTGTAGCTTTACTTAGAAATAAGTCTAGTGTTGTAGCATATTTCAGTCTCTGTATTTAAGATGTAATTCTTAGAAGTTGAGAGAAACTATGAGTCATGTTGACTACTAGAAGATATGCAGATAGGAAGGCCAATTGTAAATATTTCATGCCTTGTAATTTTGTATAAATGAAGTGGTATCAACGGATGACTTAAAGACCTTCAACGGATGAGAAGCTAAGCTTCAACGGATGTCTCTAAAGCTTCAACGGATAACATCCTTCAACGGATGAGTGCATCAACGGATGAAAGCTTCAACGGATGTTCTGTTGATTAACCGTTGATAAGTGGTAGTTGTACCTACAAACAGAGGCACGTGGGTGAACAGAGATAACTGAAATGTGGCAGCCTAATTTCAGGAACATCAGAAAAAGCAGCCGTTCTACTCTAGTATAAAGAGACATTAAGTCAACAAAGTACTGGAGTGAACTGGAGAAGAAACAAGTGGAGATCTTACTTTATTATTTTATATATCCTTGTCTTCACTTGTAAACTTGGTAATATATAAACCAAGTAGTAGCTAGTAATTAGATAAGAATTTTTCCAGAGCTGTTTAGAAAAATCTTGAGAGAAAAATTATCTAGTTTGTACTAGGATGCAGCTGTGATCAAATTCTCAGATCACAGAATTTCTGAAATACCATCTCTGGTGGAACAACAAATCCACCAGAAAAGTTTTTAAAGGTTTATTGTGTTCTTTACATTTGTGTTTAAATATATATCTGTCTGTATCAGCTTAAAGCAATTCACACACTTGTTCATCTTGAACACACAGTCTTTATAAATTGCTCAAAACTTGAAAAAGTTTTGAGATTTACATTCAACCCCCCTTCTGTAAATCTCATTGTTAGTTCTCTAGAAATAACAAAACTGTCGCGGCAGTATTGGTCCGTGTCGATGAGGGAAAAGATATCCCTGTATATTACATCAGCCACTCACTCCGAGACGCGGAAACAAGATACCCACAAGTCGAGAAACTTGTATACGCTCTTGTTGTCGCGAGCCGTAAGCTTCGTCATTATTTTCAAGTGAGAGAAATCCATGTTCTCACCAATCTACCTCTGAAAAGAATCCTGCACAAGCCCGACATAACAGGCAGGCTTGCATCCTGGACCATAGAGTTAAGCCAGTTTTACATTGAGTACAAACCTCGAACGGCGATCAAAGCCCAAGTTCTCTCGGATTTCGTCGCTGAATGCAAGTTCAAATCCAAGGCACATAAACCAGAAGACGACCAATCTCGCCCGTGGCTTTTGTTTGTTGATGGCTCCTCGACATCCAACTCTGGAGGAGCAAGGGTCATATTGATCAGTCCAGAAGGATTCAAAATCCAACAGGCTCTCAAGTTCGGGTTCTCCACCACAAACAACGTGGCCGAGTACGAGGCACTCATCGCCGGACTAAAGCTCGCATCCGATCTCAAGGCAGAGGTCATCGACATATTTGGGGATTCTCAGTTGGTTTCCAAACAGATAAGTGGTGAATTTAAGACGCATAATGAAAGGATGGCCCGATATTTGACAAGAACACAAGAGCTTCTTAATAAATTTTCTTTATGGAAAATGTCAAACGTCGACAGGGAGGAGAACCAGTGGGCTGACTCTCTGGCCAAACTGGCGTCTTCCAATCTCCCTACTAATCTCAGCCCAACATACGTCGATGTTTTGGAGACCCCCTCCGTCGATGAAGTGTCAGTTAATCAAATCCAGGCTAGGCTCGATTGGCGCCAACCTTTCCTTGAATACATAATCGACAACAAGTTGCCGGAGCATAAGACGGAAGCCCGCACTCTTATGTTCAAAGCCAGGAACTACTGTGTTGTGGGTTCGGTGTTATATCGACGTGCCCTCTCTGAGCCTCTACTCCGTTGCTTGTCCCCGGAAGAGGCCCTCCAAGCGATCGTAGAAATACATACGGGAATCTGTGGTGAGCATCTAGGAGGAAAGACCTTAGCCCTTAAAATTATCCGACAAGGTCTATTCTGGCCCACAATTAGAAAGGATTGTGAAGATTACGTCAAAAAATGTCAAGCATGCCAGCTTCATGGAAATGTAAACCGTCGACCCACGACTGAGATAAATTCGATTCTCAGCCCGTTCCCCTTTTTCCTATGGGGAATAGATATTGTGGGTCCCTTCCCAAAATCAAAAAATCAGTGCCAATACATCGTAGTCGCCGTGGATTACGCAACCAAATGGGTCGAAGCAAAATCCCTTGCTAAAATTCAAGAAAAAGAGATGATAGAATTCTTTATGAAATACATTGTCTTTCGCTTTGGGATCCCCAGAATCTTAGTTTCTGATAACGGCACTCAGTTTGTAGGGAAACAGTTTGAGGAAACCCTGCTTGAATTAAAAGTCCAGCATATCAAAGCATCTGTAGCATACCCCCAAGCTAATGGACTAGCAGAAGTAACAAATAGAACCATCCTACAAGGCTTGAAGAAAAGAATTGAAGAAATACCCCGATGTTGGGTCAATGAACTCCCGAATGTGTTGTGGTCGTATAGGACGACTCCCCGAAGCGCGACGGGTGAAACTCCTTTCCGACTGGCATACGGAGTTGACGTTGTCATACCTGTTGAGATAAGTCTCACCTCACCACGGGTCGATGTATTCGATCCTGCTCTATCTCTCGAGGGTCTTCGCCTTCACAATGATTTGTTAGAAGAAACAAGGGAAGAAGCCCGAATACGGATGATCGCCCAGCAAGAGAAAACTGCAAGGTACTTCAATAAAAAGGTCAAATCCAAAGACTTCAAGGTCAACGACCTCATCTTAAGGGATTCCGCGGCATCGCAACCCACTGTTTCAGGATAATTCAAACCAGCATGGGAAGGACCTTATCAGATCTCGAGACTAGTAAGTGCGGGGACCTATGAGCTTATACACCTTGACGGGAAGCCCATCAAAAATGCCTGGAATGGTATTCATCTCAAAAAGTTCTACCAGTAATTCGATTTCAGTCGTAGCCCGTTATCTTGAGGCAGCTAATGCCATATCAAAGACAAACCCTCGATGCAATGAGGGTCGTTATGAGACCCCCATCGAGGGGTGATTAAGTTATGATGAACGAATTTCTTTAATTTAGTCCAAGTAAGGAACATAAACTTCTGCTTTCTTTATTCCTTACATAAGCAGCAAAAACAAAGGATAACCTTCGAAAACTTTCACCGACATAAACATTTCGAAAAAGAGATTAAAATAAGCTTTGGCTCACAGATTAATCTGAAAATACCCAAGCAAACAATCAGAGATTCAAAACCATTCAATTCTAGGCAAATATTTATACAGCCTCACCACATCAATAGGCTGGGCTATATCAAATCTCTCTCATAATATAAACAATCGACCACAAGCATATATGATCTGCGACTTGGATGATCCCAAACTTGATGAACGGCTAAACATTTCAGACTCAAGACAAGAAGATGATAAAACCAGTCAACATGCAACTCCTTAAAATATGGAAATAAACTTAATCATGAATCACGTGTCTAAAACTTGCTACGAATCCATCATACGGTGTTATCAATAAAATTTTTTAAGTACATAAAAACGCTTAAATCCAGTTACAAAAATCCACGGGGCATACCCCGTCTTTACGCATCATCGCCCTTCGACGCAAGATCCCGAAGATAATCCTCGAAAGCATGACCCTCGACGACAAAACCAGCCTCTTCCATCCGTCGGTAACATCGCCCGTAACCATCGCCCAAAGCATCAGCGATATCTTCTACAGCTTTCTCTACTTCTCGTTTCAAATTTTCATTCTCCTTCGCTATCAACTTATAAGAGCTATCCATCCCCTCGACCTGTCGATCCAAGCCTTGGCGCTTGTTCTTCTCCTCATCAAGTTCTTTCTCTACTTCGAGAAGCCGACCCTCGAGTTCCCGCACCCTGTCACTCGACGCCTTCTCAGCAACTTCCATCTCAGCAATCTTCCTTGAAAACGCAGAATTTGCCTTAACCAAATCACCCACTCTATGCTCGAGTTCTGCAAAACCAGCCGCGATTTTCTTCTTTTCCCCCTTTAGAGCAGCAACCTCAGCTTCGAGCTTAGAGCAAGCCTCACCATCGACGTCAGCCTTGTAATCCTCCATAATGTGCATAAAATCGGAAAGAAACTTCACACAAAAAAAAGTGAATGAATGACGATGAATGAACATGAAGGCAAAAGTATATACACATAGAAAAGAGAGAGAAGGAAATGCGCATACTCGCCCAGCCCGGCTTTTACATTGGTCAACAAGATCCTCACGCCTCCGACCATCATAAGCAACTAAATCCTGAGGTAGATTGAAAAGATTAAGTGCCCTCAAGGACACGGTAGATCCACCCGTCCATCATTCCGTGGGTTGAATCTCGACCCTCACCACCTCTTTCTTAGAACGTGGGTCGACAGTATTCCCCATATAAACCCTGTTCCCAGCAATGGTCACACACTTATTCACTCCCTCAACAACAGCCTCCCGTCCACCAACAAATACCTCATCATCTTCCCTTCGAAGACGCTTTCTAGGGTTACCTTTCACGCGGACGAGGTCCGACACAACCCTCTCATTATCTTCAGCCACCTTATTCCCCTGATCATCGAGCAGCTCAATTGAAACCGAATGGGTCCAGGCCTAGCCACTTCAGAAGGCTTCCTCGAGGCACGTTGTAACAGCAGCATCATTGCCTTATCCATCTCTCCTCGAATCCCGCCGTCTAAAACCTTTTTCAAGGAAGCGCCTCCCACTAAAACACAAAATACAAAAAAAAATAAGTCAGTAACTCTATATATAGACACAAACAAAAATAAACAGACAAGAATCGATGATAACAACTACAAGAATTAGGTACATGAACAAAATAAGGGCAATAATAAATAAAACATCCCCCTTACAATCGTGCATCTCTAAAAAACCAGAATCCTTCAAGTCTAAATGCGTATACCACGTCCTCGACCCATGAAACTCATCGAGATAAGCATTATCGTGCTTCTCCAAGTTATTCAAATAATCAATCGTGCCCTGACTAACTTTCCCACAAGGCTTTACAAATTCCAAATCAGGACCCCCGACGAACAACCATTGGGAGTGGTTGTGACGGCCTCAACCCCGGGGTCAGGAGTTGACGTCACTAAACACAATTACTCAAAAATATTAACAACAGAATTATTATTAGAATATATTAACTTGACCCCAAACCAAGATCCGATCCAGGTTCAAGTATAATTCAGATTCTTATTATTACAAACTCTTTATTCACTATCTACGACACACTAACTTTATTCAGCAACTCCTCAGACCTCATGACCTGACACAAACTACCTCAGAGGAGCCGGGTCCAGAAGGGGCGGGAACATGGGTCGGTCTGACTGATCTTCTAGGCATCTGCGAAATGTACATAACAGTTTGCAAGGGTGAGCATAATCGCTCAGCAGTACCAAATATGAATAACAGATTAAAACAGTAATGTAACAATAATGGGAACAGAGCTGTAATCATGATATCAACATTTCATAATGATAATCAAAGTAACTGGATATCACTAATTAGCATGCTTTGTAAAAACAACATTATAGTGTGTTGCGTAATACTTGAGTCCAATTTTAGCATGCTAACCATTTTATAAAACCGCTGTATCAGTCAATCATGCTTTCATATAATTCACAAATCCCAATCAGATACATAGCGGATATGTGAAGATAGCTGATCAGGCTATCAACACCAGACGGCTCTAACTGCCATCCCATTTACCTGTTCCGGAACTCAGAGACTAGCTAGGTCTCTGACCTGCTGGACTAATCAGTTTTATAATACGCGCAACCGAATTAGCCTCTTACGCCACCTCAATAGGCCTACTCTGGCCCCAATGTATCCCATATCTGACCGTTTTATCCAGTTTTCAAAAACACTTGTACCTATCTCATTTTCAAAATCATTTATTTAGCCAGCACACATATAAAATCCGTTTCGCAAATCATTCCATTTGAGACAGGTACCTTTCGAAGTTACATTTTCCCAAAATAATTCGAAAACAATGATTTTATAACTACAGGGGATACGTAACTTAAAACATTTATGTTCCATCACGAGAATAAAACATTTAGCTATTCATATACACTGAACCATAAAAGAATGGTCAGGGGTACTTGACTTGCAACGCTTTATAAATCCTAATAGCTTTCACGCTGACTTTGATCCCGGAACAACTCGACTGGGATCTACAATTACAGAATACCCTAATTAGTTATACCGACATGCTTGATATCCTCAAATCCTAATAAACCAAATCCGACAACCCGACTCGTATTAATATTATACACATAATCATGCAATTATATTTCTCGAACATAAATAGGGATATCACGTAAAACATAATTATGTATAATTACAAATATATTTTTAGAAAGTTTTGGCAGCAACTTCTTTATTTATAAGACTACCCGTCGATTATAGTCGACGTCAACAATTCTCAATCATCCACAATATTATTCTGTACAACCCAACACCAATAAAAATTAATTATTCAAATCCAAACATATTTTATATAATTATTTTAGGCTCGAATGAACAGGCCCAACAGAGCCCAAAACAAGCAAAACATGGAAGCACAGAACACGGCCAAACCCCGGCCACCACACACGGCCAAGCCGACACACACCACACACAACACAGACGCACACACACACAACACAAACGCGCACACACACTTCCGGCCACCTAGCCGGAATTTACGCGGCGGCAACCGGAATTCATTGTAATAATTAAGGCAACACTGCACAAACATATACATACACACAGGTGCATATATATATATACATCCAACAGAAGAAATTGAAGCTACAGTTGGGAGTTAAAACAACCGAAACTCACCGAAAAACTGAAAGAAACCGGCGAACAAAGAATCAGGAGGAAGAAGGAAGGAAGAACAGAAATAATCGAGAGAGAATCGAAGAGAAACGAAGAGAGTTACAGCCGAGGCCCGAGAGAGAGACAAATGAGAGGTGATGTTTTTAATCCCCCAAAACCAGCTGCCGACACGTATCTTCTAATTAGGATACGTGTCACTCCCTTATAACCACCACACCGAGCCGAACAGGGTCTATAACACCCCGCAGTTATTATTTTCGCAATGGGTTCGCGAGAAAACAACTTCATAAATTTATTGAAACCACTTCAAAGTTTTATACGTATCCCGAACTTAATTAAAACGTAGGTTTAGAAATTTTAGAATAATTCTGAAATACAGTTTGTACCCGCTTTTATCAATTACACGAATCAACGCACGGGTGAAACTAACTCCGATAATTCCCAAAATAATTCTAAAATTCTCAGAATAATACGAACTTAATAAAATATAAGTTTCATAATTTTTAAAGATTCCCATAATTAAATATGGATTTTAGCATTTAACTCACTCAGAAAATCATTTAAACATAAATAATTAACAAAATATTGATTTCTCAATTTTATAAAGTCCTAAAAATAATTATTGAAATTATAAAATTGGAAAACCAATTTTAAAGACAACCCAAATATTTATAGAATTAAAATTATCATAAAATCACTTTTACAAGCGAAATAAAATCATATAACTCGCAAATAAATCACATAATTCTAATTCTACATATTAACAAGTCATAAATAATTAAATAACAATCAGTAATCGCTGCCAAAATCAATACACACCTTTTATTTATTTACTTAAATTTTTATTACACTTCCAAGTATAAAATAAAAATAAAAATACACGAGTCGTTATAGTGGTAACCAGAGTTCGATGATCTAACGCTAACAATCTTCATTCTCCTATGTTGTGAGTCGAAGTATACTTGAATGCCATAGTAACGCACACCATAAATAGAGAAAAACAATTTCAGAGTCGGTGATCGACCCTTATCACAGCACAACGCCACAAAACCACTTAACTGAGCAATGGAATTCGGTGTCAACTGCCCTAGGCCACAACTGATAGCCTCATACATCATCAGGAAGAAGGGATGCATCGGCAAACGAAGACCAAACTGAAACATAATCATCGCAACCCCATGCATCCCGAACTCGGGCATCATCCAAACTCTCTCATCTGTTGTCGGCATTCGATACCGGTAATCGTTAGACAAGTCGATGTAACTTTCCAACTTACTCACAGGAGGGTCGACGGTGATGTAATAACTAAGATAATTTAGACTAGGTTTACTCTCAAATTCGATCCTACCTAACCGAAGACTTTCCTCGACTACCCTATTTCTGAATTCTAGGGTACGAGGGCTTAGGGGAGGAGAGGGCAAAGGTCCAGTAGGCATACCCTTCAAAAACTCATCGCTCCCTAAGAAATCAAAAGGTCCACACTGAGGGTCGCTTCCCGGGGTCTCGATTGGAAGCACTATGCGAAGACGACGATGAGGGAAAGTCGGCCATTCTAAATTCGTAAACTACAGACAGACACGATCGACCCGCAGATAAGAAAGGAAAAAAGAAGGGAGAAAGAGGGTAACTTACAAGCAGTTTGAACCAAGGACGTGCAACAGCCACTTTTTAGATAGCCTGGGAGGAAGCCGAAGAGTCTAGCCCGCCAATCTGCAAAGAAACCTGAGAAAATAAATTCAAACATTAACGGATATATATATCTCCTAAAAAAAAGAAGAGAGAGAGAAAGAGAACAGCAACAAGACAAGAAAACATTGCGTTTATTTCTTTTCTTTTTTCAGGCGCACACATTTGACTCCTATCTCGAATTTACAATTATTTCTTATTTTTCTTTTGTTTTGTTTGTTCGTTTTTTTTTATTATTCCCCTTCATTTTATTATCCTATCCGATCACTAACTTTATTCAGGTATCAAAACAAAAATCTCAAAATTCAGAACGCAAAGGTGAAAAAGTAGAAAAACGCAAATCTAAAGATATTGCGCAAAACAAGGAGGGGGACAAATATTAGACCAAGACAAGTCAGCCCAAAGGAATCATAGTTAAAATAATTGTAAAATATAATGTAAAGCCCAAGAAGACCCACTTTGTAAGGAAAAAACCTGTTTGGGACTTAGTATAAATACAAGGCAATAACCCCATTTGGAGGGGTTGGCAAATTATAGTAAAGAGACAATCTCCTAAAATTATAGTCTAATACTATAATAATATTATTGGAACATCAGATAAGTAGGTCATGGAACTTGTTGCCCGTTTACAAAAGGGTTTGTATTTTAAGGAGGCCACACCACTTGTTGCCCATTTACAAGGTAGATTAGCTGAAATTACCTCTTATTGAGTTCTTTTTAGATTGAGTACGTATGAAATCATCATGATATTACTTAAAATGGTTGGATTGAAAGTACCTACGCGCCCGTATGTTTTTTTAAAGAGGGTTCTGAAGCAGAGTTTCAAAGCTCTGATCGGATTGTAAGCACTCTCAACACTTTGTATAGACTATAGCTATACAGTACAAGGATCTTTTATCCTACTCCGCCCATTTGACCTAGTACGGAAATGCAGTGATTCAATTTGTATATTTGTACATAAAAATCGTAGACATTACGGTACAGGAGAAAGAAATATGTTATTTCTTCCTTGCAATTCCTGCATTTGCGGTATGTTTCGAGATTTGGTGTTTAAGCTTTTTGTTTACGGAAAAATCATCAAGATTCAGCATTACCTCGTTCTGGATAACAAATTCACATTATATACATGCACATGCAGATACACATATAAATTAGGAAAATGTTTGGTGTACAGAATTGTGTATAAAATTTTGTACATAATGATATGTGGTGGGTTTTTAATTGAAATGGCGTTGGAGCAGAAAGTAGCAATTTGGACGAGTCTACTTGTAAATGTCAACACTCTCAGTTTTTTCTAATCTATTTTATAAAGTTACCAGGTAGTTGCATATATATTCTGAAATTATGCAGATGGTGTTTGCGATGGACTTTGAGATAAAGGTTGAAATGCTTCCTATTTTTAAACAAAGAAGAGGCTGGAAAAGCATATATAAGACTATCATTCATATTGTAATTTCATTATAATTGCTACCACAAAGAAAATATATGAAGGTATTAAAAATTTTGCTTTGCTTGTGCAGCTGTATTAAATTGGCTACAATTGTTTTTCTTTAGCTTTCTTACAAATTTATTAGATGCTTAAGAGATAGTGTTAGAATATAATATAAGTGATTTCAGTCAGACTTTTGGTGGACTTGAGAAATCTACGCAACAGCAGAAGAATTTACAAAATAATATCCGAAAACATGTTAAAGTAGCTGTCCAAGTGAAGTGAGTAACTGAAACAGAAAGGACTCCGGTAAGGAATGGAGTTACCACAAACAAAACCCTTCCGGTTTAGATGATGAGTTTCCTAGGTATAAACCAGCAAATGTTCATTCTACTGGTTTTGTGAAGTCTGTCAGGTCAAATAATAGCCCATCAGGTTGATGTACTAGATAATCAGGTAAAGATGCTGATGAGTTCTCTAGGGATCAGTCACCTGGATTTGATGTTCTTGTAGATGGTGAACTTGGAGAATCTGACTATTATCACAATGAAGATCAATTTGGAGGTCGTGATGAAAGAAATTTGAGTCCTCTTAATGATTATGAAATTGATCGCAGGTCTGATTACCATTCAATGGCTGATGGTGATAGAGATATGTATAGTGACCTGCATGGTTATGACTCCTATGACCATTATGGCCGGAAGGAGGGGAGAGTGTCATCCGAGAGAATGTTAAGGGGATCAGCTCATGTAGAAAGGAGGCGATGACAGCACTGATGAATCACATCTACGACATCATCAAATGAAGCAAGAGAGGGGTGATAATTCAAGATCTGTTGTTAGCCATACCCGTTGTTTTGATGATCATATTTATAGGCCTCCTCAAAGGGACCATATGCGTGCAACTGAAAGTGTGATTAGCAGTCGGAAGAATAAAGATTCCAGGGAGATCGACATCTCCTGATAATAGAACTGGTTCCTGGTCAGAAAGGGAAACTGATAGAGGCAGGCAGGCATAGGGGCAGATTGTCACCAGAAAGGCTTAAAGAGAGAATGAAAGGAAGAGTGCAAGAAAGCCTTGATAATGAAAACTTGAGTATCAGAAATTCACGTATGAGACATGAGTTTGTCTAAAAACGATATAAATGAGAATGGTGCCAGATTTCTGGGTCCTAAAAGCCTGTCTGAGCTCAAGGTCGGGAACAGCATGTAAATGATCGACAAATACTTGGGAAAAGAACATATCTAAAACTGGACGGAGCTCCTCAGCAGCGTGAAGGTGATATCTCATTTGAAGGGCCCAAACCGCTAAGTGAAATTTTTATAGAGAAAGAGAGGTGTTGCACCAGCCGATTATGAATATGGCAGTGCTTCAAGAAATAATGATGATAATTGTCGAGTTTGATGATTCCCATGGACCTTAAAAAGACTAAGGATGTTGTTTCCTCTCTACACGTGGGGAAAACTAATCTTGTTCAAAGGGATGAGGAACCCAAGCCTGCAGCAGCAGACATCAGTGGGGCAGGTGAAAAAGTAAAATCAACTTTTAATCGGTCTGATACTGAAGAAGGTATGATTGGTGATGAAGTGATGGAGGATCACGAGCCTGAAGCATATGAACAGGGAGAAGGTTACTCTGACTACGAGCAGGCTGTTGGTGAAGAAGATTACCATGAGGAAGCCGAGAACTTAGATCTTGAGGATGAATATTATGAAACCTGCATATTGGTTTGGGTTGGTTGAAACTGCAACAGTATCATTCTGTGCGTCAAAGTAAATTTAAGTCTGTTTTTCCATGTACTAGTAAAATTCTTTCCCGGTGCCGTGCCTTTAAGTTTTGATTGCGTGGGAAGATTTAAGGGTTGCAGCCTTTTTGCCATTTAAATTGATCCAATGTGCCTGCAGAGCTCGTGATTTTATATTTAAAGAGTTTCAATAAGAAACGATTTGCTGCCTACTATTTCAATATTTCAATTGGTTGCCTGCATATTAACTACAGTTTTTTTTTTCTTTGAAATTGGTTCCACATTTCATACCTCTGTGCCCCAAGACATGGCAATTCTCTTGTTTGTTTTCCCGCATCTTGAATGTATGCTTCAAGTGAACAATTACTGGAGTATGTTTTTGTGTTTGAACTCAAGGTCTTGTGCAATTCTGATAGTACTAAAAAACTCTGTACTAGTACATGTACAGCAATGTCTTCCAACTTCCTGATATAAACCACCGATGATGTGCTTGAACTTGCTGATATCAGAGAACTCTGTACTGTCTGATACAACTCCGTGCTTAAAAATTAAACCCATGTAAGGATTCAATATACTTATTTTATTAATAACAAATTACAGGATTATCTGTCGCCCAGTCTCTATATTTCACTAGTAGTTTAAAGCCTTCGTGTGTTTGCATAGACTAATATTAAGTAATCTCACTTAATTAAAGCTCATTATGTCCTCTAAAAAATCTAAATCTTTACAAGGCACCAGCAACATTAACATTTCCACGTATCAAAATGTGCTTTAACTAAATAGCTAGTGGTTTCTTGACAATGCAAATGGTATTTATTGTAAGATACCAGTACCTTTGCCTAAACACAATGCAGGTATTCAAGGTTAGGTCAAAGAGAGCCAACGAATACAGGAAAACGAGGATGGTGTTTGACCAGTTTTGCGGTAAAACTCTGCTTGCTTAGCTCTTTTGGAAACTTGGCGGCTCATTTTGGATTCTGCGGCTGCCAGCTTCTTTTCAGCTTTGTCCCTGCCAGCTGCTAGCTTGGCCTTAAGCTTATCATGTGCTCGGCTTCTCATCCTTTCCATCTCAACCTGAAGATAAAGACCGAGGAGTTTATGTTCCTCTTTCATATGTATGTTTACTCTAATGAAGCTCTGATCTTTTTTGCCATTGCAACATGTTATGATAATTTACACAAATAATTAAAACAAGCACCTAAGAATATCGAGGACTGAGTGTGGAACTGCATAAACCTTACCTCTGCATAAACCGTTGGAGACAATTTTAAGACACAAGGTAAGTAGGGCTAGTATAGCATAAACCTTACCTCAATTTTTCTCATCTCTGCTTCAGCCTTTGCCTTTTTAAGATTTTCCCATGCCTGTATCTTGATTTCTGAATTCTTGAATCTGAAATAAGAGTCAAATCAGTATGTTCCGTTTTGCTACAATGAGATAAAAAAAATTAAAGTCAATGGTCATAACCAATGCAAGTTAAGCTTATGAATAAGATTGATCCTACACTGAAATTAGAAATGGTTAGTGACAGTATTCAAAATACTTCAGCTTCTTACTGTCATTCTTTGGAATTTTGATGATGTGTTTTCTTGAGACAAAACTCGATTGAAACATGAACATGAAAAGAACACTAAATGGGATGCAGGTATAAGAGTACAAAGTCTTCTTGCGGTATTAGATAAACCTGAAAGTGACAGTCTGGTCTAATTATAAGGTCATCCCTCAGAATCTGGGTTACTGTAATTGGTACTACATCAATACAAAATATCATTTTATAGGCATAAATGGAAGGAAGGATTGGTGCCAAATGACCTGGATATATACTTAGCTTTCTCTTCGTCCTCCCAAGCTTTTGCACGTTTCTCAATCGCTGGTTGGTCCGGTTCTTCATTTTTCAGCAAAGTAGATGCATCCTTGTCCTCTTCTTCTTTGCTAGCCCAGGCAGCAATATTGATCTTACCTAGTTGAGTTCCAAGAAGCATTATCTCTTTTCTAGTTCTCATCTGTACCTCCTTCTCAGATAACTCTGTCCTATTCTGATCCAACTTTTTGCGTGCAGAAATAACTTGAGACAATGTTAATGTGGCTCTTCTTGGAGTTAATAATTGTGGAGATGTTGGAGTAGACTTGGGGCTCATTTCCCTCACAGGAGTTCCGGTTCTAGAAGGTTCTCTGCTACCGAAAGGACTCATTTCTGTGCCCATATCTCTCATTGAAACTGATCTAGCTGTTGTAAGAGGTGAAGTAATGGAATTTACACAGTGGATGGACAGTGGTGAATCATGTTGACTTAGATTAACTGCCAAAAAAACCACGAGTTTAGAGGAACCCCGTAATTTATAAAGAAGAATAACATGACAGAAGGACCGAAAAATGAATAATAGCCTGTATTGTCCATAAATACTTGGGACATTCTGTATGCAGTCTAGGTAGCATCATAAACTAGCCTAAAAGATACCAGTACAGATAACACAATCATATGTTTGTCATACAGAATAGCATATGTAACAAAATGCAGTTCAACAAACTTGCAACTAGATGAAACTATACATCAATACCAGTGAAGTCTTACATGTTGTTTTGTCTGAACAATTATCAACCATTAGCACTGACTTGTAATAGGAATCAGGAACTAGGTATGCATCACTTTCCCAACTCGAAGGTTTCTGCGCTCCAATTGTCTTTCTGGTATGGCTCGAGTCCATCCACTTTGTATCTGGCTCTTCAGAAGAATCCATTGTTTCCACTGAAACTCCCTCAACAACCTTTGTTGATGTTTGCCTGCTTCCATAGCCATAGGAACTGTTTCTCTGTGATCCAACTCCACAATGCTCCCTTGGCTTCCTATTCTTGGACTGGTTGGATGTAGGACTAGCTATCCACTTCTCGGCATCATCCCATTTTGAAGGCGCTGTTTTTGAGAAAGGAGCTAATGGAATTATCTGTGGAGATCGCTCCAAGTTCTGAACCTCAAACACTGATGATGATACACTCATACCGTCAATCCAACTATCATAACAAGAAAAATTGTCGTCTACAGACCTATTTCTTGAATCGAAAATAAAATGTTCTTTTACTCTAAGGTCTCCAACCATATTAATCACCACTGCTTCAGAATCGACACTTGAAGTACTGTATCTCGACGATTTTAAGTTAAACCATAATTACCTAATCATATAAAATAAATGATTTTTGCATTAGCATTTGGTCACAGATCAACAAGAGCCATAGATATAAAAAAGCAAAATACCAAGAACACTATACTCAACCTTTTCTTGGATGAAAAGAGTAATTGGGATGAGAGAAGAATGTTTGTATGCAATTTTAGTGTAAGTGTAGCATAAATCATCATCATGTTACAGTATGCTGAGGACTCAGGTCCCACTTCCTCTTACAATATTTATCATATCAGTAAACCAGGCAGAAAACAAGAAACTTATTTCCCGGGATAGTAGTTCCACTGACAAGTTTCCTGTAATTCTCAGGCCATAAAAAAACATGTATCTAGAGCATATAATATGATCAAAGTATCTGTCTCCGTGTCTACTTGTTATCGACTAGCTACACTATTAACCCGAAAGTCTTTTAGCGGAAAACAAATATAAGACTACCTAAGATACGATGAATTTAACGTATAACATAAATTAAAAAGGTATAAAAATGTGATTACCTGAGCAAAAAATATACTCCGAGAGGGCAGTGATTCTTGTTGCAATGCCTATTTCTTGCTTTAGCTTCTTCTGTACAGCTGATATTATATAACACTCCTTGGCTCTTCCCATGAAAAAATCACCTCCTACTAGAAACAAGTGAAAAAGAACATTTTACACAATAAAAATAATTGTTTTAGCTGTGCCCAATGCAAAAAATGGATAACAGATAAAAAGTGACAGAGAGAAAAGTGCAAGACAAAGAAAGTGACTGGTCAGGGGTGATTTGCAGTTGTATTGGAAGTTATATTGATCCTGTAGATTTGACCTATCAGATTAATATATGTTTTTAGTAAAATTTAGACAGTCATAAACGAAATTTTCTTATATATAATTAATCAGAAACACATCAGAATTCGAACTCGTAAACTCCAGGACACAAGCTCAACTAACTACTGCCCCAAATCTTTGTGGCTCATTAGATACTTTCCTTCAAGATACTTTTATTCGAGTAGTCCTATTTTATAGGCGAGCAGCAAAACTTGCATTTAGAGTATCAATACTTAAGCTCCCAAAAATTTTGAAAATCTTCTATACAATTTTGTAAAATATACGATATATATGTGCGTTATAATTCCAAAAACTGATCCTGATTAAGGTCCTAGGAGCAGACTGTGGTTTACCTCTCCCTTGAAGGAAAAAAAAACAGCTACGTACAATGGGTGCTAAGGTGAATTATTGAATACACTATAAATGCATGTATATGTACAGAAGAATGTGTGGGTATATCATCAGCTTCTTGATTGTTCTTTCTGAATTGTGTAAGTATCCATATTGGAGACAAGGAGTACGTAGCTCGACTAGTTTGACTCTAGTACTTGTACTGTCAATTACTTATCTTCTTCACATTCGGACTCTCCTGTCTGTCTATATTCTCTTTAGGACTTTCTTTCCAATAATTCTTCACAAATGTAGTACATTTCTGTTAATTATCATTATTTTATACACGGTAAATCATGCTTAAATTGTGTCTTGTATCTTTAATCTCTTCAGAGTCTTTCAAGTCCTTAGCTTTGCTACTAGAGTGCACATAAATAACTCGTACACTGTTCCAGTGGATGATGAATTCACTCATCAAATATTTGAGATATTAGAGTGATTGATTCATTGTCGTGGTAGCAGAATTCAGGCTATAATACTTAGGTGCAATTCATTTTATTCATAAATGGATTTTCGAGATAACAACCGTGACCGGTAAGTTATATACTAACTGAGTTCTAATAGGAACAGAAATGTTCATACAGAAATTTAAATTTCTTGTAATTGATTTAATTCAAAAATAAAATTGGTAATGTGTGCAGGCATTTATAAAGCTGAAAAGTCTATGGCCCAAGGCCCCAAGAGACAATATATAAAAAGTGCATTATCAAGTAAAGATGGGGGGCCGTAAAGTTTGGGCCAGGGAAAAGAGTGAGGGAACAACCCAACATACATTTTATTATTCGGATTACATATCTGAAACCCAGCATGGAGGTCCTCAGGGCCAGTACTGGTCGTCTGGTTGCGTAATGGTTCGGTATAAAATTTAAAAGATCTCGAGGGATGATCTTAAACACTCTGGAAAAATTTGTCTGTTAAAATTTAAAAATTGTTTTTTTAAGTATTTTTGATAAAAAAGTTGTTGTTTGTTAGAGTAATTAAGCCCGTGTTTTTGAAAAAAATTATTTTCAGTTTTTACGGAAAACATATTCTGATTTCACCAACAAACCTCACCGAAAGTGTTTTTTTTTAATTTTTAACATCAAAACATACACATATCAAAAAGTTTATCAAACAGTTATTTGATTTTATAACAACACTTTTTTATTAGCACTTTTTCTAACAACACAACAATTTTTTTTACCAGCATTTTTTTTTACAAAACATCAATTTTTAACAGTAAACACAAACAAGACCTAAGTTTTCGTGGATAATGTAACTTCTGAAAAATTACGCTTGTATTATATCGTAATAAAGATAAATTTTGTGTTTTATTATGTCAATTATGTGTAATTAGTTATAAAACCCTAATTGTTACGTGATATGTGTATTATGTATTGTCCGGGTATTTTCAGGATATTTTTCGGATATTTTATTTCGTATTTAAAACCTTCGTATCAAAAGTTATACGACCCGAACTATGATTTAATAGCTGATATTTTAAATAAAATAATTGGTCTTATTTTTCTTAGAACGGCTTGTACCATCGCGTTATTCTGAACATCTAGATATTTTATAAATTTTCTTGTTTCACGAAAAATGACTTTTCCGGGCCTCATTGGTGTTAAAACCCCTACAAAAATCATATATTTATTTTTATAAAATTATAGGACTTTCATTTATACCATTTATTTTCATTTTTTAATTATTCACAATTCTTGGGAATTTTTGGCATATTTATAGCATATATTATTTATTTAAAAAATAAAATTTAATACTCAAAAATTATAAAATTAGGGGCCAATTAATTTTAAAAGATGTATAATTAGGGTCTTAATTTTTATTAAGAGTATTATTTTACCTACTATAAATAGCCTAATTTTATTTAATTATTAATAATTAATTATTAAAAATCAGAAAATTATCAAAAATTCTCTACAGTCGGGTCGGGTTTGTCAGAATCGGGTCGAAAAATTAACCGGTGATTTTGATCGATTTTCTGCACCAAATTAAGTGATTCAAGTACTCAAATCAAAGGTTTGATCTGTTCTTTCTATTTCTACCATCAATTTCATGTTTAAATCGTATAATTCGATTTTCGATTTTTAGGGTTTATATTCGAATTGAGTCTTTTTGATTCTAGGGTTATTAGGATGATTTGATGATTGATAAAGCTTCTCTGTGTTGTTTACAGTTGATTCATGATATTAAATTTTGATTTATACGTTTTTTATTTTGGTGAACATCTGGTTCTTGAGATGTTAGGGGGTTTGATTGTAGAGTTCATAAGCTTTGATTTGAGCTATTAAAATCGAATGTTCATGTACAGATGAGTCAAATTGATGTTTGGCTAGAGTTTGAGTCGGTTTGATCGGAGAATCGAACTCAGGGGTTATTACGGCTAGTTGTGACCTGAATTAGAAAGAGGAAGTGATTTGGAATAGTTTGGCATCAAAAACTGTATCAAACGGTAGTGATTTTGGCCTGAATTTAGCTCGCCGGAATCTGCTCCGGGGGCCGGTTTCTGGGCAAAATCTGGCGTGTTCTTCACGACCCGGATTTTGACCCGTTTGACCCGAATAATTGACCTGATTTTGATCTGTTGTTGCCAGGGATTGGTTTCTGACAAATGTTTCTGGAAATTATTTTTATTTTTATTTTTATCAATTATAAAATCAGTTTTTATTTATTTTATAAATTGATTAATTAATCATTTAATTAATTGATTTATATTATAAATAATTCTGAAATATTTTCTAAAAATCAGAATTACTTATTTATTTATTTATTTATTAATTAATTATTAATTATTATTATTTTAAACTGATTAATTATTTTGATAATTAATCAAATTATTTTTAATAAATCATAATAAATTCATTTTAATTCCAAAAATTATGGAAAAATTATTTTTAATTCTGATTTTTCCTAAATAATTATTTAAAAATATTTTAGGGTTTAATAATTAGTAATAATTATTTATATTGAATAATAAATTAATTTATCTGTATTTATCGAATAATAATTGAACCGATTATCCGATTTAAGCGAAACGAAAGCCCTTTGACTCTGAAAAATGATCTGTTTTCATTAAAAATAGTATTAAATCCTAATTCCTTTTGGAAGTGAGTCGAATTTCGATATTTAATTACCTGTAAGCCTTATTGCGTATAAGAACGAGTCCAATAAATCCCGAAAAATAGGAAACGAACTAGATATTATTCAGTTAAGCGAATAGCGAGTCGATTTCAATTCTAAAAATTATTTTAAACCTAGAATGACTATGTGATTTATGTGCTTAAGTGAATTATATGGTTAATTGAGTCTTATCTTCTAATAATTAGTATACGAGTTAGTAATACGCGTATGGGTAGACGATAAGGGCTATATGAAGTCGGTTGAAGACGTGATTGAGATGCGGAATGACTAAATAAGTTTATTTCTTTGATAGAAGCAAAGCTAACAAGGCGAGTCGAGTCGGTGATAGAAGACGGTGAAGTACTTGGAGTAGATCGCGTGAAAGGCAAGTTTTCCCCTATTCTAATTTCAGAATAGTGAAATTACTTCAGATTCTTATCGCAATTGCACACTTATAATTCATGTTCACAAACACTGATACACAATTATTATTCCTTAGTTCATATTTTATTTCGATTCCTGATTTCTCCTAATTCATTGAATTCCCTATTCATATTCCAATAGTTATACTCATATACATTTATTTTGATATATTCTGGTGTTGGAATATATCAAACCATACCGATTATTCCGGTTGCTCCTCTATGGACTGGATGGTGACGATTGGGATCAGGTTTACACTTGATCCTAAAGACCGGGAATTAACCGGATCCTTGTGTTGGGCCTTGGAACCTGGGTACCCGAATGGATCTATACATTAAGTTATGGATCTGCACTATATCCTGGCTGATCAGCACGATATAGGTGCGAACTTGTGTCCAATTTAGTTCGTTTGACATTCGCCGATAGTGGCAATCGTTCTTTTCTCGCGAGGTTATCTATTCGCAGATATAACCAAATTACATATACATTTAACTTATTATAACATTGTTTATATATTGCGAACTTGTTGAGCAACTTATGGCTCACCCCTTTCTTGTTATTATTCACCTTATTGTTTTCAGTTAAGAAGGAAAATGAAACCTATCAAGACTCGAGTGGTAAAGAAACGAGTCAAGCCGCAGGACCCTCTCATACCCAAGGTGTTGATCCCGATCCAGGAAGAAAACTTTGAGTTGCCTGAGCAGGTGTAGTGTAGATAGTTAATGTGTGTGCGTTTGAATAATTGAGAAAAGTAGTTTAAAACTTGATAGACAATGGGTTGTAATAAAGAGAGATTGTAAGATTTTAAATTTGGTTTGTAATAAAGTTAGATTGTGGTTCTTATTTTCATACTTAACTTAAAAAAATCCTGGTTAGTATAAAAGGGGTTTAGATATATATCTGTTTAATTGTTATACAGGTTATACATATTTGGTGATTAGCTAGTAATCCTCATACTTATACCCCGGGTTTGGAGGGCGTTACAGATTTGGCATCAGAGCTGTAGGTTAGGTCCCTGAAAATAAGAACATTAGGATTAAGATAAGATAGGAAGATCACATAAGACAGGAATATGAGTGTTAGGATTTAGATAAGTCTAGGTTAGGAAGGTATAAGTTTTAGTATTGCTAAGTGACCTTTTTCATTCCTTGTGGTATTGTCAGATGGCATCATCAGCGTCATCCGAGAGGACGGTGACTGGACCAGCCGCACCAGCTATACCACCAGTGTAAGCACAGATGTTTCCACCACTTCCACCACCACCACCACTACCTCAGGAGCCAGCACCACCAGCTCTAGAACAGATACCAGATCCAGTAGAGATGTTTGATCTATTAGAGTTTTTTGAGTCGATGCTTCCACCTCCACTTCCGATAGAGTATCAGTTTATCCCAGAAATTCCACCAGCAGTATTGCCTCCTTTGCCTGTGTACGTTCCAGAGCCAGAGGTGTTTCAGATGGCCCCGGTTGAGGGGATGGATGAGCACGACATGGGATTACAGTTGGGTTTCCCACATCAGGGCATGACAGGGATACCTAGAGTTCCATTACAGGAGTCTGTGGGACAGGTTGCAGCACCACATATGGTACCATATCATGAGTACAGTGTTGTGAGAGAGGATGTTGAGTATTGGAGATCTCAGTGCAGGGAGATCATGGGTTTGTTTGACCAGAGATATCGAGGATCGTTAGTTGCACTTTAGTCAGACTACATGATGAGGCAGGACTTCAGTCGACAGTGTATAGTGCCACTCTTGAGTTAGATGCTTTGATGCATGATGGGACGTATTCATATACAGAGTATCATAGAGCTACCCGTTTGGCCCAGTCGGTTATCGAGATACTCCGTGATGAGTTGAGGCGCATTCCGTCAGGGTTTTGAGGTTTGACAGCTGGAGACTAGTTATTGTATTATATGTGACATATGTAGATAGAGGCATCATAGTATAACATGGTTAGTTATATATGTGTGTAGTATCTAGTTTTGACTTGTATCAACAATAGCCATGACAGATCTTACATAGACTTTTTGTACCAAGCACTTACACATGAGGCTGGTGTCATATATAAAATAAACTTTTTCAACTTTTTATTTTTGTTTATTTAAATTACAGTCTTTACAACATTTACATTTATTTTATTTTTTTACAGTTTCCCATATTTTAAATTATGTTTAATTTAAAAATAATGTATGATCATTATCATTCAAAATTTTAGAACCATTTCAACTGATTGTTTCAATTTTAAATTATTTAAATTTCTTGTTTTAATATTAGCCAAATTGTTTTCTTTCAATTATCCAATGTTTAAATTTTTATTTTAATACTAGACAAATTGTTTATGTACCTATTATCAACTGTTTAGCAAATCATTAAAAAGAATTATTATTTTATTACCAGAAAAATGGCACCAAAAAGAAAGACCAGAACTGAAACCTCCAACAGCAACTCTGAGGGACAGATTAATGATACTATGAACTAAATGTTCCATCTGATGTAACAACAGATAGTAATGATACGGCAGTAAATGCAACAACGGCAACAACAAATTCAACAACAGGTGTTACAGCAGCCACCTCGTTCTGAACCTCAGTTACCACCAATTGTTCCCGTTGTTACCTTTAAGCATTTTCAGTCAGTTAAGCCTCCAGAGTTTGAGGGTACAACAGATCCTACTAAAGCAAGGGCTTGGTTGAAAGAAATGGAGAAAGCGTTTGCGCTTGTGAAAGTTGGGGAGGACCAGAAAACTGATTTTGCTAGCTACTTCCTGAAAGGGGAAGCAAATTATTGGTGGAAATCCAGGAAAGCTTTAGAGGGTGAAGATATTGTGACCTGGGATAGTTTACAGAATTATATCTGGAGAAGTATTTTCCTCGCTATATGAAGAACCGGATGGAAATCAAGTTCTTGGAACTGAAGCAAGGGAATATGCCGGTGACGAAATATAAAGCCAAGTTTACTGAATTGGCTAAATTTATTCCAGAGCAAGTGGATACTGAAGAGAAACGGGCCAAGAGATTCCAACAGGGATTACAGCGATGGATTCACAGCCGAGTTATAGTTTTTGAATTGACGACCTATACCGTCGTGGTTCAGAAAGCCATGATTATTGAAGGGGAAAGTAAAAGGTCCCAAAAGGAAAAGGGACAAGGAACTTTTCATAACTGTTCCAACAGGAAGCCGGGATTTCAAGCCCGGACAAATATGAATTTTAAAAGGATAGGACAAGGCAACCAGAGAGCAGGTAATCGTTTCTCAGCTCCCAATCAGCAGGGAATTATATGACCCCCACTACCGTACTGCAAAACATGTGGTCGGAAATATACGGGCGCCTGTATCAAGACAAATGTGACTTGTTTTAGATTCAAAGAGAAAGGGCACTACGCTAACGAATGTTCAGCAGGAAGAACAGAGGTTACTTGTTTCTAGTATGGAAAGAAAGGACATGTAGTCAGGGATTGCAGAGGACCATCTATGGCAGCTAGTGTTCCGAAAGTATTGGCATTACCTCCGCCACCACAGCATAATCAGCCTAGAGCGAGAACTTTTAATATGACAATGAAAGAAGCAGTGTAGAGTCCTAGTGTGATTGCATGTACGCTTTCTTTGAACTCAGTAGATGCAAAAGTATTGATAGATTCTAGAGCTACAAAATCTTTTATTTCTGAAGAATTCATTGATAGTATATGTTGCAAAGTTGAACGGTTGGGTGAGACGTTAATTATAAAATTAGCGAATGACGACCAAGTTCATGTAGATCGAGTATGTCCTAATTGCGATATCGATATAGCCGGACATCATTTCTATGTGGACTTCATTCCTTTAAAGTTAGGAGAGTTTAATGTTATTTTAGGATTGGATTGGTTAGCTTGTCAAAATTCTCAGCTTAATTGCGCGAATAAGAAAATAAAACTTCTAACTGTGAAAAATGCAACGGTAATGTTTAGAGGCGAGAAGCAGTGAAAGAACTTCCTAACAATGATGTAGACTAAGCGATTGCTACAATAAGGATGTGAAGTTTATCTAGCGTATGTATTGGATACGGAAAAGGAAAGTCCAAAGATAGAAGACATTCCAGTTATATGTGAATTTCCTGACATTTTTATGGATGAACTTCCAGGATTGCCGCTGGACCGAGAAATTGAGTTTACTATCGATTTAACATAAGGTAAGGAACCAGTTTCGAAAGTTCCATATGGGATGGCACCGATTGAAATGAAAGAATTGTCAACGCAATTACAAGATTTTCTGGATAGAGGATTTATAAGACCTAGTGTATCCCCATGGGGTGCACCGGTATTGTTTGTGAAGAAGAAAGATGGTAGCATGTGACTATGTATCGATTATCGAGAACTAAATAAGTTGATTATCAAGAATAAATATCATTTGCCGCGAATCGATGATTTGTTTGATCAACTGAAAGGAGACTCATGGTTTTCCATGATAGACTTAAGATCGGGATATCGTCACTTTTAAATCAAGGCTGAAGATATTTCCAAGACTGCTTTTCATACCAGATATGGGCATTATGAATTTCTCGTAATGGCATTTGGTTTGACCAACGCACCAGCAGGATTAATGGATCTAATGAACAGGGTATTCAAGAGGTATTTGGATAAGTTTGTGATTGTATTTAGTGATGACATCTTGATTTACTCGAAGACCGAAGAAGAACATGTCGAGCATTTAAGGATTGCATTGGAAATTTTAAGAAAGGAACAGCTTTATGTGAAGTTCTCGAAATGCAAATTTTGGTTGAAAGAAGTACAATTTTTGGGCCATATCATCAGCATGGAAGGAATTAAAGTTGATCCAGCTAAGATTAAAGCGGTATTAAATTGGGAAAGACCCAAAACACTGACGTATGTCTAAAATTTCTTAGGATTGGCAGGTTATTATAGAAGATTTGTTAAAGAATTTGCAAAAATAGTTATGCCACTAACCAAGTTAACTCGAAAGAATGAGAAGTTCGTATGGGATGACAAGTGTAAAGAGAGTTTTCAAGAACTGAAGAATCGATTAGTAACTGCACCGGTACTTGTGTTACCAGATGACCCAGGAGATTTTGTCATTTACAGCGACACTTCATATCAAGGACTGGGATGTGTATTGATGCATCACGGTAATGTAATCGCATATACTTCTATATAATTGAAACCTCATGAATAGAAATATCCTACGCATGATCTGGAACTAGCAGCAATCGTATTCGTACTGAAACTTTGAAGACACTATATTTACGGCGAAAAATGTGAAATTTACATGGATCATAAGAGTCTAAAGTATATCTTTACGCCAAAGAAACTTAAAATGAGACAACGACGATGGCTAGAGTTAATTAAGAAATATGATGTTACAATCAACTATCATCCAGGAAAAGTGAACGTCGTGGCAGATGCACTAAATTGGAAGGAAATATTGAATATATTGACTTCTTCAGAAGAATTGGTCAGAGAATTCGAAAAGTTGGAAACTAAGGTTCGTATTCCAAATGAATCCACTGAAGTTATTCATGCAATGACATTCCAGCCAGAACTATTGGAAAGGATTCGAAGATGCCAAGAAGAGGTGATGAGTCAAGACGATGATAACTTAACTGGAGAAGAAATCACAACTTAGAAAGATAATGAAGGAATTTTACATTTTTCATCAAGAATCTGGATACATAATGTACCAGAATTGAAAGAAGAAATATTACGAGACGCACACAACTCAAGATATTCTATACATCCCGCAAGCACAAAAATGTATCGAGATCTGAAGGAAAATTTTTGATGGCCAAATATGAAGAAAGAAATAGCAGAGTGGGTAAGTAAATGCTACACGTGCCAACGAGTCAACAGAACATCAACGTCCAAGCGGATTACTACAACCACTGGATATTCCAGAATGGAAATGGGAACATTTATCGATGGATTTCGTGGTAGGCTTCCAAGAACCAAAGTGAATCATGATGCAATTTGGGTGATTATCGATAGACTAACGAAGTTAGCACATTTTCTTCCAATCAACGAAAGATTTTCACTCGATAAATTAGTGCATTTATATCTTAAGGAGATTATGATGCGACATGGAGTTCCAGTATTTTATTGTATCTGATCGAGATCCAAGTTTCAATTCAAGATTTTGGAGGAAATTTGAAGAATGGCTTGGAACCAAATTAAATATTAGTACCGCTTATCATTCGCAAACAGACAGACAAAGTGAAAGGACTATTCAAACAATTGAAGATATGTTACGAGTCTGCGCGATTGATTTTGAAGGTAGTTGGGACGAACATTTACCGCTAGTAGAATTTTCTTACAATAACAGCTATCATGCAAGCATTGGGATGCCACCTTATGAAGCTTTATACGGAAGAAAATGCAGATCATCTGTGTATTGGGATGAAGTTGGAGAACGCAAAATTTTAGGTCCAGAATTGATTCAGCAAACCAAGGAGAAGATAGAATTTATCCGAAAGCGACTCGAAGCAGCACAACATCAACAACGCAAATATGCAGATCAAGCTAGAACAGATATGGACTACCAAGAAGGAGAACATGTATTACTTAAGATATCGCCATAGAAAGGATTGACTAGATTTGGCAACAAGGGTAAATTGAAGCCACGATATGTTAGTCCATTTGAAATCTTAAAGAAATTCGAGAAAGTTGCATACGAGTTAGCTTTACCACCTCACATGCAGCATATCCATAATGTGTTTCACATGTCAATGCTTAAGAAATATAACCCTGATTCTAGACATGTAATAGAATATGAGCCAATAGAGATTCAACTTGATTTGTCTTATATGGAACAACCAATAAGAATTCTAGATCATCAAGAGAAAGTATTGAGAAATAAGTCAGTACCTTTAGTACACGTTTTATGGACAAATCCTATGGTGGAATAGTCAACTTGGGAACTTGAGAGTGAAATGTTAGAAAATTATCCCCAGTTATTTTTGTAGCGAGATTCTGAGGACAAAATCCTATTAAGGGGGGAAGGATGCAACGCCTGGGAAATTACGCTTGTATTATATCGTAATAAAGATAAATTTTGTATTTTATTATGTCATTTATGTGTTATTAGTTAAAAAATATAATTGTTACGTGCTATGTATATTCTTTATTGTCCAGATATTTTCAGGGTATTTTTCGGATATTTTATTTCATATTTAAAGCCTTCGTATCAAAAGTTATACGACCCGAACTATGATTTAATATCTGATATTTCAAATAAAATAATTGGTCTTATTTTTCTTAGAACGACTTGTACCATCGCGTTATTCTGAACATCTATATATTTTATAAATTTTCTTATTTCACGAAAAATGACTTTTTCGAGCCCCATTGGGTATTAAAAACCCCCCACAAAAATTATATTTTTATTTTTATAAAATTATAGGACTTTCATTTATACCATTTCTTTTCATTTTTGAATTATTAACAATTTTTGGGAATTTTTGACATATATATTGTATATATTAATTATTTAAAAATTAAAATTTAATACTCAAAAATTATAAAATTATGGGCCAATTAATTTTAAAAGATGTATAATTAGGGTCTTAATTTTAATTAGGAGTATTATTTTACCTATTATAAATAGCCTAATTTTATTAAATTATTATTAATTAATTATTAAAAATCAGAAAATTTTGATTCTAGAGTTATTAGGGTGATTTGATGTTTGATATAGCTTCTCTATGCTGTTTACAGTTGATTCATGGTATTTAATTGAACGAACGATTCCTGGATAGTGATATTCGATTATTAGGGTTTATACTTAATTTTGATTTATACGTTTTTGATTTTGGTGAATATTTGGTTCTTGAGATGTTAGGGGTTTGATTGTAGAGTTCATAAGCTTTGATTTGAGCTATTAAAATCGAAGGTTGATGTACAGATGAGCCAAATCGATGTTTGGCCGGACTGTGAGTCGGCTTGATCGGAGAATCGAACCCAGGGGTTATTACGGCTAGTTGTGGCCTGAATTAGAAAGAGGAAGTGATTTGGAATGGTTTGGCATCAAAAACCATACCAAACGGTAGTGATTTTGGCCTGAATTTGGCTCGCCGGAATCTGCTCCGATGGCCGGTTTCGGGGCAAAATCCGGCGTGTTCTTCACGACCCGGATTTTGACACGTTTGACCCGAATAATTGACCTGATTTTGATCTGTTGTTCTTAGGGATTGGTTTTTGACAAATGTTTCTGGAAATTAATTTATTTTTATTAATTATAAAATCAGTTTTTATTTATTTTATAAATTGATTGATTAATCATTTAATTAATTAATTTATATTATAAATAATTCTAAAATATTTTCTAAAAATCAGAATTAATTATTTCTTTAATTATTTATTAATTATTAATTATTAATTATTTAAAATTGATTAATTATTTTGATAATTAATCAAATTATTTTCAATAAATCATAATAAATTCATTTTAATTCCAAAAATTATGAAAAAATCATTTTTAATTCCGATTTTTCCTATATAATTATTTAAAAATATTTTTAAGGTTTAATAATTAGTAATGATTATTTATATTGAATAATAAATTAATTTATCTGTATTTATCGAATAATAATTGAACCTATTATCCGATTTAAACGAAACGAAAGCCCTTTGACTCAGAAAAATGATCTGTTTTCATTAAAAATAGTATTAAATCCTAATTCCTTTTAGAAGTGAGTCGACTTTCGACATTTAATTACTTGTAAGCCTTATTGCGTATAAGAACGAGTCCAATAAATCCCGAAAAATATGAAACGAACCAGATATTGTTCAGTTAAGCGAATAGCGAGTTGATTTCAATTCTAAAATTATTTTAAACCTAGAATGACTATGTGATTTATGTGCTTATGTGAATTATGTGGTTAATTGAGTCTTATCTACTAATAATTAGTATACGAGTTAGTAATAAGTGTAAGGATAGACTATAAGGGCTATATAAAGTCAGTTTGAGACGCCATTGAGATGCGGAATGACTAAATAAGTCTATTTCTTTAATAAAAGCAAAGCCAACAAGGTGAGTCGAGTCGGTGATAGAAGACAGTGAAGTACTTGGAGTAGATCGCGTGAAAGGCAAGTTTTTCCCCTATTCTAATTTCATAATAGTGAAATTACTTCAGATTCTTATCGCAATTGCACACTTATGATTCCTGTTCACAAACACTGATACACAATTATTATTCCGTAGTTCATATTTCATTTCTATTCCTGATTTCTCCTAATTCGTTAAATCCCATATTCATACTTCAATAGTTATACTCATATACATATATTTTGATATATTCTGGTATTGGAATATATCAATGCATACCGATTGTTCCGGTTGCTCCTCTATGGACTGGATGGTGACGATTGGGATCAGGTTTACACTTGATCCTAAGGATCGAGAATTAACCGGATCCTTGTGTTGGGCCGTGGAGTTTGGGTACCCGAATGGATCTATACATTAAGCTATGGATCTGCACTGTATCCTGGCTGATCAGCAGGATATATGTGCGAACTTGTGTCCAGTTTAGTTCGTTTGACATTCGGCGATAGTGGCCTTCGTTTTTTTCTCGCGAGGTTATCTCTTTGCAGATATAACCAAATTACCGATATATTTAACTTACTATAACACTGTTTATATATTACGGACTTGTTGAGCAACTTATGGCTCACCTTTTTCTTGTTATTATTCACCTTATTATTTTCAGTTAATAAGGAAAATGAAACATATCAGGACTTGAGTGGTAAAGAAACAAGTCAAGGTGGGGACCCTCTCATACCCAAGGTGTTGATCCCAATCCAGGAAGAAAGTTTTGAGTTGCCTGAGCAGGTGTAGTGTAGATAGTTAATGTGTGTGTGTTTGAATAATTGAGAAAAGTAGTTTAAAACTTGCTAGACAATGGGTTGTAATAAAGAGAGTTTGTAAGATTTTAAATTTGGTTTGTAATAAAGTTAGATTGTGGTTCTTGTTTTCATACTTCAACCTAAAAAAATTCTGGTTAGTATAAAATAGGTTTAAATATAAATCTGTTTAATTGTTATACATGTTATACAGATTTGGTGATTAGCTAGTAACCCCCAGACTTATACCCCGAATTTGGATGGCGTTACAAATAACGTCATGGGCTTAGGTATTGTATCAGAATTTCAGACACCATTTTATATATTATATATTAAGCCGAGAATATTCACAGACTTAGCCTCACTTTTTTGGTATAGAGGTATAATTTACGTGCATCTTATCCCGCTATCCCGCACCCTGCTCTAAGCGGGATATACTGAGTATGTTTGATCTTTTTTGTTAAGTTTCTAATTTAAAAAATAATTATTTTTTTAAACTCAGAGGGGACAATGCCCATCCCCTCTCCTTATCTCCGGCTCCGCTTATATGCTGTGAATTAAAGGAAAATTGTGTTAACGAACATGTGAGAATAAACTTCTTTCCTTCAGAATTTTATACACTGATATTTTTTTAAAGATTGCCTGAGAAGAATTCAACATATAACACCAAATCAACTGAAACATATGATAATATCATTTTCAATTTGGAAGCGAAGCTTGCTACTAACGAAATAGCAATAAAATTCAAAAAAATGGTGCAAATTGTGATGATTTTGTAGGATGCACCTGGCCCGTTGGACATTCAGTCCCAGAAAACATGTTGCATATCCAAAAAAATCAATATTATTGATAAGTCAATTAGAGAGATCACCGGAGATCAATCTACACGAGATCACTTTGTATTAAAAAATATATGTAGTTTGAGTTAAGAAAGGCTTATATATTCTTGTAAATTTACAAAATAATGTGTCTGTATTGTTAAATGTGATGAAACTAGAATTAAAAAATATCCAAGACTTTAATAAAATATTATTAATAATTTTATGATGGTCGAGACTTAAAAAAATTCCTATTAAATTTTAACTAAATCAAACATTCAACCAAGATCGGTTACCGATTGGTTCCGCCCATGGAAAAAGGTTAATGTTGAATCCTTAAATTTCATTATAAATACTTTATTACTCGAAGTGCACGTGTATAATGTGAATGTGACCGCGTTTTGATTCTCGGCCTCTATAAGTTAAATGTTCAATGTAAAAGACTAAAGATGCCAAGTGTAAGACCCTTAGGCTCGATTGCATTTTGGGATCAAGATTCACCTGACGGCGACACGGAACAGTCGCCATACAACAATATTGATCATGCACCAGGCGGCGACACGGATTAGGAGCTAGGTGGCAACACGAATTAGGCGTCAGGCGTCGATACAGACTTGAGCTGCTGTGTTTATGTGGGATTTTCGGTTGGTCTAAATGTGGGCGACACTAAGCTGAAAGCTAAATTGGGAGTCCAAAATGACTAAGGCATGGTCAGAATCTGTAGGCACATGTGTGGTACATGGGGGCTGAGATATATGCATTATATATACATAAGTGTTGGAATATGCACTACTGGGTTGCTGGAATATTTAAGTACCTTGCAGTTGGGGCTCAAGGTTTGGTGGAAACTGATTGGAGGCATTCAAAATCAGGAAACGCTAGTAACCGCAGGCAGTTACTTCTATTGGGGTTGTGTTAGTCCTAACAATGCAACAAGAATTACAGAAGGAGGGTTGAATGGATTTCTTGAAACTTTTTCTAAATTATAAGATGTTCTAACTCAAAATATATATGTAAGTGTTTTGATTTGCAAAGTACGGAATGATGAGTTAAAAAGAATCAAAACACAAAGTAATAAAAACACAAGTCTTTAAAACTTTCTGGTGGATTTGAATGTATCCACCAGATATATATATATATATATATATATATATATATATATATATATATATATATATATATATATATCGAGAGAACCCTGTGAAGCTTGAATAGCTCACAGCTGCTTACAAATAAGAACAACTAAACTTACAGAGTAAATGCTAAAGAATACAGCTTACAATTGTTTCTCTGAGAAATATATTTCTTAATCTTGTTATTCTGTTTGCTACTCTTGGTTTATATATATCACCAAGATTACATAGTAATAAGACAAGATAATAAAACAAAACCTACCAAGTCCAATACTATGCCGCTTCACTACTCTATTCCAGCATCTTTGAATATCTTCATAATAGCATGGAAATGGTAATGCTTCTTTGTTCTCAAAACCCAGTTGAGTAGGCTGCCACATTCCTTTTACAAACACTCGACGCATGTGACTGTGTTGTCACTGTTAACAGATGTTTGAATTGATCATCCATCGGGTACATGATCAATCGTCGGGTACATGATCATCCATCGGGTTGCCTTGTTGATCATCCGTCGGGTAGCTTTGTTGATCATCCGTCGGGTAGCTATTTGGTACTTGACTTCATTTCATTTATGCAGAATTACAAGACATCATCTATTTACAATTAATCAACATATTCTGCATATCTAATTAAAGGCAACATGACTTATAAGCTACTACATAATCTATACAAAGTTGTTTGCAGAAATGTGCTACATGACTTATTGTTACATAAGCTACTCATTCGATGGATGTCAAATCATCATCCGTCGGGACTATATTGAGTCATCCGTCGGGACTATATTTGATCATCCGCCGAGTGCTATATTTTTCACTAAGTTAAATCTACTAAGGTGTTCAGTTAATGAAATCATCAAGTTCACAACATATTCCCAACAATCTCCCCCAATTTATGCCTACTAGAATTGTAGTCATAAATTAAGAGAAACTTGAAAATAACAAAACACCCTAAAAATACAAATTTAAAAGATAGTACATATAACTAAAAAGTGCTGCAATAATCACTTGAAAAATTTACAAGGCAAAGTGTACAAAGATTTGCTCACAGTATTTTTCAAGGTGCTCCTCTAATCTGGGCAGATTGATCTATTTCCTTGATGATCTGGATCTCTTCCCAAGCTTCCTGTTATTTTCTTCTATCTGATTTTGGAGCTGTCTGTGTAACTCAAGTTCATCAGATTCTGAGAGATTTAGCATTCCTTGCATTTCCAGAAGAGTCTCATTGCTAGAGATGCTCAACTGGTCCTCTAATCTGAAGAATCTTCTAACTCCCTTATCATCCATGAATTTCATCAGCCAATAGGGCCTTAGATGCACTCTACTTCCAGTGTAAGGAATAGTTAGAGTCTTTGGGAGTGCATCCTTGGCTCTAATACTCCTCAGTTCTTCAATCTTCTTTAGAATTAGTCTTCTAGCTGTCACATTGAATACAAAGTTCTTCTTGAAGGATGAATAAAACTTTATCAGCACAGATTGGCTCTCTTGAAGGATCCTGTGAAGTGGCCATTGTATCTCTTTTCCTCCCTTGTACTTGAATACCAACCTTTCAGGTACATTCCTGTAAGCATCAATCCCTCTAACTTTTCCAGTTCATCTAGATAGAGGTTTAGATCTGAGAATTCCTTGATGCCACAGATGTATATGATATCTCCCTTGTTGACTTTGGTTTGAGCTTTGGTTAAGGACTTGGATCTGAGAGTTGAGGGCTTCACTTTCTTGACTGCTCTGGTCTTTGTCTTCTTTGGTTTCATGAAGTGAGGTAGATTGAGTTCAGGTATTGGTAGACTATCCCAGTCTATTGGCTCATCCTTTGGAATGATAGGTTCACCATGAAAATTCTTGGATGGATCTATCTTGAATTCTTCATGTGCCACAAAGGGCATGGATGTTTGAGTTGTTGTAGAAGTAGACTTTTTGGGAAAGTATCCTTCCATCTCCTCATCACTGAAATCCAATTTTCTCTTGATTATTTTCTTGTAACTTGGCTTTTTTCTGTGGAGGTTCATCTTGCACTGTTTGATCTTGAGATTCAGCAATTTCAGATGGTTGTGCAGAAATTTGTTGTGTGGGTTTCACAACTTGCAACTTGGCCAAGATAGCAGCTTGCTCCTTCTTTTGTTTAAGCTTTTTAGCATCTAGAGCAGCTTGCTTCTTTTCTTGCTTCAATCTTGCCTTTTCGTCCCTTTTTGCTTCAGCAAAATGAGGGTGTCCAGCCGCCACACAACCTTTTTAGAACTAAATCTGCAGGATCATTGTAGAATGCTATAGACCTGGCCAACAGCTTCTTCTCATCAGGCTTTGGTGTCTCATACACTGTGTCCAAGGGATTCTTTAGTGAAAATTTTAGATAGTTCACCCTTGGCTTCATAATTAGTTCAGCCTTTGGAGATTTGATGCAGGATGTCTGGCCTCTTTCCAGATAGTTCATGCTCATATCATTCACAGAAATTTGCCTGACTTGAGAGTGATAAATGGCTGACTTTCCTGGCTTCTTTGCAAGACCAAACTTCTTTTGAATATCCTCATCAATCTTCTCCCAGTTTATTACACTAAACTGCTTCTTCTCAGCTGCTCTCAAAGTGGTTGTTGCTTTATTTATCAAATTAATGCTATCTTTAGTTGGTGGCTTTGGGAAAGCAATTGTTGGCACATTTGATTTACTAACTTGAATGTTGAGTTGTTTCTCCCCCTCACTTGAGGCTTTCTCCCCTTTTGAGCAATTTCAGTCATGGTGGTCGCAGGAAGTCTAGCATCCAACCTTTCTATGACATCTTGCTTTACCTCATAAATTTCTTGCTTGATTGCATCCACACTCTGACTGTGTTGGAGGACTTGAATTTTATGCATCTGGAGTGCTTCAAGATGTGCTGTGAGTAGCTTCTTTGTGCTGGCATTAGAAGATGCCTGAATGGCTGCTTGGATGTCATGAATTAGCTTGAATAGTGTTGATTGGAGATGTGGGTAGGAACATTCTTTTGTTAGCATCCAGTCAGGGACATCTGCATCTCCCCCTATGCTCATGCTATCTTCCTCATCATCCCCACCAGCATCCCCAAAAGAAATTTCATCCAGTTCAAAATCACTGCCAATGTTGGAAGGCATAGCAGTGATTGCATCATTTGCTCTCTGTAAAGATTGTGTAGTATGCACCAAGTTCAGCAATCTTTCAGCCTCCTCATTTTCCTGTACAGCTAGAGTTTGGTAAGCTGTAACAGGGTGAGTAAATGTCTCAGCATCTAGGGAAATAAAATCTATAACAGCTTGATATTATTGCTGAAATAGTCTTTTCCTTTCTGCATCACTGACATTCATTGACTCACTTACAATGGTTTCCATCCTTATCACTCCTGTACCTGCATTTCTCTCATGATCTCTCTTTTCTTGCATCAAGGTCTCACCTTGGCTCCCCACCCTCACACTCTCACCTTCACCATCTAAGGTGGGACTCCTCACACTCACTTTTTCCAGTCCTGAAGAAATGGACTGCATTGGTTCACTCTTTTCCTCTCACTCATTTCACTCCCTTCCCCCAGTCCTAGGAGTGATTGCACTACTACTAAGTCTTCTGTACTTGTAATAATTGATGAAATTTGAAGCTATGTAGAGACACTCAACGGATAAGATATATCCATCGGAGTAGTAATTTGGCTAACCGATGGATGACTGCTGTTAGGCACATCCATCGGGATATAATCACTACTCGACGGATGAACAATATCCATCGAGAGAGTAGAAATAAATGAGTTTGGAGTGGAGACAATTGTGGACTCTGTGGATATTGATAAAAAATTTGACACAGATGTCTCAACAGTCTCTGAAAGAAATTGCAAGTGAGCCAACAAATCATCTAGAAGATGATGCTCACTTACTTGGATTTTTGGCTTCTCCATGAGAGTTAAAGATGGAAAATTTGGAAGTGATGTGTTTATCATGTCAACATCCAAAGAGTGTACGGGAGAATTTGGTGTTTCAGGTACTTCTATTATTAGAGATTTTGGCTGTGACTCCATATTTATTGGAGCCACATCAACCTGACTTTGCAAAGGTGCAGTGACTGTGTCTTTAGCACCAGTTTGCACAGTGTGTGAACCCTGTGCATCCCCAAAGGTCTTTGATTTCTTCTTTCTAGTGTAAGTTTGGGGTGAGTTTGTGTCCCTTACCCTTTTGGTCTGTGCTCTTGGCTGAGAGCTTGTTTCAATGGTAACATCCTTTTGGGAGGATGAAACCAGTAATGAGCTGATATCCTTATAAAGCACTGCAGTTTGTTGGGAAACTGCAGTGTGGCTAGGCTGGGAAACACTCACCTCTCCAACCTTATCCTTAGGGTTTCTTTGATGTTCAATCTGTCTCTCACCTTTTTTACCCACCTTCACACTCCCCTCTTTAGGTTTGGTGGATTTTACAACTAGCATCTTTTGAGAGACACCAGAGGGGCTTTCTTTGTCTTTATTTTTGAAATTTTGGATTTGGTAGCTTGGGTAGGCAACTATTGGGTCAATGACACAGTTTCCATAGCTACACTAGAATGCAAAGAAGTTTATGAGGTTGGAAGAGTAGAGACAGTGGAAATTACCTCACTTACCTGAGGTGCTTCCATTACAGTGAAGTGGAAGAGTGGCACATCTTTGTGATGGTTTGCCCTGTTCAAATATGTAATGATTCTCCTTTCTTGAACGCAACAATCTAACTTGTTGGTTGGGTTCTCAAGCACTATATCCTTAGAGAGGTGGTTAGCAAGCATCATTAAAAATCTAGCATAGTAAACATTGTTACCCCTCTTATTCAGCTCCCCTAACTTAAACCCCAACTCAAATATGACTAGATCACTAAAGTTGAAAAATTTATCAGTTACTAGCATGTAAAGCATGTTGAGCATGGAGATATTAACTGAATCAAAATTGCTAATTTTACCAGAAAATACTTTAGTAACTACATCACACAGATAACTCTATTCCTTCCTAAGACCCAACCTCCTAATTTCACTTAATTTAGAAGTAGAGAGTGCATAGCCCATGGAATTAAGCATATTAACAATGTCAGTGTCTGTGTATGGAGAAGTTATAGTATTATCAGGAAACTTGAAGCATGCTTTAACAATATCACTATTAACGCGAATTCCTTACCTTTAATAGTGAAAGTGATAGTCTTATCAGTTGAGTTGTACACTGCAGTCGTCCATATTTCTTCAACAACCTCACAGTAGATGGTGGGTGATTTCAGCATGGCATAGTTGAGTTTGCAGTTCTTCACAAAATCCAAAATTTTGTGGTAGTCGCCAGACTGCTGAATCCCCTTGTTCACAAGAGCCGTGAAGTTGTTCTTCTCATAGATAAATCCAGTTTGTGACATGATTTTGACGACTGGTGCCATTGTTAGAGAGTGAAAGTTGCAGAGAGAGATGATAATTGCTTTTAAGAAAGAGAGAGGTTAGAGCAGATGAATTGAGAATGATAAAAGAAAAGAAATGAAAATGAATTATGCTTTTATACTATCTCAAAAATAACTGGCAAAAATAATAAAGTAAAATAAAGTGACCAATAAGAATTGCCCAAAATAGCCGTTTAAAAAATAAACTGTAAAAATTCCATGACTTATCCGTCGTGTTATGCTTACAAACTGTAAGTATACTCGATGGATAATGTTCAGAGAATCAACGGCTAAAAATAAGACAATTCGACGGATGAGGATAAACTAGTTATCCATCAAGACATAAAATATTCCAGAAAAATAATTGACTTTATTAATAAATTGTATTCCGACGGATGATCAAACTCAAAGGATAATGATCATCCGTCGGGATGTAAATTTTGACTTAGCCAAAATTTCATCCACCACTGAAAAATCAATTAAATTTCTGGCTACATTACAACTTGCAAATTATCTGAAAAGATTCAAGAGTAATTAAGCATACCTAACTCACTTACCAACCTTGAAAAGGTGGATTCATCCAGTGGCTTGGTAAATATATCTGCAAGCTGCTTTTCACTTGGAACAAAATGTAGTTCCACAGTACCATTCATCACATGTTCCCTTATAAAGTGGTACTTGATGTCTATGTGCTTTGTTCTTGAGTGTTGTACTGGATTTTCAGTGATGGCAATTGCACTTGTGTTATCACAGAAAATAGGAATCCTTTCCACTTGCAGACCATAGTCTAGCAATTGGTTTTTCATCCACAAAATCTGTGCACAGCAACTGCCAGCAGCAATATATTCAGCTTCAGCTGTAGAAGTAGAAACTGAATTTTGCTTTTTACTGAACCAGGACACAAGCTTGTTTTCTAGAAATTGACAGGTTCCTGTTGTACTTTTTCTATCAATTCTGCAACCTGCATAATCTGCATCTGAATAACCAGTTAGATCAAAACCAGAATCTCTAGGGTACCAAATGCCAAGTTTTGGTGTTCCCTTGAGATATCTGAAAATTCTCTTAATAGCTACTAAGTGAGATTCTCTAGGATCAGCCTGAAATCTAGCACAAAGACATGTAGCAAACATTATATCTGGCCTACTAGCTGTTAAGTACAGAAGTGAGCCAACCATGCCCCTATAACTTGAAATATCCACAGACTTTTTAGTAGTGTTTAATTCAAGCTTAGTTGTAGTGGCCATGGGAGTTTTTGCATATGTGCAATCCATTAGATCAACCTTCTTTAAAAGATCATAAATGTATTTAGTTTGACTAATGAATATTCCATCACTAACTTACTTAACTTGCAAACCAAGAAAGTAAGTTAGTTCTCCCATCATGCTCATTTCATACTTACTTTGCATCAATTTGGCAAACTTTTTGAAAAGTTTTTCATCTGTAGAGCCAAAAATAATGTCATCTACATAAATTTGAACAAGTATGCTAGAGCCATTAATATTTCTAGAGAATAAAGTTTTGTCAACATTACCTTTAGTGAAGTAATTCTCTAAAAGAAACTTTGATAAAGTGTCATACCAGGCTCTAGTTGCTTGCTTCAGTCCATAAAGTGCTTTCAAAAGATAGTAGACATAATGTGGAAAATTTGGATCTTCAAAACCAGGAGGCTGACTGATATAGACTTCCTCCTCCAAATCTCCATTCAGAAAGGCACTTTTGACATCCATTTGATAGACCTTGAAATTGGCATGGGCTGTATAGGCTAAGAAGATTTCGATGGCTTCAAGTCTTGCAACAGGAGCAAAGGTTTCATCAAATTCTATTCCTTCTTGTTGACAATAGCCCTTAGCAACCAATTTAGCTTTGTTCCTGACTACTATGCCATTTTCATCCATCTTGTTTCTGAATACCCATTTGGTGTCTATTGGATTCTTTCCTTTAGGCTTAGGTACCAGCTTCCAAACTTTGTTCCTTTCAAATTGGTTTAGCTCTTCCTGCATAGCTAAAATACAATCAGGATCCAACAAAGCTTCTTCTACCTTCTTTGGTTCTTCCTTAGATAGGAAACTGCTATATAGACATTCTTCTTGAGTTCCTCTCATTGTTTGAACTCTAGAAGAAAAATCACCAATGATGAGCTCAAAGGGATGATCCTTTGTCCATTTCCTTTGTTGAGGTAGATTAGCTCTAGATGAAGAGGCCTCATTGTTGTCTTGATGTGTGATTGAGTATTGATTAGTAAAAACTCCCCCTGAGTTTGTGAATCTATGATTTGAGAAAGGAGGATTTTCTGTAAGTGATCTATTCTGACTTTTGATGACCCGAGGGATGGTGAATTTTGATGGTTGTCTCCCGACGGATGAAGCTGGTTGTCTCCCAACGGATAAAGCAGATTGTCTCCCGACGGATGAAGCATTTTGCAACTCGACAGATGTTGAATTTTGTGTTTCATTGGTAGTAGATTTTTCTGCATTATCCTTTGATACTGTTTCTTGATCACTTTCATCATCACTGTCATCACTAACCATCTCCACATTGTCAAATTTGAGGCTCTCATGGTAATCATCATCTTGTAGTCCTTCAATCTTTTTATCATCAAACACAACATGTATTGATTCCACAACAATGTTGGTTCTCAGATTGTAGACTTTGTATGCTTTACCAACAGTTATCCAACAAAAATTCCTTCATCTGCTTTAGCATCAAACTTCCCATTCTGATTAGTTTGATTTCTCAAGATATAACATTTGCAGCCAAAAACATGAAGAAAATTTAGAGTTGGCTTCTTGTTCTTGAACAATTGGTAGGGAGTCATGCATTTTGCTTGATTAACCAAAGAAATATTCTGAGTATAGCATGCAGTATTTACAGCTTCAACCCAGAAATATGTTGGTAACTTTGATTCTTCAAGCATTGTCCTTGCGGCTTCAATAAGTGATATGTTCTTTCTTTCTACTACTCCATTTTGTTGTGGAGTTCTTGCTGCTGAAAATTCATACATAATCCAATTCTCTTCACAGAATACTCTCATAACAGAATTCTTGAACTCAGTTCCATTGTCACTCCTGATTCTTCTAAGTTTGAAATCAGGATGATTGTTGACTTGCCTTATGTGATTGATGATGATTTCACTAGCCTCATCTTTAGACTTAAGGAAATATGTCCAAGAGAACTTTAAGAAATTATCTACAATTACTAGGCAAAATCTTTTCCTTGAGATGGACAACACATTGACTGGTCCAAACAAATACATGTGTAGCAGTTGTAAAGGTTCTTCAATTGTTGAATCAAGCTTCTTTCTGAATGATGCTTTAATTTGCTTTCCCTTTAGCAAGCATCAGTCCATCCTTAGAAAACTCCACTTGAGGAATGCCTCTAACCAGTTCTTTCTTTACAAGTTCATTCATGGTCTTGAAGTTTAGATGGGATAGCTTCTTGTGCCATAGCCAACTTTCATCTTGACTTGCTTTACTGAGAAGGCAAGTAAAAGATTATGCATTTGATGAGTTGAAGTGAGCTAGGTACACATTTCCTTTTCTCACTCCAGTGAGAACAACTTTGTTGTTCCTCTTATTTGTCACAACACAGGTTTCTGAGTTGAAGGTTACTGAATTGCCTTTATCACAAAGCTGGCTGATACTCAACAAATTGTGTTTGAGACCATCCACTAAGGCAACCTCCTCAATGATGACATTGTCTTTTGAAATCAAGCCATATTCCACAGTATAACCCTTGTTGTCATCTCCAAAAGTAATACTTGGGCCAGCTCTCTCCATGAACTCTGTGAGCAGGGTAGAATCTCCAGTCATGTGTCTTGAACAACCACTATCCAAGTACCATAGATTCTTTATATTTCCCTGCACACGTTAAAATTAAATCAAGTTGATTTTGGTAACCAAGTTTCCTTGGGTCCTGCCTTGTTAGCTTTCTTCTTCTGTTTCTTAGGTTTGATCTCATTTGACTTGGGGATATCAGATTCATCCTTATTCATCTGAGTTGGACCTTTAAAATCATTCATTAAAACAGAATAATCAAGCACATTTTGATTAACAGGAAATGGCATGCTATTAGCAACCATTTTATTCCAGTAGGGCATGCTATATGGCATTTGAGGCATACTAAATGCAACATAATAAGGATTAGGTGCAAATGGCATATTAACAAATTGTGCATTCATATTCTGTGTAGACATAGCATTCATAGGCATAGAAGGCATGGTATTCATGTTGGGAAAAAGGGAGGGTACAGACATAGAAGTAGGCATGGCAAGTTTGCAATTAACAGACAAATGATTAGCACTACCACACTTAACACAGATTTTTCTAGGAGCATATTTATCAGGTGTGTAGTTGCTATGTTTGTTAATCCCTACTTTCCCATTTCTATTGTTTTTCCTTTTAGCCTCTATTTTAACCTCAATCTTTTCTAGTCTGTCATTCAATTGCTTGATGGACAGATGACCAACATTCACTTTCTTCTCCTTCTTCACTTGACTAGTTTCTCCTGAAATGAAGTTTTTGGAAACTGATCCATATTTTCATTTAATTTAGCAAGTTTGGCTTTACTCACAGGTTTGCTTACAGCCGACGGATGAGGATTTATGTCACTCGACGGATAATCCTTTTGGTTAACCGACGGATGGCTCTCATCATCCGTCGAGTCCACATCTGTTAGCAATCCTTCAACCAAATTGGATTCCAGCTTCTCCTTATTCTTCTTCCAGGCTGCATCACAAAAGGACTCAATACCTTGAACTTTGGTGATTTGAGCATGAACATCTATAGATGTTTTCCATGCCTTAATCACCTCATGTTCTCGTTCAAGCTGCTTCTTCAAAATCTCTTCTTTCTTCAAGGACTCAATTAATTCATCCTTAGCAATCTTACACTCAATTCTCAATTTTTCAAATTCAATAAACTGAGATTCTAGCACATTGTTCCTCTCACTTAAAAATAAATTGTTTTCTTTAATTTTAGCATTTTCCTTAGTGAGAGACTTAAGTGTAACACGCAAATGATATAATTATGTAGACATGTCATTGATAGCATCATTATACTCAGCTTTAGATAAATGTGCTAGGTTAGTGGTGATTACCTGATTACTTGAAGAACTTATCTCTGTTTCATCAGACTTGGCCATTAGGGCTAGATTGACATAGCTAACATCCTCATCCTCATCCAGACCATCTGTTGCCCAGTCATTTTCTTGTGTAATGAAAGCCCTTTCCTTTTGTTTGAGCAACTCAAAATACTTCTGTTTATAATTCACAAGCTCAAACTTCTTCTTGCTGGAATCTGACTTTCTACACTCACTGGCAAAGTGCCCTGCCAGGCCACATTTGAAACATTTGAATTTTGATTTATCCACCATGTTTCTATTTGGCTTAACTGCTCCAAAGTTCTTTTTGAACTTGAGCTTGGAAAATCTTCTGGAAATAAATGCTAGATGTTCATCAAAGTCATCCATATCATCTTGGCTCAAAAAATCTTCATTTTCTGCTACCGGCCCCTTGCCCTTGTTTTCACAGACCTTTGAAGTAGACTCAACAACTTCTATCTTCATCTCCTTCTCTTTCTCTAACTCAGCAACCAGTGCAATGGACCCTTCTTTCTTTTTCCCTTTCTCCATTATTTCATCTTGCTCTATTTCAAGCTCATAAGTCTTTAGAATGCCATACAGTCTCTCTAGTGTAAACTCCTTGTATTCTTGTGAATTTCTCAAGGAGACTGTCATTGGTTTCCATTCTTTTGGTAGGGATCTCAGAAATTTGAGGTTAGAATCTTTGGTTTGGTAGACTCTTCCATGCAGCTTTAGAGCATTTAGTAGCTTTTGAAATCTACTAAAGATATCAGTGAGAGTTTCACCTTCTTCAAAGTGGAAATACTCATATTGCTGAATTAGTAACTGCATTTTGTTTTCTCTAACTTGTTCAGTGCCATCACAGATAATCTGAATTGTATCCCAAACTTCCTTGGCAGTTTTGAAATTGATGATATTGTCAAACATGTCACCATCAACTCCATTGAACAGAATATTCATGTCCTTCTTGTCCTTCCTGACTTGTTCAATATCAGGATCTGACCATTCATGCCTTGGCTTGGGAACTGATGGCTCATTTCCAGTTGCAGCTCTTATTGGTACATCAGGGCCTCTCTCTATGCAATCCACGTAGGCCTCATGTAATATTTCATATTTTTAGATATTATTATTATAATTATTTGGATATCTTGTTTCTAGAACTGTAACCTTAAAAGATCTTGGAGTAGTTTGGGGTCATAAATAATAATTATCTTCCGCTGGCATTTGCATTTCGATTTAACAAGTTGATTTGGATTGAGGTTTTATAGTGACGACCAAATCCTCTGACCCCAGATTTGGGGGCGTTACAGGTTGGTATCAGAGTTGAGGTTATAGTAAACTAGAAACGAGAGTGTGTAGGAGTGTGTATAGCTATGTGAGAACGTTTGAGTTCATATCGAGTTCCTGTTGGACTATTGGATATAGTACCGACGAGTAAGTTAAGATAGGCGCATTCGTTCGAGATGATTGTGTTGAGCTGGATGAAACTCCGGAAAGCTGCAAACTTCTATGGTGGAATCTTCCGAGGTTACTACGATTTGACGATAATGAAGATTATCGATATTTCTTGGAACATGAAGAGGCGTCTAGAATTATATGGTGAGTCAACTGAAGAGTTCAAATAGAAGATAAGTATTAAGATTTTGGCAATACCTTCTCTTTCTATAATTTCTTTTGGCTTCTCTCAAAAAGGGATATCTGTTAGAAGATATATTCCCTGACACTCGTTAATCATTTTGTGCCTCAATCTTGTTTTCTGGATTTCATTATTCTTCAGAAATATCAGCTTTGAAATCTTTTCAGTTTTATTCATTTGATTTTGAATTCCTTTTACTCTGACTGAGATTAACAACCCTAACTATAGGGGACACAAGATATAACTGTCTGTGTGATAGGAGTTGTATGGGATGCCATCACTTGTGTGTGTTGTGAATACATGAAGGTTAACAACCTTTAGTAGTGTCTTAATTTAGACACGCAATACCAAGTTCGTTTGATCATATTTATCTCTCAGTTATTCTTTTATTTCAACAATACTTTTTCACAAATTCAGATTTTGGTCCTGCTATGACATGAAATTCTCTTCTCTTTGAAATTCCATGATTTTTTCATCTGAAATATTCGAAGGTATGCCAATCAAGTTGGGTCGAGCTATCTTGAACAAGGAAAAGTAGGGTTATGTGATGGGATTACGAAGGACAACGGTGGATTGCAATGCGATTAGAATATCAGTGGCGTATAAAAAAGTCAGTCTATTTCTTTATTTCTCTCTCTATTTAACTCTATCTCTTTTTTTTTCTTTCTCTTTCTCTCCATCTTTCTTTCTATTCTTCTTTCTCGCAATCGGTAAAAGTAATTCTATTGAAGAGTAGGTCAAAGGAGGTGGATGGAACAGTGGTGCGGAGTAAAGCTTTCGAGATCATTATGTTATACGAGGAATTTAAGTTCATCAAAAATTTTGAGAAAAAATGCATATGCAAGATCAAAAAGTTGGTAAGAAGATCACTAGTGCTTTCTTCTGCTGATTCCGAGGATGGAATCCTTATAAGGGGGTAGATTGTAATATCCCATATTTTTAGATATTATTATTATAATTATTTGGATATCTTGTTTCTAGAACTGTAACCTTAAAAGATCTTGGAGTAGTTTGGGGTCATAAATAATAATTATCTTCCGCTGGCATTTGCATTTCGATTTAACAGGTTGATTTGGATTGAGGTTTTATAGTGACGACCAAATCCTCTGACCCCGGATTTGGGGGCATTACACCTCATCTTGAGAAAGTAAATGAAGATGCATCTTTACCTTCTAGTGATGGTAATTATCTTTGTCCAGAAAAGGAATCTTGACTCCAACATCCTTCTTGTTCATCTTGCTGTTTGTTGTGATCTTTAAACTCTTTGTTCTTCAAGAGCTTACTCTGATACCAATTGTTAGTCCCTAACAATGCAACAAGAATTACAGAAGGGGGGTTGAATGGAATTCTTGAAACTTTTTCTAAATTATAAGATGTTCTAACTCAAAATATATATGTGAGTGTTTTGATTTGCAAAGTGCGGAATGATAAGTTAAAAAGAATCAAAACACAAAGTAATAAAAACACAAGTCTTTAAAATTTTCTGGTGGATTTGAATGTATCCACCGGATATATATATATATATATATATATATATATATATATATATATATATATATATCGAGAGAACCCTGTGAAGCTTAAATAGCTCACAGCTGCTTACAAATAAGAACAACTAAACTTACAGAGAAATGCTAACAGATACAGCTTACAATTGTTTCTCTGAGAAATGTATTGCTTAGTCTTGTTATTCAGTTTGCTACTCTTGGTTTATATATATCACCAAGATTACACAATAATAAGACAAGATAATAAAACAAAACCTATCAAGTCTAATACTATGTTGCTTCACTACTCTATTCCAGCATCTTTGAATATCTTCATAATAGCATGTAAATGGTAATACTTTTTTGTTCTAAAAAACCCAGTTGAGTAGGCTGCCACATTCCTTTTGCAAACACTCGACGCATGTGACTGTGTTGTCACTGTCAACAGATGTTTGAATTGATCATCCGTCGGGTTGACTTGTTGATCATCCGTCGGGTAGCTTTGTTGATCATCCGTCGGGTAGCTATTTGGCACTTGACTTCATTTCATTTATGCAAAATTACAAGACATCATATATTTACAATTAATCAACCTATTCTGCATATCTAATTAAAGTCAACATGACTTATAAGCTACTACGAAATCTATACAAAGTTGTTTGCAGAAATGTGCTACATGACTTATTGTTACATAAGCTACTCACTCGATAGATGTCAAATCATCATCCGTCGGGACTATATTGAGTCATCCGTCGAGACTATATTTGATCATCCGTCGAGTGCTACATTTTTCACTAAGTTAAATCTACTAAGGTGTTTTGTTAATAAAATCATCAAGTTCACAACATATTCCCAACAGGTTGCGTGGGCAGTTGCTTTTGTTGGGGCTGTGTGGGCTTTGTGAACCAGGTTCCTTTATACAAATAGATAGACATTGTGAGAATGTAATTTATGCATGTAGGCATGTATGCGTTGTAACATGTATCCATATGTTAGGCAGTTGGGAAAAAATATGTAAATATATGTTAGGTTGTATTATTATGCTAGGCAGTAATACAAGTCTGTTAGCATAATTGGGTTATATCCATATATATTGTTGGTCAATAGAAGGTTGAGCATTCAGGCTCATAAATCTGTTGTGTTTTTACATTTGCTTGGTAATTAGACACACTTGCACACACGATTGGATCTTTGTTGTGCATGGGTTTTGGTCATATTTGTTGTGTTGGATTGTTGGGGGTTGCTGGGCGTCAACCTCTCGAGAAGGCTAACTACTTGGGCGTTGGAGCCATCGAGTAGGTCGCACGGATCGAAAAATTCAGGGTTGAAAATCTGACCCCGTGACAAGTGATATCAGAGCTACGTTGATCAGTTCGGGATTTGACATGATGGTTGGATCATGTGGGAGCAAAGTTGATTTTGCTGGATTTCAAAAAATTCCGGGCGAGTCCATGGTCAGAAATTTGGTGACATTGATAAGGATATGTAGGGCCATGAAGTATGATTTTGGTGACTTTAAAAATGATCTTGGAGATCAGTTTGACACCATAGAGAGAAGGTTCAAGGAGATCTCTTTTCGGGTTGGGATGTTGGCTGATCGTTGGTTAAGTGAAGTAGAACGAGTTGAGTTTTACTTGAATTTATCAAGGCGGGATGTTGAAGACATTTCTTTGGGTGATGATGGAGATCACTATGGGCTTGAAAATTCTGTTCAAGGTGGGGAAAGTGCAAAGATTACACAAAAGTCATCTTTCTTCGGTGGAGGCGCATATGATTTTTGAGGCAATCATGGAGATTATGAGCGTGAGGGCATTGGCGTCAATGTTCAGCGACCGGGGAGGGTAGACTATGTTGCAGATTTATGACAAGTGTTGGAAACGCTAAACACGGTTATGTGGTGTGCGGATCGGTAGTGACTGATTTGTTTATGGAGATTGGCGTGCATATGATTCTTTCGAGGACAGAATTTGTTAAAGGAGGAGCGCTGATCTTGGGTTTGGTTGCTCGACCTTGGTATAGTTGGCGCATGTGGGCTTGGTGACAGCCCATGGTCATCACTAAATGGTTTATGGTGACTTGGTGAAAATTTTTGGGCTGGATAGATTGGTATGAATCTGATTTATCCAAGGTTGGTGGAGACTAAGATATGTAGTCTCTCACAAAATTGGTTATGGGTTATGTTGGCTTCTGAATAATTAGCATTGCTGGGCTATATTTAGCTATAGTCGCTCATATGGATTGAAGTGACTTGGGGAAATATGATCATGGTTGAAGAATGTTCATGTTTTGAGATGGTTGGGTTTGGCAGTGGCAGGAATCGCAAACGAATTTGTAGCCTTGGTTCATGGGCGTTAGTTTTGCTACTTGGAGAAACAGACTTCTCAGAATTGTTGATGATTTAATGAGGACATCAAACTCAGGAGATGTGGGAGGGTTTGTAAGACCCTTAGACTATATTGCATTTTGGGATTGAGATTCACCTGGCGGCGACACGGACCAGTCTCCAGGCAACGACATTGATCAGGCGCCAGGCGGTGACACGGACCAGTCGCCAGGCGGTGACAAAGATTAGGCGCTAGGGGGTGACACAGACTAGTCGTCAGGCGGCGACACAGACTTGAGCTGCTGTGTTTATGTGGGATTGTTGGCTGGTCTAAATGTGAGCGATACTGAGCTGAGAGCTAAGTTGGGAGTCCAAAATGACTAAGACATGGCCAGAATCCGTAGGCACATGTGTGGCACATGGGGGATGAGATATATGCATTATATATATGCATAAGTGCTGGAATATGCACTAGTGGGTTGCTGGAATAACTACCTTGCAGTTGGGGCTCAAGGTTTTGTGGGAAATAACTTATTTGAGGCATTCAAAATCAGGAAACCACTAGTAACCGCGGGCAGTTACTTCTACTGGGGCTGCGTAGGGAGTTGCTTTTGCTTTGGCTGTGTGGGCTGTGTGAACCAAGCTCCTTTATATAAATAGATAGACATTGTGAGAATATAATCTATACATGTAGGCATGTATACATTGTAACATGTATCCATATGTTAGGCAGTTGGGTAAAAGTCTGTAAATATATGTTAGGTTGTATTATTATGATAGGCAGTAGTACAAGTCTGTTGGTCAATAGAAGGTTGAGCATTCAGGCTCGTAAATCTGTTGTGTCTTTACATTTACTTAGTAATTTGACACACTTACACACACGATTGGATCTTTGTTGTGCGTGGGTTTTGGCTATATTTGTCGTGTTGGTTTATTAGGGGTTTCTGGGCGACAAACTCTCGAGAAGGCTGACTACTTAGGCGTTGGCGTGATCGAGTAGGCCGCACGGATCAAAAAATTAGGATAGAAAATCTGACCCCGTGACACTAAGACAAGATGGGAGGACATATTTGCGAAAAATATGAATTTAGCAATTAAATAACACAAATAATTTGTTCAACAAAAAGAGTATTAGAAATAATGTCCCTATATCATGAATCTACTCCTTCGGTCATAATTTATATGTCAAAAAGAGTATTAGAAATAATGTCTTCATATCATGAATCTACTCTTTCGGTCCTAATTTATATATCATGTTTGATTTTTTTATGGTCAATTTAACTCAAATTTGACTGAAATTTTCATAGAATATATAATCGAAAATAATTATAAAATGTATCTCATTAAAAAGTTCATGTAAATCTAAATTAATATATATTTTTTAAATTTTCAAAATAATAAAAAATTGGTATATAATTCATCAAATTTAAGTTAATTTAGCATTTAAATTCTCTGTGATTGTTTTTTTTTAAAATTAAAGTAAAACAAAATAAAAACTTTAATTAGTTGGGGTCACAAGGGCTTAGGAGTTGGGATAAACAAAATCAAAAGAGGTGCATAATAATGCGTAGCACGTGGACATGAGTAGGCAGGCGCGTGAACCACATACAATGAGCTGTCTCGGTTCATTTGAATCTAATATATTATAATTAAAATATAAATATAAATAAGAAAAAACAAATGGAAATTAAAAAAAAAAAACGAAAACACCTTCCCCACACACAAACCACAATCACTTGTCGCCGGCCATCTCTATTCACATTCAAATTTCATCTTCTCCCACATATACACACACACACACAAATTATACATACAAATTAAACGAGATTCAATTTAATTCGCCTCTTGCCGGAATACAAACTCCGATCGTCGGCGATGGGACGGGAATTGTTAGCGCCGTCGTATTACAACACTTTAAAAAATGCATCTGATTGGTGGAATCATGTAAACTATTCCGATGACTGGCAGAATTTCATTTATCACCTTCTCGCCGCTCTTTACGCCTTCGTCGCCACTATCGCTTTGGTAGCTATTTATATGTTTTTTATATCGCCTGTACGATTATATATGTGTATATCATGTATGATTGTGCTTTTTATGTGTTAGGTTTATGCTAGGGTTTCGATGTCGATTTCGATGCTTTAATTTGTGTAATTGTTGAATATATTGTCATATTGAGTTGAATTTTGTCGTATATTCTATATCGTGTGATAGATGTAGATGTCGATTCTTTAATTTGTGTAATTGTTGAATATGTTGTTAAGTTGAATTTTATCGTCTATCGTGTGATATATTACTTAGCGGGAGATTTTTATGTATTGGATTGAATCTAGAATTTGATTACAGTTAATTGAAGTAACTGACTACGCACACATATGTAATTGTGATAAATTAGTGACTTGTTAGAATGAAGCGTTGAGAGTGGAAACGTTTTTCCGTTGTAAAATGATCTAATTGTGAAGAGTTTGATAAGTAGTTAGTTGATTACTTGATCGTGATTGTGTGTGGACGAAGTGGTGATGTGTAAATGGAATGGAGTTAAGGATTACATTGGAAACGTAGCCGTGATAATAATTGGTGTGGTTTTCGTTATTACAGATACAATTGGTTCGGATACAATTAAGAGTGCCAGAGTATGGCTGGACAACTCAGAAGGTCTTCCATTTTCTTAATTTCTTGGTGAACGGAGGTTTGTTTTCTGACATGTCTAAAGCACTTGAAATCGCGGCTCTGTCTGGTTTGATTTTAGGGTTTTACCTTGTTTCATGACATACTGTTAATATTTTCAGTTCGTGCTGTTGTTTTTGTGTTTCGGAGAGATGTACAGAATTTTCAGCCAGAGGTTAATAACAGTCTTGAATTCATGTCTATTCACGTTTATATATTGAGTTTATGTTTAGCCATAGCTTAGTATGCTCTTCTTTTTTACAGATTGTTCGGCATATGTTGCTTGATGTACCAAGTCTAGCATTTTTCACAACTTATGCACTGTTGGTTTTATTTTGGGCAGAAATATACTATCAGGTATGCTTTTAAGAACCTTACATCTTGTTCTGACTTCTGCTTGCTATTCTGTTGTTAATGAATTAATTGTGCAGGCTCGTGCTGTATCCACTGATGGGCTTAGACCAACTTTCTTGACAATAAATGGAGTGGTGTATTCTATTCAGGTTAACATTCTTATCCTTTTTTTTGTCTTTTTTATGGGTACATATGAACTAGTGGTTTAATTGAGTTCAAGCAATTGTATTTTGTTTTCTGCGCTGAAGGTTTAATTAAGTTCTTTAAGCAATTATGTTTTGTTTTCTGGAACAATATTTCGTTCTGTTGATATCGTTTTGTGTCTCTGTTTCATTATTAATTTTTTGTAGTGTCACACCATACTTAAAAATGTAGATCAGATTGCATATCTCAGTACCTGTTCGGTGAAGCAGTGCATTGAGGATTTCCATATATACTAATAGAGTCTGTACTTTTTTGAAAAGTCTCTAATATTTTGTAATGAGATATGATCAGATGGCACTACTCACTAAGAACTAGTTTGTTTGGAACTCCTTCGAGGAAGAAGCCTTCTTCGCTACAAACAATTTGATATTCTTTTTGTAGTTGTTGTACTGTGATTTGGTCTGATGTCAATCAAGATACAAGTTACCTAAATATGTGGCAGTGGTTCTTTTAACAAACTTAACGCTGCCCTTTTGAACACTTCTGTTGATGGATGTATGATAGAAAAAACCTTACAAAGTCGAAAGCCCTTCTGTGTCGGTACCTAACATTGATGAATCCTTATAATCATGCATAATTCATGTTAATTAAATGTAAAAAATTTCCATTACTATGAACTGATAAACATGTTAATATGTAATATTATCAATGTTTATTATGTCTTATAAAGCTGTTTTTTCATGATTGATTGGTATGATGTAATTCTGATTCTTTGAATATCTCACAGATTGTCCTGTGGTTAGTGATATGGTGGAATCCTGCCCGAGGATTGGTTATCCTGTCAAAGATGTTCTTTGCCGGTTCGTAATTAGATATTTTTTTTTAATGTTTTACCGTTCTGCTAATTATGTGGTACTGAAGACTCTTTTACTCCATAGCTGTTTCTAACATAGATTATAAATCCATTGGCAGGAGTTTCCTTGTTTGCAGCCTTAGGTTTTCTCCTTTATGGTGGAAGGTGACTTGCTTTTCAAATATTCTTGCAATTTGCATCTATATGAACTTGTCACTAATACAATTCTAAGAACAAGCTCTATTTTGGGAAATTATAAGCGTCAGACTCACTATCTAATCAAAGTGCTAGAAAGGTTGTAAAAGTCAGAAATCGGTTCGAATCGGTTTTGTTCCAGAAAAATGAGTACTCGGAACTCGGAGAGTACTCGGATGAATAATCAATCGGGCATCATTTCTTTTTACTAATTTTTTATCTCATATATAATTATATGCTGATAAAAAAATTAAACTATCTAATAATACTAATAGTTTAATAACATACTCGAAATAATAGAGTTTAAATATAGATGGCTTGTTGGATAATTTTTGACAGAATAATCAAACATAAGTTTTAATTAATAAATTACATATCATTTCTTATAAATGTCATTAGTGTACAAAAAAACTAAAATAATATCACGTTTGGTCTTTTTTCGGGATAGTTTTAAATAAAACAATAAAAAATTGAGAAAGTCAAACCCGGGTTTGACCTCTAGTACTTGGAGTCGAACCGAGTTTTGACCGATTCTTTATAGAATTGTTTTTGAATCCGATTACTCGGATCGGATGAGGGGTTAAAACTGACTACTCAGACCTAGTACTTGGCCTACTCGGTGATTTTAGAACACTGCCGGCACAATATATTGTTTTCAAACCCCCCCACCCCCCCCAAAAAAAAAAGGAAAAAGAAAAATGGAAAACAGCCTTAATATTAATGACCCGTGACCAATTTATTTATCATTCCAATAAGACGTATCTGCTACAGTTCTATGTTCTATTCCAAAGTTACCTTATATATATGAATTCATTTTAATGCAGGCTCTTCTTGATGTTGCAGAGATTCCCTGTAGAATCAAAAGGGCGACGCAAGAAGCTACAGGAGGTGCTTATAATTCATTATTTATAATTGTTTCGTTTATTGAGTTTCTTTCATGTTAACTTGCTGTTGCTTTTGACTTACATAGGTTGGCTATGTCACAACAATATGTTTTACATGTTTTCTCATCAGATGTGTCATGGTAAGTGCATGCTTACACGCGATTATTTCTTTTGCTTTGCTAACATATCATTTCTTTGTTCACTTGGTGAAAAATACGCATGCACACTTTGCTTAAATAAATTTTCCATGTATTACCACATCTTATTCTTATGTGCAGATGTGCTTCAATGCATTTGATAAGGCAGCAGACCTTGATGTTCTGTATCACCCAGTACTGAACTTTATATATTACTTGGTGAGTACCTGGTCATGGTTCAGCGGTTCACATATTTCATATTTGAAGTTATTAGCAGATATTTGTGTGTGCATAGTGCATGCCAGTTTATAGCTACATGTTAGTTATATATGCGGGTGTGATGATGTTCCTTGCATTTCAGACTGCACCTGGTAAAGAGTGCTATGTGTGACATGTGGTTGTGATTTTGACACAAGGTGTTCCAGAGAGAGAAATTAGGTGAAACACAAAGGCTCTTTTGTGATCAAAGTTGGTTCCTGAAATGAATTAAAAAAAAAAACTAGAGGGCTGGTACACTGCAAACATTGTGTGTCATTTCGTCTTGGTATGCCAAGAATATATACCATATAGTGAATCTTTGTTGGGTATAGGGACAATTCTATCCATATTGATTAACATCTACAAGTATCTTCCTTTTGCTTACGACTGAGACCCTGTAATAAAGCCATCATTTACAAACCCTTGTATCCTGATGCAACCTTTAGGTTATGCCTTGATAAATAAATCTTACACCCCCTCCATTCCTATATGTTAGTTTTTTATTGGAGAAAAGGTTGTTTGTTGGAGAAAAGGACAACTTTTAAATAGTAGTCATTCAGACATATGTAGTGTAGGCTCATTCAATGATTATTTTTAAGGAATAAATAGAAAACATCATGTTATACAATTGAGTCTAGTTACTTGTGTTCCTTGGTTTGTGAATTTTTTTCGAAAATGACTAATATAGATTGTGCTACTTCTTTTAAGTGTTGTACGCCTAAGCATTTGCCAGATAGTAAATATTAAATAGTGAACATAAAACGAGATAAGAATTGGAAATTTAAATTTTACAAGCCTGTATTGCATTTTGGTATAGATAATGTAGTAGTACTCGTCTAGTTGTCTTTAGGGTCAAGGATCTAGAAAATCAACTTTTGGAAAATTTTAGGCTACTTTCCAGTATTTCTGTTTGGTGGTGTGCTTTGTTGGCCCAAAATTATATCATTCCATTTCCGAACACCGGAACATTGTTTGAATCTACTTCATTACTTAAGATAGACAAGTCAAACTATTTTACCTCTCTTCGATCAATCGTTTTAAAGAAATTTCTCTGCTTTCTGGTTTCAGCTGGGTAAGAAGTTCCATGATACTCAAAAATAGATCTCAACTTGAATTGGTGTTTTTTAATTTTATGCTCACTAAATTTCTTATTGCCACACCATGTCACTTCGGCTTATTGACAATTTTATTTTTCTCAATTGTAACCGGACAGTTGGTGGAGATCCTGCCTTCCACTCTTGTCCTTTTCATTCTGAGAAAGTTGCCTCCAAAGAGAGGGATCACGCAGTATCACCCGATTCGCTAAAAGATCATGGATGTGTATTAAAAGCTGGAGTTGTTTAAAGGATGGCTGTGTAGACTAGTGCAGTTTTGTGAAACTGGTCATCTATCCTGTCAGGGATGGAAAGCTAGAGTTTGGACGATGTATCAAGTCATGAGACAATCTTAGGCTGTCGGCGAATCTAAAGTGATCTTAATTGAGCCTTGTTTGTTTGTATGTAAAATATTACCAATTGTGTAGAGGTCTTATATTTTATAATATATCATTTAATAGGATCTTTTTATTACTGTAAAGTTAATTTAGGCATCTGCAACTTGAAGATTTCTCGAGGATGAGTATAACCCCTTGCTCCCGAGTTTTAAAAAGGGTGGAAAGTGGAAGGTAAGTAAAATAGTTTCACTTTTATTCTTAATCATGCTTCTGAAATTTTAAAAGGAACGAAAGCAAGTGGTGTTGAATATAAATATTACAAACTTTCACTCTAAAACTTTTATCCTCTTTTGGGATGAAAATACTTTACCTCCCTATCGCTTACTTTCTTACCTAATAAAAATTCGGGAGTAATGCGTGAGTTCTTATCAAAATTTGGTTAAGATGGACAAAGTTTGCAATAAGTGGAACATAAGATATTAATGGGTTTGTTTGTGTTATTCCTAAATAATTTAACAAAAAATTACAGAGGGTGGGGTTGAATGCAATTCTGATTATTTTTTGAATTTTAAGAACTGTTCTATTTTGAATATATAACTGTGTTTGATTTTGCTAAAGCGCAGAATGAAAGTAGTGAAGAAATCAAACACAAAGTAATCAAATACAAGTATTTAAAAACTCTCTGGTGGATTGAAATTTTCCACCTGAGCTATATATTAATTTGAGAACTCTGTCATGTAAGATTTGCACACAGCTGCTTACAAGTTGAACTTACAAAGATTCTTTACAGATGTAATTTTCTCTATTTTTCTGGTAATTGCTTACTTGGTAAATATTCTACTTGCTACACTTATTTTATATATCACCAAGTTATATGATAAAGAGACAAACAGATAAGACAAAATGTTTCTAGTCTAATTTTATATTCTTTCATTTCTCTGTCCAGTATCTTTGAATATCTTCAGTTTAACATGAAAATGGAAATACTTCTTTGTTCTCTAAAACATGTAAATAGGCTGCCACATTCCATTTGCATACAATCATGTCAAGTCACTATCAACTGCTTTTGAATTTGATCATCCATTGAAACTCTGTGGGATCATCCGTTAAAACTCTGTTGGATCATCCGTTGAAGCTCTAGTTGATCATCCGTTCAAACCTTGTGGAACATCCGTTGAGAGTCTTTTCACAGCAGTTAACTCTATTTCACTTATACAAGATTGCAAGGCATCTAATATTTACAGACCAACCTATCTTGCATATCAATGTAGTAGTCAACATAACTTAAAACATTCTACAACATCTAATTCTCTAAGGCATTACAATATGCAGAAATGTACTACTAAACTTATTAATACATAAGCTACACTTTCAACGGATGTTAAAGTGATCATCCGTTGAAAGCTACAAAATCAATAAATTAAATTTACCAAGGTATTTTGTTCAACTCATGATCAAGTACACAACATATTCTTAACAGTTTGACAACCAACTTATAAGCCACTTATGTCTTATAAGCGTGTTGACATAACTTACAAGTTTGATTTATAACTTAAACTGATAAGTTGAATGTTAGTAACAACATATTAGTTGAGCATACGAACAGTTCATGGCTAGCCGACTCTATATCACTATTACATAAACTGCAACTGTCAGCTCGCGTGCCAAAATGCAACCTACGATCTTTTGTGAGAAGCCTATTAAGCAGAGCAAGCCTTAACGTAAGAGAGCACTTAAGAATGTGGAATGGATATGCCAAATTGCAGCTATCCAAGGCCGAGGACTTGCTTGATCACGAGTTGCATGCCCTATACTCGAAAAAAGAGACATGTTTCGGTTGAATGTTATTCCATAAGATTGCATCTGTACCCAGAAATTGAGAGTTGGGGAGCATACATCTCAACTCGGTAGCAAGTACATGTTAAGTATGCCAAAGATTTCAGCCTTCAAATCTCCGCAGTTGTGTACTGCTACTAAATACGCAGATTCCACAAGAGTGAAAATAGCTGAACCAAGTTTGTATAGTGATCCAGCCAGGGGTCATGCCACATTAAAATATCAGAATTTGCTCCCACTTTATAGCTGACATTCGACAAGGCAAACTGACGACAATTAAGAATTAACCATGAAATTATTGATGGCATTTTCATTGTCCAGAGTGCTTTACCTCAGAGAAAAACTGAATGCACCCAAGCCATAAAGAGTTAGCTGAGGGTTGAAGAATCTGCCAGAGTTGAAAACAAATGGATGCTTGGTTCCATGTGTTTAAGACACGAAAACACAACCCAGCCTCTGTTTTTGGAGCACAACATGTAGACCAGGACACCTTTGTCATAGCACGAATTAAAGCAGTTTCACCCCCGCAGAATAGATTGACCTTTTAATGACTTTGTTTTGCAAAAAATAAATATGAGCAGAGGTTTTCTTTTCGCTGCACTAGAAGACATGAAATTGTGTGCTCGGCTGTTTGCACGACGCTTCTTCTAACATGATGATACACGAGGTGAACTAATTGCACATCAAACACAGGAGGGGGGAAGCAGTTGTACAAACAAAGTAGCTCTTTTAGAGTGGTGGGTGGTCTGAAGCACATCAAACCTTTACAATTCCAGAAACTAATGTTAACACCCTAAAACAAGCATTCAGGATCCTAATTAAATAAGATTACCTCACAATCATTAAACTTGAGCTGGATGAACAATTGATAGCAGTAAAAAATGATCTATTAGAGGACTGCAGAGCATCAAGGTACAAGTATAACAGAGTCTTGAGGTTTAGGAATGAGCTAAGCAATTTTGGCTAGAGCATGGAGTATATAGTTGCCTTAATTGGGGCCAAAAACAGATCAGCTTCCAGCCATACCAAGTAAACACAAGAAACGTATAACATAAAGAACTCCATCACATATGATGTTGTAGATTGAAACAAATGCAGTAATACATAAAACAATTTAATATTCCATCGAAAGCAATAATACATTCAACAATTTAAGATCCATAACGAAAATGCATTATCAAAAATAGTGAAACCAACCAATACAAAGTTCTCGCAAGAGAGATGAGTTATAATTACAATGACTCAAAAGACAATCTACTCACAGTTAGAATTATATATACTTAATGTATCTTCACAACGCATATCACAGCTGCTACCCTTCACAACCACTTGGTTGTCAAAAACACTCACAACTCCAAAAGATGCGACCATCAACAATTGAGTCCAGCCGTTAAAAGACTAATAGTTTGGAGGCAGTGTGATTGAAATTTTGAATAGCTAAATAGGTAATATATAGTAGTTGTATATTATAATGTTATATATAAATATATTAAGTAGGAAATCACTAAATTAGTTTAAAATCATTGCTTCTGAAAAGAAATTCACCAGTGGGTAAATTTGTATAATTGGGATGATCCACTAGCTTTGGCGGCTTGTACGACATTGCATGGCGATCGATATCATCTAACACCGAGTGGCCGTCTTCCCTCTTGAAGGAAAGGCATGGGAAACCACCATATTCCTCCTTAAGTACATCTCTGACATAAATAGCATCATAATATTTACCCAACACAATTCCATTCTTCCTAAATACATTCCTAATGTCCAAGTAAGATGATAAGCTACCCTGTAATAATCTTCCATGGGCTGTCCAACACTAAATGAACCATGCTTTAAACCTTGGGATGCTATGTAATTAAGTTCTGTAATTTTGTTATCAAACCAGAACATCTGGATATGAGCTATTAGTTCATAATAAGCTTTTACTCATCAATTAACTCCTGAAAATTGGGAGTTTTAGGACCAAAGAAGCGACGGATGCTTATTACTTTTCCACTGCTGTCAACAAAAACAATCCAAACACCGTGAAGTCTAATCCATCCGGGTTTTGGACATTTGACGAGGAATCGATCATCTAACATAGTAGGAGTCTCCCTTGGTTGACGATAGCTCATCAAACGAACATCAAGAAAAACCTCCTCAGCTGGACATTCAGACATGGGAAGAACAACTCCGACGTTTTTGCTTATAACCAATGAGGTTCATTGCATTTCTCGAGGGAGCAAAACCCATTCTCCCTAGAATCAACTTGGCTTTTGGGGAAACCAGAATGTAGGATCTGGTGGGACGTGGAAATATAACAGCACTGAGAGATGGAATATTACTGTGCTATCTTGTACTATCTTCTATCTTAACCATCATTAATCATTATGCTTCTAAAATCCAAAATTATTGATTGAGCTACTTTTTTTTCTTCTTTTTTTATTTTCAGGAGAATCATTTCTATTTTTAGTCTAACAAAATGATATTTAATATAAAAATATTGTCTGAAATACAAATTACCATTCTGTCAATAAAAAAGAAATATAAAACACAAAATACAAATTGCCTTAATACTACACTGCAATGCAATACATCACCTAAAATAAGTGTACAATTGATGATCATAAGGGATATACAAATGGTCTTCTTCAGAATACAGTAGTCTCGTTAAAACTATAGGACATCATTGTTGATATGAACCTTTATGGCTTCTGATCACAGGGTCCCCGGGACTCGTAATCATAGGTATGTTTATTCTTGTATGAATATATCCTCCCCTTGTTCTCAAAGTATTTCCAATACTTCCAATCCAAGTATTCATTCAACTGACTCAGAGTCTCCTCTTTCAGATCCCCCGCATAAAACGGAAAGTCCGTGTCCTCAAATGTCGGATAAAATGATCTTCTCACCAGTCTTCCATCTAGATCAAACGCAAAAACTGAAGAACGATATGATTGCACATACCCCTCAAAGTAAAGACAGGAACCAAAACTAGGTAACAGCTTATTTTCATCTGACATCAACCATGGCAATTCTCCTATGTGAGTACGAGCAAAAGATCCTGTTTTGCTCGGTACACGTTTAGTGTAATGTTTCTTTTCGTCTAGGAATACACTGTCTATGCTCTCCACGACATGAATCACTTCAAACTCCTCATCACTACCCTTCACCTGAATATACTTTTCTTTTAACATCCTTAAGAATTCAACGCTCCAGCATTCGGCATCCAGGCAAATATCATATACTCTTTCATAAAAAAGAATGACCCGCTTCCCAGAGAGTTGGGCGAAAGGAACCTGAGAGGTCAAATTGAGAAGGCAACAACCAAGCACAGAAAAGTAAGTAATTCATTAGACGCGATATTAAGAACTGCTTGGTTTTATTGACATGCTAATATATGCAATATCCACATACATCCAGCTTCTAGTATGAGGCTTGTCAAGAACTCTTGTCCAAATTACCAGAAGAAAAGTAAGGGAGAGACCAAAACATGCACGGAATCATCAAAAAATAACTCACCTGGGACCCATCTTTCCCCTCGAAGACGGTGTCCGGATCCCATAGCATCTCCAGCTTCAGGTCCTTCACTTTTCCCGTCTCTAACTCTGCAGCTACCTTGCGAGTGAATGGGTATGCCTTTGTTCCATATCGTGCCAAGATGTCTATGCCAAATGGTTCAATAAATTCCCCGCGAGGCCCAAAAATCACAAACTCGGGTGGTCGCTCCTCATCGCAATATTGTACAGAAGGGTACTCAAGAATCCGCTTCAATCTCTTGACAACCGGGTCTTTAAATGGGAGTGCCAACCAAGGCATAGTCCTAAACCTTTCCACGAATGATTCTTCACTCGTTATCATGCTGGTTTGAACAGTGTCTCCAATGTAAATGAACACAATCTCAAAGTTTTGCTCGACTGCAAGCTTTTCATAAGCCGTCTTAAGTAGTTCAGTGGAATCATCACCTGTATAACCCTCTTCATAAAAATATAGACCTACCACTTTATTTTCAAGAGTATGGATAGGAACCTGTCAAGAGGTAGGTAGCAAAGAATGGAGTTAAAAGATGAATATCCATAGTTATCATGCAAGTCCGGAAAACAAAAACGAGAAAGGAGATAAATATGATATTGAAGATCAAGGGCACAATATAAGAATAAACAATCAGATGAATATCATAATCAATATACTACATACGAATCATACCTTTACTCCATTATTTGAGAGGACGTAATCACGTTGCGGAGAGGCCAGGAGTGCATCCAAAGAGGGATGCTTAGCTATTATATCATCTTCTGCCTCTAGATATTTTACCCTTTCATCACTAAAAGGAAGGCCTGAGGTTCCATAAACATCAATAGCCTCCCAAGATAGTTTAGAAACCCTGCCGGTTGACTCAATGATAAACATGGCAGGTGTATACATATGTACTTCAGCAGCAAAACTTCTTTGCAGACGCTTCCTGGATGTTATATCAGAAAATGGGATTGCAGTCCATGGCATGCCAGAAAAAATATTTTCAAATTGTTTCTGTGAGTCGCTGTCAAGGGAGCAATGGTTCAACTCACTATTGGGAACATCAGTGGCAACAACATAAACGATTTCAAGACTACTGTTATCATTGTATATGTCCATTAACGATCTTGTGCACAGATTCAAGAATTTAGATAGTGGCGTAAAATAAATTATGATAACCTTCCCAGCCAACTGCTCAGCCTTCACCTACAAATAATGTTCTTAGCCACTTTTCTTCCTTTCCAAAAATCAAAATTTGAAGAAAAAAAACGCTGAAAACAATCTCAAAGATATAACAAAAGAAGTTTATAAGCTAACTACTTCAACATAAGTACACCAAATGCAGTCTAAGCATGATAAAGATACAAGTTGATACTTTCCGGCTCTTTGTTTCACTTTTGACACGTATATTTACAACTTCATTATAACCCCTTTGTTAAAAAAAATTATTTTGTGGTCTTTCGGCAACCTATTATGTTACAAAGATCCAATGATGGCTACCAACTGACTTTATTTCTTTAACTATAACGACTAAGAACTCAACTAATAAAAAATATAAAAACAATAATTTCCTTCCTAGATGCAGTGAGATAATCAGTAGCATAATAATAAGGGGCACGTTGATGAAAAATTAATCATCTCATAGATGAGTTAAAAAAAATTCACTTCATATCGGATATTGCCTTTTGTTTAATAGCATCGCTTTGCTTGTGAAATATGTTAATTATGTTATATAAAAATGTAGTACACACTTGATCCCACGTACATAGGTTCTAGCAAACTGGGCTCTTACAAGCCAAACAAGAAAAGTGGAGAGGTTAACCATAACTTGCCACTGGTTATAATATAATGTAAAAAACTGTTATTATGGAATGTTTGGAAGATACATACCCACTCATTGTTATTTTTAATGAGGTAATCCCTATTTTTAGTGAAGAGAAGGTCTGGAAAATTAATTATATCCCCTTGTATAATGCACGGTGTCGCCATATCCTTCCCACGCGTATAAGATCCAGTTTTTGCTTCTTCTTCCTCCAATTTGTAGCGCTCGGTCACTGGATATGCTGTCAGAAAAAACAAAAGAACAAAAAGTTGATAGCAATTCAAGTTCTAAAAAGCAAAAGATATAAATGTAATTAGGAGATTCACAATTGAGGACAGATGATGAATTTAAAATCAAAGTTGCATAAACTTTCCAGATTTCTTTTTCTTTTTCGAGTAGAAAGTTTTAATCTTTACATCAAACAAATAGTATTAAACTAGATTAAGCATGTTCTGTAAGTGTATTAAACAAATGTAAATTCGTACATAAACTCCTGAGTGACCGCCATTATTTTGGAGCATTCTTGTTTCTTCTAATATTTGAAAGATTATAGCTTTTACATCAAACAGATATATTCATAGTCATGTTAACTTAAGTAATGAAAAGATTACAGCTTTAACATCAATGATCAAACAGATATTTCCTTGTCATGTTAACTTAAGTAATGAAAAGGTTACAGCTTTTACATCATACAGATATTCATAGTCATGTTAACTTAAGTAAAGACTAAGGAACCATACAAATCAAAATCACAATGAATCCATCAAAAAGAAAGATATAAGCTTTACAAGGGACATGAAATAGAAGCAACAATTAAAATAAAAGCAAGAAAATTAAAATTAAAATTAAAATTGACAGAACTGAAAATGAAGACAAGGGACAAACCTTGTTGGACATATTACTTAGTATATAATGACATCACTCTTTGTAAATAATAGTTTAGTTTTACTATTTATCCTGTTACCCCTCTTTTGGCATCAGTTAGTTAGTCGTAACAGCTTTTCCCGCCCTGTACATTCTTTCACTACATATATCATTGTATAGACTTCAGTTGAAATAATAATACAGTTAATATTTTCCACATCTCTCTCTCATCTCTCTCTCTCATAATAATAAACACACACACATCTCTTGATGTTCAACATGGTATCAGAGCAGTAATGGAATTACTGTGATTGTTTTCTCTCGTCTACTTCCGCATATGATTGTTAATGGTGATAATTCATCATGTCATGATCTTCATCTTGTTCATCAGGTAAGCTGATCATTTCTTCATCTTAGATACACAATTCTATACTAATCTAGTAACTCAAGCTTAGTTTACTTGTTTCTACCTACTCTTCTTGATAAATCTTACGCAATTTTTGTAAATTTCTAGTATTGATTTGTAGTTCTTCGTAATCCTGGTCATAATTTTGCATTTTTTCATCGATTATTCTTATCGATTCTCATTTCTGCACAATCTTGCCGAGATCGTGTATATTGTTAGTGTTTCTAGTCTCCTCATATAAATCTGTTATCATATCTCACTGCACTCTACGTGTTTGTGTTTATGACTCAACCATTTTTTACTTGAATCTTGTTCTGATTTCTCAATTAATTCATATGGCATCCACCTCTCATAACAACACTGAATCTCAATCTACTCCTCATCGATTCACTCAATCTCATACTCATCTTGATCATGATAATCCTCTCACTTTGCATTCTTCTGATAATCCTGGAATGAAACTGATAAATGACGTCTTTGACGGCAATGGTTTTAGCAACTGGAAACGTTCTGTTCTGATCGCTTTATCCGTGAGAAATAAGATTTATTTTGTTGATGGCTCTTTTCCCAAACCTGATCCTAATGATCCTACCTTTAAGAGCTGGACTCGTTGTAATGATATGGTTATATCATGGATCCTTGGTGCTTTGTCAAAATCTATTGGCCGTAGTGTTATCTACTCCACTTCGTCTCATCAAATGTGGCTTGAACTTGAAGAACGATATGGCACTTCTAATGGAGCTCAGTTGTTTGGACTACATAAAGAATTATCAGAGATTTCTCAAGGAAATTCTACTGTTGCTACCTATTTCACTAAAATCAAAATATTATGGGATGATATTGATTCACTCTGCACTGTTCCTTTTTGCACTTGTGGTTGTACATGTGGTGCTTCGAAGAAACTTACTGAATTTCAACAGGATCAGAAAGTCATACAGTTTCTCATGGGTCTTAATGACACTTATAATATGATGAGAGGTTCCATATTGATGAGATCACCTCTACCTTCTCTGGGACATGTTTACAATCTACTTCTCCAAGAGGAAGCTCAAAGAGAAATCCACTCTTCTGGATAATTGCTGCCTGATTCTGCTGCATTGAATGTTAATTTTCCCCGAGCTCAAAATCAGTTTAACATACCTAAATCTGGGTTTTCTGATGCGAAAAGGAGTTCAATACATTGTAACTACTGCAAGAAACCAGGACATCTCATTGACAAGTGCTACAAATTACATGGTTTCCCAGTTGATTTTAAATTTACCAAGGCTAAGAAATTTGTTGCTTCTGTTGAAAGCTCTAATCCAGGATCTGATTCTCCTACTCAAAATGCCCCTGCTGTTGAAGCAAAACCATCACCTGGACTAACACCAGAACTCTGTGCTCAATTTATGAATTTACTGAAGTCTGTAACACAACAATCCCAGTTATCTGATCAATCTCAAGTCTCTGCTGCCAACTTTGCTGGTACTGTTTCTGTTCCTTCCTCACAAATTGCTTGCTTATCTGATTCTCAAGGAAATGATTGGATAATTGACAGTGGTGCAACTGACCATATGTGCTATAATAAAAATCTGTTCACTGCCTTAAAACCCATAACACACAATACCACAATCTCTTTGCCAAATGGTCAACACATTATTATTTCCTCTATAGGAAATATATCTTTATCCAATGGTCTTGTCTTATATGATGTGCTTTATGTTCCTTCTTTCAAATACAATCTTATTTCTATCAGCAAATTAACACAACAAATACAATGTTCTGTTAATTTCACATCTGCTATATGCTATTTGCAGGGCTCTTCTCTTAAGAACCCTCTAGCTCTTGGTAGATTCTACAAAGGACTCTATCTTCTATCCTCTTCATCAACATTTGCTGCTACTCCTTTTTCTAGTATGAATGTTAGTTCAAATTGTAATAAGAACCTCCTGTTGTGGCACTCTAGATTGGGTCATTTACCCTTATCTAAACTCAAGAAATTGTCTCTCTGTAATAATGATTCTAGTCAATCTGACATTGATACTCTTAGTGCTTGTGATATCTGTGCTAAGGCAAGGCAACACAGATTGCCTTTTTCTCATAATTCTATTCATTCCACTGTTAAATTTCAGTTAATTCATATTGATCTCTGGGGTCCCTATCATACACCTACTTATAACAAGTACAAATACTTTATCACTTTGGTTGATGATTATACCAGAACTACATGGACTCACTTGCTCAGTTGTAAAAGTAATGCTTTTACCTTCATCAAATATTTTTTGTCAATGATTAAAACCCAATTTAAGTCCCAAGTTCAATGCATTAGAACTGCTAATGCATTAGAATTAGGATCTTCTTTAGATGCAAAAGCCTGCCTTCTTTCTCAAGGCATTATGCATCAAACTTCTTATGTCTATACCCCTCAACAAAATGGGGTTGTTGAGAGGAAGCACAAACATTTGTTAGAAACATCCAGAGCCCTTTTGTTTCAGTCTAATCTCCCACTTTGTTATTGGGGTGATTGTGTCCTAACTGCAACCTACCTTATTAACAGATTTCCTTCCAAGGTTCTACAGGGCAAATCTCCTTATGAACTTTTGTTTGATAAATCACCCACATTTTCTCATTTAAAACCTTTTGGTTGCCTTTGTTATAGAACAATTCCACCTCCTTTTAGGGATAAATTTACTCCTAGAGCTAGTGCTTGTGTTTTTCTTGGATATCCCTATGGTAAAAAGGCTTACAAAGTTCTAGATCTTCAAAGTAAACAAATTTACTTTACCAGAGATGTCATATTCCACAAAAAGATTTTTCCTTTTGTTAAAAATGTATCTCATACATTCTTTCCGCAACCTGTCCCTGATACAGAATTTCCACAAGATATTCTTCTGCCACACCATGATTCTACATCTCCTATGTCTCTCATACATAACAATTTTACTCATATTTCACAAAGTTCTGTACCCGATACTGATTTTTCTGAAAATACTGATACTTCACCTCAAAATCATTTCACACCTCCTCTTGTTAGAAAATCTACCAGAGTTCATCAACTCCCTACCTATCTCAAAGATTATGTGCATTCTTTTCCATCATCTTGCAAAGCTAATGTTTGTGAAACCTCCTGTGATAACACAATCACATCTTTATGTATATCTCACACATCCTCTCATGTTCAGTCCATTTGTTGTAACAGTGGTTTTCTATCTTTACCTCCTGCTGAGCCACAGTCTTATGAAGAAGCATCTAAATTTCCTGAGTGGCAACAGGCTATAGCAAACGAATTTTCTGCCTTGGAAGCTAACAATACATGGTCCTTAGTTCCTCTTCCTCCTGGCAAAAAGGCCATTAGTTGCAAATGGGTTTTTAAAGTTAAGCATCATGCAGATGGTTCTATTTAGAGATACAAAGCTAGGCTTGTAGTTAAAGGTTTTACCCAAAAAGAGGGTATAGACTATTTTGAAACTTTTTCTCCTGTAGTCAAAATGGCCACCATAAGGAGCCTAGTAGCAGTTGCTGTTAAGAAAGGATGGAAAATGTATCAACTTGACGTTAACAATGCTTTTCTTCATGGAGATCTCCATGAAGATGTTTATATGAAACCACCCCCTGGTATTTTCCTTTCTGATCCTACTTTGGTCTGTAAACTCTTAAAATCATTATATGGCCTCAAACAGGCCTCTAGAAACTGGTTTTCAAAGCTTAGTACTGCTTTAATTTCTCAAGGCTATCAATCTTCTCAAAATGATCATTCACTCTTTTACAAAAAGTCTGGCAATTCTGTTGTTTATATGGCTGTTTATGTAGATGATATAATGGTTGTTGGGAATGATGACGTTGAAATCTCTCACATCAAGTCATATTTGGACTCTGCTTTCAAGATCAAAGATCTGGGGTCTCTTCATTACTTTCTCGGTTTAGAATTTTCAAATGTTCCTGATGGGATGGTTGTCTCTCAACAAAAATTTGCTACTGATCTTCTTACAGAATTTGGTCACTTGAACAGTCCTCCCGTGGTTAGTCCACTTGACTTATCAGTCAAATTATCACCAACTGAAGGTGACTTATTCTCAGATGCTGCTTTATATAGAAAATTAGTGGGAAAGTTAAATTTTCTCACTAACACTCGCCCAGATTTGGCCTTCTCAGTACAACACTTAAGCCAATTTATGGCTACACCAAGGCTCCCTCATTGGCATGCTGTATTACATGTTCTCCGATATCTAAGTGCTAATCCTTCTCAGGGTTTGTTTTTTAATAAATCTTCTAATATTCAATTGGAAGCATATTGTGATGCTGATTGGGCTTCCTGCTCTCATACTAGAAAATCTGTTAGTGGTTATGTTGTTTTAGTTGGGGGTAGTCTAGTTTCTTGGAAATCAAAGAAGCAGCATACCATTTCCTTGTCTTCTGCAGAGGCCGAGTATAGATCTCTTAGACGAATTACTGCTGAACTTGCTTGGTTATCTCGGTTATTACATGAACTAGATGTACCTGATATTTTGCCTATTTCTGTCAAATGTGATAGTGAAGCTGCAATTTATATAGCCAAAAATCCTGTGTTCCATGAACGTACGAAACACATCGATATTGACTGCCATTTTGTACGGGAAAAACTTCTTGGAGGTCTCATTTCACAGTCATATGTCCCAACTTCCCTGCAACTAGCAGATGTGCTCATAAAGCCTCTTACCGGACATCAACACAGCTCTATCATTCACAAGTTGGGTGTTCACTCCACCTCCAACTTGAGGAGGGGTGTTGGACATATTACTTAGTATATAATGACATCACTCTTTGTAAATAATAGTTTAGTTTTACTATTTATCCTGTTACCCCTCTTTTGATGTATTTATCCTGTTACCCCTCTTTTGATGTATTTATCCTGTTACCCCTCTTTTGGCATCAGTTTGTTAGTCGTAACAGATTTTACCGTCCTGTACATTCTTTCACTACATATACCATTGTATAGACTTCAGTTGAAATAATAATACAGTTAATATTTTCCACATCTCTCTCATCTCTCTCATAATAATAAACACACACATCTCTTAATGTTCAACAAACCTAATGAGTTAGAGATGTTAGGGAATGATTCCAAGCAGCAAGAAATGGAGTGAATGTTTGTAATTGATGATTTATAAAACAATGAGTAATTATAATTATAATTAAAATTACTATAATAATTATTATTATAACAACAGGGTTTCATGGTATTAAAGGAGAAAAAGCCTCTTCCACCACCACCAATCAAACTGAGCTTCATCATCATCGTCATTATCATCGATTCTCTTTTAAACAGTTTTGCTCCTGTTTTCTATGTATCCCCAAACCAAATATGTCCTCTGTATGCATCTGTATATGTCCTCCGTACCATTTTTCTTTCTAACCCTTGGATTAGAATCAATATTAACGGCTGAGATTCTTTTCTTTTTTAGATATAAATGTGATAAAAATGGGTAATCGGTAGATATCATTTGTAAAAAGACCCATTTAATATTTAATTAGATGAAAAATCGAATGCATTTTAATAATTTAAATTGTATTAAATTTTAATATTCTTATTTTATTGATAATTTATAAGTTTATATATATATTTATCATATCTTATAATTTATTTATTTACATTTTAATTGAGTTAGAATTCTATTTTACATATAATATTATTTGCAATACACCAATCAAGAAGAATAAATAGGTATAAATCAGATTTCAAAAATCGATCGATCACCTGCTTTGCAAAGAATTAATCGGAGATATAATTGATAAAATCGGAGAATTCTAGCACCATGGCTCAAAATATTTTCTACAATTTTGAGCAAGATAGTTTAAAAGATATTTTTTGCAATATAGTTTTTAATTAAATTATTTTTAAGATAAAGTTAAATTATTAGTAAAAAATTAGGGAAAAATTATTTGGATGTGTTTAGTTAATAAGTGATGAAATAATAAATATATAAAATAAAATTATCATAGTTAAAATTATAATTAAAAATAGTCTTTCCGAATTGATATATTTAATACTAGATGCAAAAAAAATTAAGAAAAAGTTGTTACAAAATGATTATGGCCTTAATAATTTAGTTAATATTATTAGTGTAAATACATGAATGATTTCAGGTGTCATTTTGTAATAATTTTATAAACTAATTTTGTATATGTAGCATTTTCTCATATCCATTCATATTAACCTGTCAATACTGATATACGACACGTGAACACGATACGAAATGACACGAATAATTAGTATTTGGATTTGAAAATTTGGTACACGAACACAAAAGTACATGAATACGAAAAAATACGAATATAATTAGTGTCGGGTTTGGGTTTCTAATACAGGTACACGACACGAAACGAAAGTACACGGAATAATTAAATAATTACAATTTAAAAAATATATAATATACATATATATACTAAACACCAAATATGAATTTTACCTATTCTAAATAACATATATATAATTATAAATATTAAAATATATTTTATTATTTCTTGACTATATGAGTGAGCAATTCAATATTTAATTATTTATTGTATTTTTTATCAATTAATATTTTTCGCATATAATTCGTGTATTTTAGTATATTAAAGCGGATAAACAAGAATATATTAGTTACGTACATGAATGAAAATTCGGGTCAAATTCGGGTTCGAGTTTAAGATTTGATACAGGAAAACATTTATATATAGGACACCAAAGGTTGTCAGGTCTAATTCATACTAGTAGAGATAAAATTTTTAGTTTGGTGCGTGTACTTTTTCATATAACCAGTGAACAAGAAGCATCTACACTCCACCACAAGTTTCTAGTAAATTAAATAGTAACTCCGTGAAATCACATTCCAGATTACAAAATGTTACATCACTTTCTGAGATTGACGTTATATTTGAAGCTCAACTCCAATGACATGATAATAGTTTATCCGAAGAATGTATCCTACAGGAGTTTTAGTTTAATATGACGAGTGAAAGAAGAGGACATATAGGATTGGTTGCAAATTGTGCGCAAGGAATGAAACTGCTGAAGATACGAATACAAGATACTGTATCATCACATAATTGAACAAGCACTGGTATTTTCATCACTGAAGTAAGCACTGGCTTGTCGATCCATTATGGTCGAGTGAGCTGGCTGATGAGAATAACGGTGTTCATGACCATAGTAACCCTGCTCGTAATAGTTGGAGGAGGAGTTATATTCATCCTCGGCTGATGTATGAACCATAGGATGACTCTGATGCTGATACTGATACTGATCATTGTTGTAGTAATGGTCTACGTTTTCAAACTCTGGCTCACCAGGAGCTGGCCATAACTCAGCTTGCCTTCCATTTCTCCTTGCAGTCTTAAGGACCTTCTCTAGATCAGCCCATCCTGTCACAGTTACTTTTTGCATGCCCATATCTATCTCAATATCATCAACTCCTGTAAGATTGAAATTTCAAAAATCCATTACCACAACTTAAAAATAACGTGTCCAATTCTTAAAAAAGAAGAGAAATGATTGAGGCAAACAGTATGCATGTACCCTCTAGCCTCCGAAGAGCTTTCCTGATCTTGTTTTCACATCCAGGACAATCCATGTGCACCATCATCTCAACAGTCTAATACAAAATAGAATTAGAACACAACTTTACCAGCAAAACAGATATTGACATATTTATGTACGCTGTTAGTAAAACGGACACTTTCAAAATATAGACTACTCAAATGCTTCCATTATTCATATGAAATGTTGAAAGACGAATATGAATCATACTGAATGTGATGCGGAATAAGATTACTCTTTAGGACATGATAATGTGAACAACTCCATATGAAACCCTAAGAATCAACAAAATGCACATGCACTAGGAAAACTAGTATACACACTCATAAAGAAAATCTCATTATAAAGATAGAGCAAAAGGAATTACTGTTGACATCTTAGAATCCTCAAACTTAAGCTTTAAGTCACCTAAGGTATTCCAGAAAATTTGTGAATAAAATGGTAAACTCTGCTGCCTTATATATAGGCAATTTCAGCTCTCCTATTATAATTAGACATTGTTTTACAGAGATAAAGGAAAGAGACATCTGAAGGGAAAAAATAAAAAAGAATAACTGATAGGAAACTGGTCCAACCCACTACATGTTTTTTCCAGGAACTTCCGAAAGGTCCCTAAAGCAAAGAAAAAGAACGTCTAAACGCTTAAATTTCATATTGTAATGCTTATAAAATATCTTTCGCATTTCTAGGCTTCTAGCCACCAGATAATAAAATTTCAGCATTCCATGATCTCATGAAGGTGATAGGGTCGGTAAGCATTTGAAAAGAAGAAAGGAGAATAAATTGCTGAGCAACTGACGTGATTATGACAGGTAAGACAAAACTGATGCAATTTTGCTTCTGTCCTGCAAAAATATCAAATACCAACTAACAAAGCATTTTCTATGCAACTTGTGGATAAAAAGAAAAAAACAATAAGTGAAAAGCTCGTGTCCAGAAGTATATACCACGGCATAAAGAATCAGAATACTTGGACATCAGATATGCATTTACACAATCCTGTTGGACTGAATATACTTGAAAATCAATACAAAAGGCCAGTTATGTTTAATATGAAAGAATTTACTTTTGAGCAGAAAAAAACCAGTGTAAATACCTTTTTTAGATAAGAACTTTATCTCTTACGAATGCTGAAGTGTGCAGAAAGAGCACATATATGTTGTATTTAGGTAAAACAGAAGTTAAATTCTGATCATTAACTTAATGATCTTGCATACACCAATCTGTAGAAATTAAAATCTAGTACCGCACATTAAACCAGGAGAGATACATCTTGTTTCAATCTAAATTCCGAACTTGAAATAGCAAAAAAGTGTTCGTTAACCATCTAATATTTTCCAATACCGCATACGAAAAAATTAGAACCAGAATTACTGATTTATGATATATAAGGTCATAGATGAACTATGTAAATGAAAAAGGAATGACATATGTTAAAGTTGGTAACTCGAGAATCAGCAGTGGATCCATGCATATGAATCTACAATAGCCAATAACATCCTGTAGCTTCTATATTCCAATGTGTCACAGTTGATCCCTCTAACTTTTCAATCTCCAAATCCAACAAGTTGTAAATATTCTATAAAAAAAAGAGCAACTAAATATAAGAAAATGTCTTGGATAAGAGTTTAGACCACACTATAAAATAGCGAGTGTAAAGGAGATGGTCCTCGTAGAATTTTTGGGTATCAAATATAAAATATGCAAAATCTTGGTGGATCAAAAGTAGTTGCAGTATTATTATTAAACTAAAAGAAATAACTTTTATAAAAAACGGGACTCCGTATAAACTCATATTCATACAAGAGACGAGATTTTGACATAAAATCATAAATATCTATTGCATAGTACGAGATATGTAACCAATTACAGTAAAAACCCTCTAAAGTGGTATCGTTGGGACTGAAAATAATCATCACTTTAAAAAGGTGATAACATTAGAGGGGTTTATATGTTAATGCTTATTGTCACATGGGACCGAGACCTTTTATCACTATGGAGTATTAATTTAGAGGGTTTCTACTGTACTGCAGGAGTGCAAGTTATATCTATACATAACAATTTTAAAAGTACAAAAATATATATTTTAATCAGTCATGTATAGTAAAATGTCCGATGGTGATAATCACAAGTCTGATTCCTCATAATCAGAACAAATTAAGCTCTTGGTTAAAATGTACAAGCAACATTTTTTTTACTTTGTCTATATCTCTTGTTCTTTGTTTATCTGTAATCGCAGTTTGTAATCAAATGCCAAGACATGTTATAGATTATCCGTGCACACAAGAATAAACATAAAGATCTTAATCACTTTAATGCTTTAATTATATAATATATGGTTTTTAATAGGACATACAATATAATTATAGACTTACATATTACCTCTGTCTATAACAAGTTTCATTACTAAGACTAAGACAAGTAATCTGACTGACGCAGAATCAATGAGCATGGAACATATACATATTTTTAAAACAAAACAACCAGAGAAGTATCTTAACTGGAAACCTCTAAAATGCACTTAAAGATGATTCATTTTTCAATCAGATAGAAACATGATAATTACAGAGGTATAACCAATTCACGTACATAATGTCAAGAAGCATGCAGTGAGCGAATGATGCAATCACGGTTCTGTGTCAATTATTCTATGTTCGTTAAATCAATATAAAAAATTTATAAATAGGCATCGAATAGTGATAATAATGAATCTCCAAATCAAAAAAATAGTACAAATTAATAACTACTGAAAAAAATATGGTAGAAAGAACATCTGAGAACCATTCCGGAAGTCTACCATCGTCGATGATATGATTTCTATTTATATTAATTTCTTCATCCTAATTATAAATCTGAACAAACATGTTTATTAAAGTCACAGAGGCCGTGTAATAACAACTTTTTATAGATACAGATACAATGTTAAATATGTGACAATACAGGGTAATTTTATAGGCCAAATAAAATGGACATAAAACAAATAGATAGACAGATAAATTATAGATAGATGACCTTGACAAGCGCTGGATGGTATCTTCAAAAACTTTACCCTGTAAATGTGCTCAAGGAGTCAAGGTCCATATCAAACTCGCTTTCAGCAACCACGAGCCAGAATCTCCATGTCTTCAGCAGCCTTTTAGCACTCATTCTGCAAAAGTTGCCAGTATTAACGAGTAAACACTATGGATTAATGTGTATGCGCGCATTTACCATAATTAATTGATCAGATGGTATTGACTTAAGATAGCTACTTCAAGGTCCATATCAAACTCGCTTTCAGCAACCACGAGCCAGAATCTCCATGTCTTCAGCAGCCTTTTAGCACTCATTCTGCAAAAGTTGCCAGTATTAACGAGTAAACACTATGGATTAATGTGTATGCGCGCATTTACCATAATTAATTGATCAGATGGTATTGACTTAAGATAGCTACTTCTGTGGTTCTGCCACAAGAACAGTAAAATGGCTGTGCATATTCGTCACAGATAATTAAATCTGTCTCGTAGTTTTTAAAGAGTTGTGTATATTGCAACTAAGGCAAAACAGAATGTATTCTAGACTCTGTCACTTGCATCTGAAACTATAATGAACAAAACTTCTGAATTTTAGCCTTTATGCAATTCTTCTTTTCAAAACTTTCAAACTATATACTGACACTCAAGCTGCTTATCTAAGAACTGGTCAGGGGTGTAATTGTAGTTCTTCCTGGCCAGGCAAGCCTCTTCTTGAAGCTTCTTACGACATCCGTACTAATGAATGTGGCATGTTTCCTAAACCATTAGCCTGTTACAATGTCACTTTTAACCATCCGTACCCTATCCCTTTTTAGTACACTTGTTACCCCGCTTTACAATAGATAAAGTGATATTGAATACTGTAGGCATACCTGGGTACAAGCTTATAAATGGAATTTGTTAGCCTGTGTATTTGAGTATTTCGAATGCTTCATCAGTGTGTGTATATGCTAAATCGTAAGGGTGAGTTGCAGGCAGGGAAGAAAAGGCCACAGGTCCATGGTAAAATATCTATCCAATTGTTCCAAATCTCGAAATTTTGTTCATGTAGAAACTAATCAAGCCCTCTATTACATTTCCTGGGGTCAGAGAGCTCTTATCCTATATTAAATACTTCATGAACTTCATCTTGTTACAGATACCCACCACTCAAACAGAATATTGGGCCATCTAAGTTAGCAGGTATGGAAATGAATATCTCAGGACACACCACAATCCTATTCCCAAGAGGCAAAACCTCAAGAGAGTCACCTCAAAAACCGAAATATCAAATAACTGAGATTGTCATAACACCTTGCAACAAAACCGCTTCCTATAAAAGTTCTTGGTTCATTTTGTAAAAAAAAAACAAAAACCTACCAACTTAATAAACTAATTTCCACAAACCACAAAAATAATACAGCCCAGAAACAAACAATGCAATGACTTAAGAAAAAAGTTTATATAAAATTTATATAAGTACTTGCAATTTTAATTTAGGTGGAATAGTATCTCAGGCACTTTGGAACTACATTATAACCAAAAAAATAAATGTGGATTTAAGATAACATACAAGTAATTTTAGTTATAACTTATAACAACAAACATAAAGAATTTGATACTAATTTTATGAAAATGAAATTGAGGTTCCAACCGAAAACATCCAAGTTGAAGTTTGTAATAAAGTGTGCTCTAAACTTGCTGTCTCCTGCGGCACGAGTAACAAAGGCAACTTGCAAATCAACCTTTCCATCGATGCAGTAGCAGAAATGTGTTGTGTGCCCAAAGTGTAGGAATTGAAATATAAGGAGTGGGATCTAATTGAGATATAACTTGGTTAGAATGGATCCTCTAATTCACTTACTCGGTTTACAGAAAACAATTAACCGCATTCATAAAAATAACCGTCTCAACAAAAGATGATGTATTGTTAGGCGGTAACACTGCTTTGCAACTATAAAAAGAATGCGACAATTGAAGCTTTAATATATTTTCGATTTTTTATTAATCTTTGTTGAACCAATTATTTGGTTTTGCTTTTAGTTTTTCTGTTTAACAATTTATTCGGTTCTCTTTTTTTATAATTTTTGTTCTATTAGACGGTGATTAATGGAGACTAATTATGTTAACAAATCAACTCGACTACAAATTCAATTATTATAATTATTACTTAAAAATTGGTCAAAAATCAGTCTAATTGTTCAAAAATTGGTTTAATTGATAAAAATCGGTCTAATTATTCAAATTCAATAAAATTATAAATCAATTACTCAATGCCCACCCCCTAGATATTTGCATTCTCTTTCCATTTTTTTTATAATTTAAATTTTGCAACCCAAAAAAAATAATACATAAGTTATTTTGCTAAAATAAAATTTTTTATTAGTTTTTACAAATTTATAACAACTTTGATATTTTATTTATATGTTAACTTTTCTCAAAAAAGTAAAGATGTTATAAATTAATTATATTAATTTATTTTAATGTTAATAAATTATATTATTATAAATATAAAATATATTGACTCTTTTTACACTATATTATTAGAAAAATCAAATATCAATATAACAAAGTAGTAATTCATTCCGCTTCTTCAGGATCATTCATTTCCTTTTTGCTCATTTCACATTCTCTATTCCATTCCGTTTCCCGAACCAAACGCCCCGTAAAAATTATTTGAGAAAGTAAGTGCTCATACTTTTGAAATAAATCATTTTTTAGCTATGGTTTTTTTAAAATTTTTTTAAAAGAATTTGCAAAAATACTTATTTAAAAATTTTATTCATAAAATTACAAATTTTCATATTTTTTTTACAAAAATAGACTTATTCTACAATTCGATGCAAGTTCAACTTTTTGCAAATAGGTGCAACAAAAAATAATCCCTAGAAAAAATGATAAAAATTTCTTCCTTTTTAAAATTTGTGATAAAAATATCACTTTTGATAATTTTGACCAAAAAAATTAACGTAAAATACATTTCTAAGTGGAGTATTACTAATACGCTTTTTACAAATGAATATCTTGTGTAAAAAAAAGTTTTCAAGAAAAAATAAAAAAATATAATTTCACATACGCAATCCAGTGATTCCTATCACGATTTTAATAAACCTGATATGCATTTCATTTATGCGTATCTTTTGTTTTATTTTATTTTTAAAACAAATATTTTTTTAATATCTTTTTATAATACTCATTTATCAAATAGGTAACAGTGTTATCCATTTTTCAAATACGCCATTTTGTTATATTTTCTAAAAGAAATATATTTTTTGCCCTCACCCCAATCCCACTACAACCAAGAAAACTCAATACAAAATGCAGAATTTTTGGTAATTTCTCCTTAGCTTTTGAGCGAGAGAATCAGCTGATTTCAGTTATAATTTTAGTGCAATCTAGGGATGACAATTTCGGGTTTTGGGTCGGGTTCTTGTCGGGTTGGATGTACCTGATTTTTTTTTAATCTGATTCGAACCCGACCCGACCCGAAACGGGTTCAAAAATTGTGACACGAATCCGACCTGGTAGGTACCCGAGTAACCTGAAATTGACCTGTTTGACCCGAAATAACTCAAAAATTAGAAAAAATTAAAAAAATTAATTTACATCATTACAAAACTTAAATGTTATGCCAAATTAATATAAAAAATAGAAATATAATAAAACACAATATTACAAATGATTTATAAAATATAACCTACCATTTTTATACATATATACTCATATATATATATATTATTTAAATAAACATGTCGGTTTCGGGTATTTCGGGTCAACCCAAAAATAACCCAATTTTTTCGGGTAAATTTTTACCCAACCCAAACCCGACCCGAAAATCAAAATCCTCAATCATAATTCGTACTTTTGCGGGTTGGGTTCGTGTCGGGTTTCGGGTCGTGTCTGATTTTGCCACCCCAGTGAAATCTAGGGGTGGCAATTTCAAGTTTTGGGTCGGGTTCTTGTCGGGTTGGATGTACCTGATTTTTTTTAGTCTGACCCGAACCCGACCCAACCTGAAACGGGTGCAAAAATTGTGACACGAATCTGACCTGGTAGGTACCCGAGTAACCCGAAATAGACCTGTTTGACCCGAAATAACTCAAAAATTAGAAAAAATTAAAAAAATTAAAATTAAAAAAATTAATTTACATCATTACAAAACTAAAATGTTATGCCAAATTAATATAAAAAATAGATATATAATAAAACACAATATTACAAATGATTTATAAAATATAACCTACCATTTATATACATATATAATATATATATATTAATTATTTAAATAAACATGTCGGTTTCGGGTATTTCGGGTCAACCCGAAAATAACCCGATTTTTTCGAGTAAATTTTTACCCAACCTGAACTGAAAATCAAAATCCTCGATCATAATTCGTACTTTTGCAGGTTGGGTTAGTGTCGGGTTTCGGGTATTGTCTGATTTTGCCACCCCAGTGCAATCCTAAACGGAGCCTCATAAATAAACAATAATAATAGCATTAATAATAATTTGATTATAAGGCTTGCCTTTGGAATATGATTGAAATAGAACCCACTTAGCAGGAAGAAGAAGAAATTTGGCAATTCAACTGTTGTTTACTCCCCTCTGTTGCCGTTGTTGACCAGCCCAGCCCCCTCTTCATTTGAATATCGTATATACAACTTACATGTACATACACACGCACGCACTCACTACATTCATAATACCAGTCTGATTCTCCTGTAAATAAAGGGTCAGTTCTTTGTTATTTTTATTCATTTTTAATTCTCGGGTTTATGATTATTTTATCATTTTTATAAAGTTTGTGACTGTTTGCTCATTTGGGTTTTTGTTTTTATTATTGTGCCGACAAATCTTTCTGTCTATTTCTTGCCTTTTGTTTTAGATTGCTGTTGTTTTCTGACTAGAATGTTTTGTTGTCTTGTTCCTTAGAATCTAGTAGTACTATTTATGTTGTGTACTGCATACATATATTTAATTATTTATATGTATCAACTTCAGTTTAGATTCTTTGAGTATTTATCTGTCTTGGGTTTTTGTCTGATTGGCATCTAACACTTGCAAGTTTGCAAATTTAGGTTTTGTCTAGTTGGGTTTTTGCTGTATTTTGCTGTTGTGAGTTTTTTCTAGTTTGTGGGATTGAAAATTTTCGAAGAGATGATAGGAAAGATTGGGACTTCAGGGACTTATTTTGTGTTGAATACGGGTGCTAAAATTCCGGCTATAGGGCTTGGGACTTGGCAAAGTGGTGGTGATCTTTGTGTTGAAGCCGTAAAGACTGCATTATCTGTCGGGTATCATCATATAGATTGTGCACATCTTTATGGGAATGAGGTTGAAGTCGGGGAAGCGTTAGCTGAAGCTTTTAAAGGTTCAATAAAGAGGGAGGATCTCTTTTTGACTTCTAAATTATATTGTACGTTGAATTCGATTAATAAAATTGAAAAATCTGTTAGAGTTTCGCTTAAGAACCTTGGAGTGTCATATTTGGATCTTTATTTGATGCATTGGCCTGAAAGCTCTGCGTTTGGGGATGCTACTGATCCGCCTGCACATTCCAGCAGTGAGTATAGACAATTTTTGAGTAGACTGAAATCTACATGGAAAGCAATGGAAGATCTAATTCAGTTGGGGTTAGTTCGAGCAATTGGAGTTAGCAATTTCAGTCTGCAGCAGATGGAAGAATTGCTTAAATTCTCCAAAATAGTGCCCGCAGTTAATCAGGTTGGTAGAATGTTCATTTATACACATTTTAATGCATAAATGACATGATTTTCCAATACTTGTTGAATGTATTGAAGCTCCATAAGTGTCTTTCCAGGTCTATTGTGGTTACGATAGCGAGTTAACAACGATTCCAACTTCTTGTCTGTCTCATTATATCATATCGAAAATTAGTCATACAATCATATTCCCAAGCATTCTCATTGGCTACTATTAGAATTTTAGAGGTCAATTAATTTTAAATGTATTCTGATACTGCTTTTCACTGTTCCTGCTAACTACTTTGCAACCCCGTAATACTCTTCTCATTAAAGATTCTTTCACTTATAAATTTTATTCAAACTTTTTAAATGTTAGGAATGTAAGATTCCTTTTTGGATAATATTTGCATCCTGTGTGCATCACGTTGACACAGTGAGAGTAGGTCGGAAGTGAAGAGTCGGAATAGCAGAGTATACAAAGACACACAAGAATATATGTACTAATGACACACATGAATATATGTAATAACTAATAACTAATAATGCATTGATCTTGTTCGGTACGGAATGGCCTTTATTCTCTAACACATTCCACTCTGAATGTTTAGGGTTTAGCTTTTGTTTGTTTGGTGTTTCTTGATATTGTTAACTATACTTTAGTGCTCAGAATAAAAACCTTTACATATCACAATTTACGTTTCTGATTGCCCCATAGATCGAGTTGCATCCTTTTTGGAGGCAAGATGAACTTGTTAAGTTCTGTCAATCAAGAAGTATACATGTATCTGCTCACACACCCTTAGGAGTTCCAAGTTCTAGTCCTGCTCTCTCCGAAAGTGGATCAGGTGAGGAAGATGAACCTGGAACTCCTCGCATTTCTTTTAGAAGGTCGAAATCAGTTCATGGGCCAATGTTGAAATTGTCAGTCGTTGGCGAGATAGCAGATGTGCATAAGAAAACACCAGAGCAGGTACACTTGAAGCTTTTATACCCTAATCATGATGTTTTCTATGCTTTGTTTCAAAATAATATCATCAACTATATTATGCTTTATGTTGGTTCTAGAATTTGAAATTCAGAAATTGTTTTGTTTTTTATTGTACCAAAACTCCCTTTTGACCATTTTTCATTTTAAGAGCAAGATTGCAATTTCTTTCAAAGTCTTGCGTAAAGAATGCTAAAGAGATCTAAAATCCTTCTTAAAGTTAAACTCTTCTGTTGACAGGGAAAATGATGTACACATTTAGAACCGTAGGTCCATGAACATCTCATGATTATTTTCGTAACAGAAAACACGACTTTTTAAGTTGCACTGTGTTAACCTGCAAGGTCGCTAGATATTTAGGCCACATATCTTCATAGCATCATTTTTATTGGGATTAGATTCCAACATAACCATGATAATATTTTTATAAATAAATCATATCGATTTTTAACTTGAAATAGTGAAAGCATGTGATCTGGGACCTGTTATCTTATTTTTAATATAATACATATACTGTAGTTACTTTTGTTAGTTTAAGTCTTTGTTCCCTGGTAATTACTTGGTACTTTAGAGCTGTAAACATTCTCTATCTCTGTATGTTTTCCCATCAAGTGCTTTACTGCTTTCCCTAGTGAAGATATTGGAATCAGAACACAACATTAGTAATACATTCAAACTTTATCATAAATCATAATGTATCAAACTTCTTATTTCAATTACAAGTAGTATCTATGTTGATTGTGCAACAAAAAAGAAAACTGTTCAGGCATATTGAGTTAGGAATTGTATGTTGCTGTTAGGTCCCAATAGTTTGTTAGGGGGGGGGGTTGAATACTAACTATACTGTTTTATCGAATTTCTTCGGATAATGATAATTTAATAACTCCGAAGGCTCTATAGTTTTTCAAGATACTAATCAGAAATCTCTGTATCAAGACTCTGCCCTCCCAATTCGAAGTTTTTTCCTGGAAGTTTCAGAAGAAAATTTGTTATCCGTGAATTCGACCTTAGAAATGATTGATAATGGTCTCTCTTCATCAATAACAACAGACTGAAATCAAGCTTTATTGTAAGTTTACATATACAATAGTGATATTTGAAGAACAAATTGATGCGGAATAAAATGAAACAAGATTCAAGTTGAATATAACTTGTATTAAACTTGATAGGTTGACAAATACAGTACAGATTACAAGGATTTAATCTCAAACTAATTAGAACAAATCTAGAATAAATTCGACATGAACATTTTTTTTTTGTAATAAAAAGATCAAATGCTAAAAAGCAGTTTGAGACTAGAACTATGGACTTTGATCCGCTAGATAGTTTCACAAGTACAAGCTAATTTATTTGAAAATGAATGTTAGCTTTAATGTTGTTTTTTCGATCACTTTTTGCTTATGAATTTTTTTATGATTTGTTGTTGACCTTTTGAACTTATATATCTGCCTTTGTAGTAGAAAAATTGTCGGAAAGACTTTCATTATAGCTGAAAAGACTGTCCTTTAACTTGCCATAACTATCGGTAAGACTATCTGTATTTGCTACAAAGACAATCAGTAAGACTAGCACAGATAGTCTTGCTAATTCATTTTGATTGTCTTTTAACCAATTTTCATAGTCTTTTAATCATTTAAACATCCTTGAATTAATTATAATAATTCCAAATTAATTAATCTTTTAAATAATTTAGGGAATACAATAGTTCTGATTGGATTAATTTATTTTCATAAATCAATTAATTGATTTAAACTAATTAATAGAGAATTAAAATAACTTCTTGACAGCAATACCATTTCTGAAAATCACCAAAGATAATGAAGAAATTCCTCCAAATAAATGTCGACACTCGATGTACTGTCTGGTTCATGAGTGACTAACTTTAGTGACGGTTTTTCATGTCTTGACTTTGAGGCTGTGGTTCTTTTCAATTTTAATCCCTTTTTCCTTGTTCTGCATATGTATATGATCTGTATGCCACGTTGTAGAGATCTTTGTCACTTAAGTAATTCAACTTCCTTTATTATTGCATCGAGGCTTGATCAATTAAATGAACTTCTTCCAATATAGCAATTCTTCAAGACTGTAGACTGGTATTTAATTCTTCTTTTTTTGACAAATAATACTCTCTGAGATCCCTGTGACAGTTGATCTAATATTTACTTATTACATTCTTGTTTAAATTGAGTTGTATCGGCGGCGTAATTAAATAGGCTGTATCATATGCCTTTGAGTTGCCAAATTGAGATGTCCAATTGTCTTCGAAATCAGATTTCCTCTCTTTAATGAGCTAGAATTGTATTCATGTTACGAAGTTAAAGAACCTAATGTTTGATTGTTCCTTCTCCATGTCCCTCCCTATTGAGGATCTTTGGTTTATGGCAGTGACCTTTCTTTGGGCTTTATATGTTTCAGATCAGAAGACACATTTTTTACATCTATTTGTGTAGCCACTTTTAGTTTGGGTAAAATTGATTAAACAGAGTAAATTCTGCAGCAATTAAGTTTACTATACAAGGGTTGTTGTCTCAGCTAGTTTAGGATAAAAAGCGTCCTTTATTACACAAGTATGTCTACTAATATTTGTTGGTCCAGCATGGTAGTTTTTGTAAACAGAAAAATATTTTGCACAACTTGGCATTTAGGTAGTGATTAGAACTACAATTATCTGGAAAAAATTGGAAGCAAGTTACAGTAAAATATCATTTGATTGTGAGTTTCAAAATCTCTTATATGGCTGGGCTTTTTTCCCAACATCTTCTGTCTCTGTTAGATTCATTCATATAAGCCATCTTTTTAATTGTTATAGCTTCAGAAAACTGATGCTTTTGCAATTGAAACTTTACTGAATATCTTATGCATCAAACTGTCCAATAGTATATGTCAATGCATATGAAGACACAAGTCTGGTTCTTTAAATGTTCTTCACATCATTCAAAGTAGCTGTGACATCTCCTACAATAGATTGTTTATTTGATGAAGGCCTCCAATTAGGTTTTGATTACTAAAGGTTTGTACTTTGTATTGTCCCTAATATATATCTTTCATGAACTCACATTTTGTTATAATTTATCTTTTTTTAGATTATACTGAAGTGGGGTCTTCAAAGAGGGACAAGTGTACTGCCATGTAGCGTAAAGCCTGATCGCATAAGAAAAAACATAGACATTTTCAGCTGGTCATTGTCGGATAGTGAATGGAATCGCCTGAATCAGATAGAGCCGCAGATATGCTTATTTGGAAATGGCCCGATGACTAGCTTTTCGGACAGTGCATTTGTTCATGGTAGTGGCCCACTTCAAGCCGTAAATGAGATGGAAGATGACGCAGAATCCAATTCCTGAAGATTAGCTCTATATCTATGCTCTGCAATTGTAGTTTACAAACATATTGATGTCATTTTGGTTGATATGTTTGTTTGTATGCTTTTTTCATACCACGAATGCTGGTACAAAGGAACATTGTATACTGGAAACTTAATTTGTGAAAATGTTTATCCATCAATTGTGAAACTCATCTATGATATGACAGAAACAAAACTTAAATCCAACTTAATTATCAACACGATTTGATACAGAGACAAAACATAAATTGGTTCGGACACTATTTAAAGTGTTCCTTTAATCTTGAACTTAAAATCACGCCAAATTGACATATTTACGGATGAAAGTCAAATTAATATGTCAACACAAAATTGACATGCTTACGGATGTAAGTTGATTTTATCTATTTACATTTTTTTCTAAATTGTGATTTACTATTCTCCTCTGCATATTTTCCTTTTTGAAATTTTAAGATTATATTAAAAATAAAAATTGCGTTCCTTGTGGCTAGAGCCGGCCAAATGAGCGGGTTCGAACCGCTCATTTGGGACCGGCTCGTATCGAAACCGGAGAAAATTCGGACCGAACCGGGCCGGTTTAAACCCGCCCAACTCGCTAAACTGTACGAACCGAGTACGAATTTCATTTTAATAACCCGGGACCGCACGAGCCCGCACGGACCAGGCAGCCCGCACAGCCGCAAGAGCCCGCGGGTTGTTTTGTTTAGTAGAGTACACATTTGTTTAGTTGTTTTATTTCTCTCTGTAATTCATATACATAATCTTTGTTTTTATTCATTTGTAATATTTTTAAATTCATAAAATTTATATGAGGTGTCATCTTCTTTCAACCCAAAAAATTAAAATAATAAAATTATTATTTTACCAAATAAAAAAATTGAAGTAATTATGAAATATGAAATATATTATTTAACAGAAAAATTTAAAAACACAAAGTCCGAATTATTTGCTATGCTGAACAGCGGGACAACAGAAAAATTAAAGAAAAATAAAAAAACACAAATATTGGTAATTAATTATTTTCAATATACAGCCTACACTAACGCTACACTCCTACACTAACACTACACTCCTGTCATGTGTGACTGTGTATCCTGACTAAAAATATATTAATACTTATAATATATTATCAAGTAGCAGAATGGAAAAGAAGTCTAGCGGTGCAGAGCATGCAGTCCGAGCCCAGTAAATCGCACGAGCCCGCGGGTTTCGTACACGGTTATTCGCCTGGACGATCACAACTTCGGTTTCTTCAACTCAAGCCCGGCCCGAGCCCGGTTCGCTCATTAACAGGCCGGTTCAGTGTTATGTTTCCGAGTGCCCAACCCATGTGCGGCCCGGCCCGACACGCACGGACCGCACAAGTGGCCAGCTCTACTTGTGGCTTGTGCCAAACTCCCCTACCAAAACAATGGATCGCAGCCTAATACTACTTCAGTTTGGTACTTAATCACTGATCAAGAATCAATGATTCTTGATTTTACCTATATTTATACAGTAATTCGAAGTCAAATGTTATGCCCGCTTTCGGCCATGGGCCCTAAACAGGTCCCTATAGGTGCATTGAGAAGCTGGGCTCTCGTGTGTGGGCTAGAACCATGGATTAATAAGACTTGGGCTAGCACATGTGGGCTGGGCTCACGTGACCACATGTGAACTGGGCTCATGACAAGTGAGTTGGGCTCTCATATGCGAGCTGGGCTCACATTTGCCATCTGGACTCTCATATGCGAGGTGGGCTTAGGTGTCCACACGCGAGGTGCGCTCAGATGACTTCACGCGAGCTGGGCTCAGATGATAGCACGCGAGGTGGGCTCAGATGACTTCACGCGGGCTGGGCTCGGTTGCCCACACGCGAGCTGGGCTCGGTTGCCCACACGCGGGCTGGGCTCAGGTGCCCACACGCGGGCTGGGCCCATGAGCCCACATCTTATGAAATCAAAGTTAACATTGTATTTATTGGTTAAAAAGGAAGGCGGTGCGGGCCGAGGCCGCCAGGCCGGCCCGCATTAGAGGACTTTGTGTTCGACATGGAAAGTGGCTCATAGATGACTGAGTTGCTCGTAAATTTCGGGGCCGACACGGGTTATTGCTATAATTATGGGAAGAAATACGGAGATGCCGTGAGATTATAGGAAGCGTGTGGAGCCGGTCGAGATTTACGTGACTAATTGGTTGAAGGCCTGACTTTATCGTGGGCTTGGGCTGCACGGGCTGAAGAGTCCTAACCCTAGCCTACGTGACTTGTTCCCCAAGAACTACGTGAGGCTTGATCCCTATAAATAGGGTACGTAGGCACTTGTATGAGGGATGAGTCGACACTTGACAGAGAATAACAAACCCTATTCTTTCTTAAGGAGTCCACATACAAGCTCAACCACCACCAAACAACCTTCCTCCGCCCTTGAACACCGTCTTTGATCTTTGTTCCACCCATTAACCTCCACAACACTGTTATACGAAATTCTCCCTATAACATTTGGCGCTAGAAGGAGGGCTAGGAGGTTCATCTTAGGGAGAAAGATGACCAAAGAAAGCAAGCAAGCGGCGACACCAGGGAATGGAGGCAAGAAGAAGGACCTTACTTTTGAACACACGCCCCCAGAGAATCAGGCGCCACCTCCACCAATTGCAACCGTGGACGGGCAGGCTGTGATAACGTATCTCGAAGGGCTGGCCGATCAGATGAATCAGATCAACGCCCGAATGTCAAAGGTAGAAAGAAGCTCGGTCCGGAACGCCAAGCGTAAGGCGCGCCGCCTCAAGGTCTCACAGCGTAGCTGGAAGGGCAAAGGCCCTCAGAAGAAGCTGATCAACGATTTTGATGACGTGGCAACCGAGACCAAGCAGAAGAAAGAAACATCGCGCGAAAAGGAAGATATACCCCGAGGCCATGATGAGCGGGGCAGCCAGATCTTTACGAGATCGGGGCAGAAGCCAGCTTCATCTGAGGCAAGGTCAACTAGCGTGCTAGACCGAGTGGGTAAAAAACTAAGCGAGCATGACATCATGCTCAAATTGGAGAATTGTAAGAAGGAGAGAGAAGAGAAAGAGCCCGTGGATCAGAGAGGCTCGAAAAGGGAACGTGCAGCGACCCCTCCGGAAAGACGTCAACGCACCTCGCCCAGGAGGGAGGAGCGACGTAGACGCAGAGACAACCGTGAAGAGGAGTCGCAGGCGCGAGCTGGAGGAGGGGGACGCCACGAACGACCTCAGGGCTCACACCATTCGAGTAATACGGGTGGTGACAGAGAAGGAGAAGTTATTAGAGTAAGGGACCTGAGAAGGATCTTAGATGAGATGGAGCGAGAGAAGAGAGGGCCCCCTGCATCGGCTGCCCCCTCTCCGTTTACGGCTGCTATCCGATCATCCCCCCTACCTCGGGTATTTAGGCACAACCCCGACCTTCTATTCAACGGCGAAGCCGACCCGGCGGAGTACCTTATACAATTTAACACCGAGATGGAAGTCTATCAGGTGCCAGAGATGACCCGCTGCAGACTCTCCGCGGCATCACTCAGAGGTAGTGCCCAACAATGGTTCTCTAAGTTGGGACCGGCTAGCATAAGAACGTGGAGGCAATTGGAGGACTTGTTCGTCAGACAATTTCAGTCGACCCTCCACTATTCGCCTCCTGTGGCCACGTTAGCCAACATCAAGCAAAGGGAGGGGGAGCCCTTGGCAGAATACTTTCGTCGGTTTAACGCCGAGGTCCCCAAGGTGAGAGGAGCCAGTGAGGAGACCATCAAAAATTTCTTGATAGCAGGGCTGAAAGAAGGATCGAAATTTTGGAAGAACCTCCAAGCGAGTGAGCCGAGGACCTTGGCCGAGTTCTATGAGCAAGCCGAACCCTTCAAGAGGGTAGAGAAATCGATGAGAGAACTGAAAATCAGCGAAAGCTATCAAGACAAGAGGGACCGATCCTTAAGCCCTGACGAGAGGAGGAAGACGTATCGGCGTAGTTCGAGCCCGAAAAAGTCTGCCCGTGGCAAAGAGACCACTAAAGATTCAGGAAGGCCTTATACAAGCAAATGGCAGACACACACCCCTCTGGTAGCCTCTATCGACCACATATATGCTACATATGTAGGGAAGGGGGTATTCAGGAAGGCAACTCCTCTCACATAATACAATAAAAGAGACACTTCGAAGTATTGTGCGTACCATGAGGCCACCGGACACGATACAGCTGATTGTAGACAACTAAAGGATGAGATTGAGACTTTGATTAGACAAGGGAAGCTTACGGAGTGGGTTGTCAAGGACGTTCGAAGACACAGGACGGATTATCATACCGTCCCTCCTCCACCCCCAGAAGACAAAGAAAGGGTCCCTCGGGCTGGTAGTATTCATATTATTCTAGGCGGGTCTCACATTGGTGGAGACAGCCGGAAGGCGATGGACAGATATGCCCGGGAAGTAAAGGACAAGCCACTCACCAACGTCAATCATCTAAGCCAAAGGCCCCCGGAGCTCTTTGAAAGGGAGGCCGATGATATCGTGTTTTAGGAGAACGATGCAAAATGGGTGCATTACCCTCATACCGATGCCCTAGTCATAAAAATGAAGATTGGGACGGTGAATGTTCACCGAGCAATGGTGGACACCGGGAGCTCGGCTGATGTTTTGACTTATGATGCCTACAAAAAACTGAGATTATTGGATAGAGAATTAACCTCAACAGGTGGGCACCTGTATGGGTTCACGGGAAACTCGATCGGAGTGAAAGGGACAATTCGGCTCCCGGTGACCATAGGAGAGGTGCCTCATGTGGCCACCCAGATCGCTATGTTTACAGTTGTAGACCAGCCTTGTGCCTACAATATTATAGTGGGCAGACCCCTTATGAGGGCGATGAGGATGGTGACCTCGATCCATCATATGACGATAAAATTCCCAACCCCCACGGGGGTAGGCATCTTGAAGAGTTGTCAATACGAATCCAGGGTCTGCTACAACCAGGCACTCAAGGCGGCCGAGTCAAGAAGTGCCTCAAGGGAGATAGCTGAAGCAGGTGAGTGCGACGTCCCCATGAAAGAGGAAGAGAGCAGGAAAAGAACACGTCCCGAGGGCCACGAGACTTGTAATTTGATCTCAATTGAGGAGTTGCCCGAGAACTACTTCGAGCACATGGGAATTCACGTGGAACCACGTCCAGGGGCCTTGCTAATAGAAGCCTCTCAGCCCATCATGTTGATACAGGAGGGGATTGTAGAGGAAGCAAGTGATGAAGAAGAGAGCCCAGAATAAATCGCTGCAAGACTTAGGAGAAGGAAGTGGGCACACAAAGAAACAACAATCACTAGGGACCTGCCCGACGGAATCACTCACACTGTAACTGCAACCTCTGAACGCTTGATAAATCCGGCCCGAGCTCACCAGACCGAGCTCAAGGATGCGGAAGGTTTGACAATCACGGGAATGGGAAAATCTAGCGAGGCTCTCGCAGATTTAGACCCGAGAATGCCCCCAATGGTCGAGAGGGCTGGGGCCGCAGAGGACACAATCCCGATCTTGGTAGACCCAAATGATCCCTCCAAGGTACTCAGAATAGGCTCTAACCTAAATCCTAACTTGAGAGAGGATCTAGCCCGCTTCCTAAGGGAGAATTTGGATGTCTTTGCATGGTCACACTCTGATATGATAGGGATTGACCCAAATGTCATGTGCCACCGGCTCAACTTGGACCCGAAAAAGAAGGGGGTTAGGCAAAAGAGACGGCCGATTAGTGGAGAGAGGGCAGAGGCCCTCAGAGAAGAAGTGGATAGATTAATGGAGGCAGGACTTGTGAGAGAGGCCTTCTACCCCGTGTGGCTGGCCAACCCCGTGCTTGTCAAGAAGCCCAATGGCAAGTGGAGGACATGTGTAGACTTCACCGACCTGAACAAAGCCTGCCCGAAGGACAGCTTTCCTCTACCCCGAATCGACCAGCTGGTTGATTCCACGGCTGGGCACGCATTGCTTAGTTTTATGGATGCTTATTCGGGATATAACCAAATCCCCATGTATGGGCCAGATCAGGAGCACACCTCCTTTATTACTGATCGGGGCCTTTACTGTTACATCGGGATGCCCTTCGGGCTCCTTAATGCGGGGGCAACCTATCAGAGGCTGGTGAATAAGATGTTCAAACATCAATTGGGGAAGACTATGGAGGCCTATGTAGATGACATGCTGGTGAAGTCGAAAGAAGTGAGGGATCATGTCCGCCACCTGGCAGAAATGTTCCAGATCCTAAGGGAGTACAGAATGAAGCTCAACCCCCAGAAATGTGTGTTTGGGGTTGAATCGGGGAAGTTTTTGAGATTTATTGTCAACCATAGAGGCATTGAGGCCAATCCAGCCAAGATACAAGCCCTACTCGAGATGAGATCCCCTCAACGGGTGAAGGATGTTCAAAGCTTAACGGGACGAGTGGCTGCCTTGAATCGCTTCGTCTCAAAATCCTCCGATAAATGCCAAGAGTTCTTCAAAGCAATTAAAAGAGCGGGGAGAATTTTAAGTGGACCGAAGAATGTGAGGAAGCCTTTCAGAACATAAAGAAGCATCTCAGCAGCCCTCCAATGTTGTCCAACCCAAAGGCAGGAGAAACTTTGACCCTATACTTGGCTGTCTCCGACTTTGCAATAAGTGCGGTATTAGTCCGAGAGGAGGATGATGTCCAGCTCCCGGTATATTATGTGAGCAAAAGGCTAGCCGATGCCGAGACTCGATACACAAGCCTCGAAAAGCTAGCATATGCTCTGATCCTGGCCTCCCGAAAACTTAGGCCCTATTTTCAGGCACATAAGATTGAAGTGCGAACCTCCTACCCCCTCAGACAAGTGATGCATAAACCAGAGTCTTCTGGTCGAATGTTGAAGTGGACGGTTGAGCTCGGCCAATTCGAGGTGGATTATAAGCCAAGGACTGCGATCAAAGGCCAAGCCCTGGCCGATTTTGTGCTAGAATTTCCCTCACATCAAGAAGTGGAGCCGGGAGCCCTTGTTGTTATACCTAGCACAGAAGAAGTTGGACTGGAGAGACAAAATAGTGCCCCATGGTGGAGCCTATATGTGGATGGTGCCTCTAACGGTGATGGAGCAGGAGCTGGAATCGAGCTAATCAGCCCAGAGGCGCACAAGATCAGACGTACAACCCATCTGGCCTTTCATGCAACCAACAATGATGCTGAGTATGAGGCCCTAATCAACGGTCTCAAGCTATCTTTGGAAATGAAGGTCGAGAATTTGAATGTGTTTAGTTACTCCATGATTGTGGTCTATCAGATAAATGAGGGGTATCAAGCTAAGGGGCCGAGAACAGAGCTTTACCTGAAGTGCGCACAGAGGATAATCGCAAGATTCAACGAGGTGAGGCTGGAACTAATCCCGCATGGGCAGAATGAAGGCGCAGACGAGCTAGCTAAGCTCGGCTCACGCCGCGAGAGCACTTTGCTAGGGACCGTGCCCCTTGATATACAGAGGCAACCTAGTGTGCCCGAGCACGAGGTGGGCAGCCTCAGTAATGAGCTCGGCCCCACGTGGATGACATCTATTCTAGCATACATAAGAGAAGGTTCACTTCCGGACGAAAAGAACGAGGCAAGGAGGATAAAATACAAAGCAGCCCGCTATGTGATATACGATGGGATTCTATACAGAAGAGGGTTCAGTGTTCCTCTTCTCAAATGCATATATGGGGAGGAATGCAACTACATCCTAAGGGAAGTACACGAGGGCATTTGTGGCAATCACTCGGGGGGTAGCTCTCTAGCTCAGAAAATCCTCCGTCAAGGCTACTACTGGCCAACGCTGAAAAAAGACGCCTTTGAATTCTCCCGAGCTTGTGATAAGTGTTAGCGATATGCCAATTATTACAACAACCCCGTGGCCTCTCTCACATCCCTCATGAGCCCCTGGCCCTTCTCCATGTGGGGAATTGATCTGATTGGGGAACTCCCGAAGGCCAGGGGAGGCGTCAAGTATGCGGTGGTTGCGGTAGACTATTTCACTAAGTGGGCAGAGGCCGAGCCCCTAGCCACTATCACAGCGAAAAAGCTCAGGGAGTTTGTATACAGGGCTATTGTATGTCGCTATGGCATCCCTTACAAGCTGATATCTGACAATGTGAAGCAATTTGATAGCAAGGAGATGCGAGAGTTTTGTGAGCAACTGGGGATTCAGAAGAGCTTTAGCGCAGTCTGCCACCCCCAGAGTAACGGGCAGACAGAGGCTGTTAATAAAATCATTAAGCATACCTTAAAGGCAAAGCTTGAAGAGAAGAAAGGAGCATGGCTAGAAGAGCTCGCCCAGGTCCTATGGTCTTACAACACTACACCCCGAACCACAAATGGAGAGACCCCTTTCTCTCTGGTGTATGGGTGTGAAGCTATGGTGCCCGTTGAAGTGAGAGCAGGATCTATTCGAAGAGACAACTATGACTCAGAGGCAAACGAGGTCAATCATCGGTTTTATTTGGATATGATCGAAGAAACTCGAGAAGAGGCTCAGATCAGGATAGCGGCATATCAGCAGAGGACAACTAGGCATTACAACAGTAAGGTTCGGGCCCGAACTTTCAAGGTGGGAGATTTGGTTCTGCGCCGGGTCATGCCAAATACCAAGGTGGTGAGTCACGGAGTCTTTGGAGCGAATTGGGAAGGCCCTTACAAGATAAAATCGGTGCTCTGGGAGGGAACCTACCACCTCAATGATATGCAAGACAAGTTGATCCCAAGAGCCTGGAACGCGGAACACCTTCGCAAGTATTATCAGTAATATTATTCTTTTCAGACTTAGTATTATCTTCAAATATTCCTAAGTCTCGGAGGGTAGTGCCATATAGGTGCCTCCCTGAGACCACAAGCATGTATTCCTTTCACTTCCCATTATCTATGAATAAACGATTGATCTCTATTTGTGCACTTGATATTTTAACTTCTGTTAATAGATTAAATACCCAGCAGGGGACCCCATCCTTGGGAACCCATGCGAGGACAGAACAGTTGTTTTATTAACATGTTAAATCAAGCGGGGCCCCGACCCGCTTGATGCCAAGAACATGAAACGAGCCGGGCCACGACCCGCTTAAAAAAATATGAACACATAGTAGATAAAAGATGTGGATAAAGAGGTATAGGCCCGCGATGCGAGCTCATACCCTGGCCCTCAAGACCATAAATGCGACCCAGGGGGCCCATCCCTCCATCAAACATACTCAAAGTCGCATGATGCGAGGAGAAGACACATGCGAGCTCCTAGTGCGAGCACACCTACAACACCTGCGAGTTGATGCGGGCTTGTTCCACTTGGCATTCTCTTTCAATGGTTGTTTGATTGAACAAATGACACGAGCTGAATAAATTGGGCTCGCAGTGAAGGGGTAACGCTCGCCATAAGCGGCCAGAGTTATGATTACTTTTGGTCAGTAGAAGCATGGTAAGAAAACACAAAAAAAACCAGCTAGCACCGTAAAGACATACGCGGGCACAAATAACTTGACATTTTATACAAACAAAAGTTAAATAAGTTATGCCCCGAGGTAGAATATTTCAAATACAAGCGCGAGACGAGAGGGGTGCCCGCTTACCCAGTCAAAAGTCTAGTTCTAATTAAAATTACATTAAGGGTTATCAGCCTCTGCTCCCTCACGATTTTCACCAGCGACCTGGGCCTTCTCGGCCGCGAGCCGAGCCTCCTCAGCAATTTGGGCATCCCTCTCCATCTCTAGCTTCAACTTGTCAGCATGCCTCGCTGTGCTCGCACCCAGAGCCGCCCAATCGAAGTCAGGAACCTTCTTCATAAAGACTTTCATAAAATTCCTGGCCCCCAGGTTCCTAGCATCAGCGAATGCGGCCTCACGGCCCTCGGTCAGGGCAGAAACTGATCCCTCCAGCTCGAGCACCCTCTCCCCGAGGGCATCCTTCTCCTTCTTACATGCCTCAGCAGCCAGGTCATGAGCCTCCTTCTGCTCCCTTAGGGCCTTGTCGTGAGCAGCGTTCAGGTTAACTATCTTCTGATTATAGTTGTTCACCAGCGTAACTTTCTCGTGCCCGTGCTCAGCGACCTTACTCTGAAGGGACTTGACTTTAGCCTCGAGTTTTGTGTTGGTCTGGCTGAGGTCTCGCATCTCTCGAGCCTTAGATAACTGACGATAGTATACTTCGGCCGCGACTCGGGAGAGTGCATCCTGGTTAACCTCGAGAGCAGAGGAGGACCAATCCTTTAAATCCTGCTCGCTGATGTGACCTTGAGCGAGCCGGCCGAATATGGTCGTAACCATATTGGCAGAAGAAGAGGAGGGAAGGGGAGCATCAGAGGGAGCAGCTTTTTTTGGCTCAGGCTCGCCATTTTTTCCTTCTTTACCTCTATGCCTCTTTAGTCGAGGAGAGGGCCCTGAATCCTTGAGATGCTCGGAGAGAGAGTAGTCATGCGGGCCGGAGGATTGGCCTGAGAGCGAGCCCTTGTGCTCGCAGCTGCGGGCTGAACTGGGCCCGAGGGCCGCAGCCTGCTCAGCCTCTTCCATGAAGGGGATAGGGGAGATGGCCATTTCTGAAAAAGAAAACAACAAAGCAATAGATTAGTCACAGCAAGATGCAATGGAAAGAAGTAATGCGAGCAGGTGAAAGATACGGAGAATTAAAGTGCGATGTGAAGTGAGATGCATGCAGGAAAAGTGAGCACGCGAGCACACGAGCTCGCGCATGCGAGCAGCCAGGCCCGGACGTGCGGGCCCGATATTTTTACCCTTTCTGGCTCTCTTCCTAGATTTCTTCTGAGGAGTCAGCCTCACTCCTTCCTTCAAAAACCCACATGCGACCAGATTGGAGGTCGTTATGAGTTTTCGGATGTCCCGGTCCGCCTTAGGAAGATTTAGAAGACTGTCCGCGTTTATCTTTTCCTGTCCCATAAGGACAGTGCGAGGCGGGGTGGCTGGAGATAAAAGAAATTCTTGTTGAAAGGAAAGAGCTATGGTAGAAAGAGACGAGAGCGGGCAGAAAAAAAAAACTTACATGGATTATAATAGAAATGAGTCTGGACTCGAGGCACCTCGTGGATATAGAAATAAGGGCTCTTCCACTTCCCTGAGTTGCTCGGCCCGTTGTGGATGAGGTTCTTCTTGTTGAAGCACGGCCAGACAGAGAAGTAGAAATACCCAAAGTCGTTAGGAGAATGCTTCAAATGGAGGGAAGTAACCCAGCTGCCTCGCGGTTAGAGAAGGGTACCCGCATTTGTGGTACATGATGTACAGTGCGAGGGCGGCCCGGTATCCGTTTGGATTGATCTGAAGGGGTGCGAGCTGGGAAGTACTCGCAAACATCTTTGATGAAGGGATGAAGATGAGAGGAGAATTCCCAGCCTTAATAGGAAAGTGGACAAGACCATGCGAGGCCCCTGCCTCCATTTTCCAAGTTATTGAATCTATAGATCTCATATGAGGTAGGGGCAAGACAATATGGCCCTCGAGCTGAAACTGCTCAATGTGCTCGGCCAGATGTTTCTGAGTCAGCGAGGGTAGGCAGGTCGCGGCAAGCGAGCACCTTAACCTCCTCGTTTGCAGTTGAGCTCTCCTCCCTCATAAGGATAATCTCCTTTTGAAAACAATCTCAACCTCGAGCTCGGGCTGGGCAGGAGGCACATAAGGCTCAGGAGAGGCCGCGAGGCATAGTTATAGTTACAAATCTTGTACTGACTTGTAACATCTGCCACCCTCCTCGCTCTGAGGAGAGTCATAGGACCAATGCGAGCCGTCCGCTTTCACCCTCGAGTCCGGATGGGATATTCGCAGGCGACGGGCTCTTTTCCTTTCTTCCTGGTGTCATAGTTGCATCCCCAGGTCGCTGTCAGTTGATTCTGAGTCAAGGTGAATGGGGTCGAGGTGGTTAGCTGCTGCTTGCCTCAGACGGGCTGCCCTCTCTTTAGCCATTTCTCTTAAAATCTCCTCGGCTCGGTCTTTATCCAAGGGAGCAGGCTCGCGGTTTAGCAGCTCTTCTACCCCAAGGGAGGCTGGAATATGAGAGAGGTCCACGGGCCTATTTCTCCAATCATATATTTCTTCTCCCTGGTAAAATCCTCAGGGTTCGGGTCGAGGTGAATATCAAGCGAGCCGGATCCAGCTGCTCGCATCGAGTTCTCAACTCTGGCAATGTTCAAAGCCCCTTGAGGGGTGATAGCTGAGCCAGAGATAGGTTGGCTAAGACGACCAGAAAGAGAGGTCAGCTCGCGTTGGAAGTCCTTGAGCCTCGCTGCTCAGGAGGGTATTGGTTTAATGGAGATGGAGTAGCTGAAGAGCAAGCCGGGCTAGCAGAGGTGCGAGCCGGGCTCGAGGAAGAGCGAGACCATAGGAGCGGGCTGAAGACGCACTCGACATCTGTAAAAGATGGTGAAAATTAGTGTGTGGCCCTAAAAAGAAAACAAAAAACAAGTATGGGATCGCACCTAAGTGTCCTCACATCTCACACGGGATCGCACCTAAGTATCTAAACGAGCGAAAGGGCTCGCATCGCGCGTTGTGGTTGTGTGTGAACTCGCATCGAACAGGTGGTGTGCTCGCATGGTGCGTGAATAAGCATGAATAAAAACGGGCTCGAATCGAAGAGTACCTGTGGGAGAGGTGTATGAAGATCCTGATGAATCTGGTCCCGGAGAATATCGCCGCCGGTAGACGGTTCTTGTTGAAATGATAATCTTCGCCGTGGTAGATCCTTGAGCAAATTGAGCAGCAATTCAGGAAGTGTTTTTGGAAATGTGAGAAATGAATTGAAATCTCACATATTTATAGGAGATGGAGAAGAAAGGAGGAGGCGACGTGTCACTCATAAGACGACACGAATCCCCACGCCAGCTGTCCAACGGCTGTCAAAATGAATGCAAAATGAAAGGCATGCGAGGCGAGACGCAGGCAGTTTGGTGCGGCCTGGTGGACTCGCACCTGAGAGGCCTAAAAAGACTAGAAATTCCTAGCCTCAAATGCGACCAGAATTTTGGGGGTAGTTGTTATGCCCGCTTTCGGCCATGGCCCTAAACAGGTCCCTATAGGTGCATTGAAGAAGCTGGCTCTCGTGTGTGGGCTAGAACCATGGATTAATAAGACTTGGGCTAGCACATGTGGGCTGGGCTCACTTGACCACTGTGAGCTGCTCATGACAATTGAGCTGGCTCTCATATGCGAGCTGAGCTCACATTTGCCATCTGGGCTCTCATATGCGAGGCGGGCTTAGGTGTCCACACGCGAGGTGCGCTCAGATGACTTCACGCGAGCTGGGCTCAGATGATAGCACGCGAGATGGGCTCAGATGACTTCACGCGGGCTGGGCTTGGTTGCCCACACGCGAGCTGGGCTCGGTTGCCCACACACGAGCTGGGCTCGGTTGCCCACACGCGGGCTGGGCCCATGAGCCCACATCTTATGAAATCAAAGTTAACATTGTATTTATTGGTTAAAAAGGAAGGCGGTGCGGGCCGAGCCGCTAGGCCGGCCCGCACTAGAGGACTTTGTGTTCGACATGGAAAGTGGCTCATAGATGACTGAGTTGCTCGTAAATTTCAGGGCCGACACGGGTTATTGCTATAATTATGGGAAGAAATACGGAGATGCCGTGAAATTATAGGAAGCGTGTGAAGCCGGTCGAGATTTACGTGACTAATTGGCTGAAGGCCTGATTTTATCGTGGGTTTGGGCTGCACGGGCTGAAGAGTCCTAACCCTAGCCTACGTGACTTGTTCCCCGAGAACTACGTGAGGCTTGATCCCTATAATAGGGTACGTAGGCACTTGTATGAGGGATGAGTCGACACTTGACAGAGAATAACAAACCCTATTCTTTCTTAAGGAGTCCACATACAAGCTCAGCCACCACCAAACAACCTTCCTCCGCCCTTGAACACCGTCTTTGATCTTTGTTCCACCCATTAACCTCCACAACACTGTTATACGAAATTCTCCCTATAACAATCATTTATATCTTATATTCAAAGCAAGAAACAGTATCTATATATTCAAAGCAAGAAACAGCTAGCAGCCCTTCATTTCTCTCCCCTTGTATTTATCAGAGACAAGTTGTACGGAATCTTGGCCATTTCACTCAATTTTTGTAATTCTCACCCTTCTGTTCATTTTTTGATGTGCCTTTGTGGGTTGTGTTCTTTTCATGATTTGATGAGGGGGTATCTTTGTTTTACCTTGTTTATGCATCATGTGGAGATCTATATCATTTATTTTTTTGTATCAGGCTATTTTTGTTGCTTGATATTAATTTACGGCTTTGTATGTAGATCTGAACATTTTCTTGTTTAGTTTCTGTAATTTAACATATGGGCATCTATCTTTGTTTAGACTTGTTTGTCCTCTATTACCTTAGTCTTTTAGAGGACCGATTACTTAACATATATTATATCACTTATTGGTTGTACAAACTTCTCTTTGTTTCGACCTATTTATCACTAGCTAACTTAATGTTTTAGACTGACTCTTTACTTAACATATGTCTATATCATTTATTCTGTTGTACAAACTTATAGCGTTATTTTACTTGAGTTGCTTGTGTATAGATTGTATCTTATTTGTATAATTTGATATATTATTCTTGTTGAATAAGCTGTATATTTAAATTTTACCTCTTTGTATGTGATAGATGTGGATAAGTTCTTGTCTGTTTTTTTTAATTTCGAGATGTGGGCATCTATCTTTGTATACACCCGTTTATGCACCATGCAGAAAAAGGTAGTGGAGCGGGAAGAGTAAACAGCAGGACTGTGAGGGGTAGCGGAGTAAGAAGAAGTGTTAGGAGGGGCACATGTCTGCCTGGTGGTCGAGGACCCGGTTATGGAGATTTTATAGGTCCTGCTATGGAATATCCTCGTGTCTCTCATCATGTCGATTCCTCTGTATTTGGCAAGGAATGTCTGCTAATAGAACGGGGATGATGGGGTGCTCGAATGGAGGGACCTCATTCAGGAATATAGAATGATGGTATACGGGGAGGAGAGGAACACTGCTAAAGACCAAGAGAGTGGAGTTATGGTGGTGAAGAAGGGGGTTCTGAGTATATGAAGAGGGCCATTACAAATTTTCAGAGTCATATTGTGCCTCGCATGAGAAAGATCGAGAATCTGAACGTGACAGGTCAGGTAACTCTAATAAGAGGCATCGTGATGAGAGGGGTCATGGAAGGGACAGGTATGTTAGGGAGAGGTATAACAGGGAGAGTTACCAAAGGGAAAGGTGTGACAGGGAGAGGAACGAGATAGAGAGGTACCACAGGGACAGGTACGACCGGGTGCACCGATACAGGGAGCACAACGATGATTGGGACCATGGCCGAGCTTCCACAAGATATAGGAACAGATCACTTTTAAGAAGGTAGATCACAGATCTCATTCGAGGGGTGCTGACTATGGAAAAAGGAGCTCGTATCATCGGACCCATGCTTTTTGACATCATATTGTTTCTTTAACTCTCCAAAGACTACTTCACCTAAAAACTTGTACTAGCTAAATACATTGTAAATTCAGGTTTCTCTCGAAATATTTGCTTTAAATACATTATAAACTTTGTGTTTTGTCGGAGTATTTTCTTTTAAATACCTAATTTTAGTGTTTGCCCCATTGATAATTTATTACCTTCAATGCATTATCCTCACTTTCGAGGTTATGACGTACATGGCAATGTTTCCCTATTGTGTTATATATGTAATACATGTATGAATCTGATGTTAAGTTGTTAACCATTAATATTTAATGTTACTATGTTTTGCAAATTTGTTGGCTTGTATAGGTTTTCGTAAATTTCATCTCTATTCCAACCCTCCAGGTGCAGAAATTGTTTTGGTGACTAAACCTGCCCATTGTTATATTTGCAGGGAAAACCAAAAATTTTATTTTTGTATAACTGTAAAAAGATTATGTGGACAAGGCCGCCAAACTGCATGAAGCACTAACGTGTGTTGTTTGTTTGTCTGTAATGAAATAGAAACATATGTGACAGAGTGAGGTTGTAAAGTTGGTCATTGTATTTTAAGGCTCTTGCTAGGAAAATTGTTCTGGTCTTAGGAACAATGAGCATTGATCTTTTGTGTTGAGTGTACAGGGTAGTGAGATAGGTGACTGAAGGGTTGAAAATCAAAGAAGCTCTTGGATAAGGTGTGTGAGGCAAGTGTCACCCAAACCAACCACACTATAGTCTCCCGAAAGACTGTAGTTGTTCAAAAGGAATTAATCTCATTTCTGCATCCTCCCAAAAGGGTGCAACTATTGAAACAAGCTCTTCTCCAAGAGTACAGAACAAAAAGGGTAGGGACACTGGGGTAGGGACACTCGCCAAACACAAACCTGCATTAAAAAGAATAAGCACTGCAAAAAAAAACGGGTAAATACGACCAGTTAAAATCGGTTGTATTTAGTTAAATATGACCGAAAACGGTCGTATTTAACTAAATACGACCGGTTTTTAGACCGGTCGCATTCGCTTGAGTCATATTTAGTAAATTGGTCGTATTTAGTATACATGTGGCTAAATTCGACCAATTAAATTCGACTAAAAACGGTCAAATTTTTTTTTCACCTAAAATTTGAAAATCCCACCCACAAAATTCAATTTTTGAAATTTTTTGAAACTTCCGCCTAAAATTAAATTCGACCGTATATGGTGTTAGATATTTTGATGTCATGTCCAAAGATGATTTGTGTTTAGTTTTTCATATCTTAATTAACAGAACAAATTAGTACTTAACTGGAAATCAGTTCTTATACTGAAGTCAGGACTTAATTATCAGTACTTAAGTTATCAGAACTTAAGTTATCAAGAGATATTTATCAGGAGATAATATCAGGACTTAAGGAGACTTTCAGATAAGGAAGGCGGCTGATTGAAATGAAAGAAGATCAAGACTAAAACAAGAAGAGATATGCATGGAGAAGAATTCTATGAAGAATAGAATACTTGGAGGAAAAGATATCTAGTTGATATATTTTAGGATACAGAATCATATTTGATATCAATTAGAAGATTATCTTGTAACTGTGTAGTATATAAACACAGACATAGGGTTTACACTATAAGTGTTATCTTAATCGAGAATATTATTCATTGTAACCCTAGCAGCTCTCGTGATAATTTGTTCATCACTGAGAGAGAACAGTTCTTGATAACAGAGTTTATTGTGTTGAATAAAATCTGTGTTCTATTACTTGAGTTCTTATATTCAATTTGATTGTAGTAGTAATTATATTCAACCCCCTTCTATAGTGTGTGTGTGTGTGACCTAACAAGTGGTATCATAGCAATCTGTTACACATATACAGTTTAAGATCCAAATACAATCATGTCTGAAGAAGCAGAAACTCCAATCAAGCCCACCAAAACTGAAGAAACTCCAAAGGACTCAAATCCATAGTCGATATGAGACATTAGGGTTCCGATACTGAGACCTTCTGAGTATCCCATATGGAAAGTGAGGATGACTATGTTTCTGGAAGCCACAGATCCAGAATACCTTGACAGAATTAATGAAGGACCACATAAGCCAACCAAGCTCTCTGTTGTAGTTACAGATCAGCCAATAAAGGTCGTACCAAAGGAGAAAAGTGAGTATACAGTTGAAGATATTTCATCTATTTCCAAGGATGCAAAGGTAAGGCATTTGCTGCATAGTGCCATTGATAATGTCATGTCAAACAGGGTAATCAACTGCAAGACTGCAAAGGAGATATGGGATGCCTTGAAGACAAGATGCCAGGGAACTGATGCAATTAAGAAGAACAGGAAGACTATACTTACTCAAGAGTATGAGCACTTTGACTCAAAACCTGATGAGTCATTAACTAGTTTATATGACAGATTTGTCAAACTCTTGAATGATCTGTCACTGGTGGATAAGGAATATGATCTTGAAGATACTAATCTTAAATTCCTTTTAGCTCTTCCTGAAAGTTGGGATTTGAAGGCAACTACTATAAGAGACAACTATGTTCTTGATGAAACTACTCTTGATGAAATTTATGGTATGCTCAAGACTCATGAACTTGAGATGGATCAAAGAAGCAAGAGACATGGGAGAAAGTCAAGGACAGTTGCTCTTATGGTTGAGGAGGAATCCCCCAAAGTGGTTGCCTCAAAGAAAGGCAAGGAAAGGCTCTCATCACAAAGTCTGATACTGAGTCATCAAGTTCTGATGATGATGGGTATTCAGAAACTGAGAGTCTATTGAGATAGTGTTGATGAAGAATGATGAAAATTGTGTGCTCTTATGGTGAAGGGTATCACAAAGATAGCCTACAGGAAATTCAGAAGGGGAAAGAAGTTTTCCAAGAAAAGTGGAAGTTCTGATAAGAAGGGCTTCAGAAAATCTGAAGGCAAAGGAGGAAAGTCTGACAAGGAGATAACTCAAATGTTAAATGCTACAATTGTGGTGAGAAAGGCCACATATCCTGATTGCAAGAAAGGAAAGGTGACAAAGGCAAGGCACTGGTCACAGAGAAGAAAAGTTGGACAGACACTTCAGATTCTGAAGATGAGGTGGAACTATGCCTTGATGGCAAATGCTGATAGCAGCTCTGAAGCTACTGAGTTAAAGGTACCTCAAACACTTATGCTTTTCATACTGATTAAGATTACTGAGTTGAGATCTTATCTTAAAACCATGTTCATTAGCTATAGAGATCAGACTTTAACATGTCATAGGTTAACTTCTGAAAATCTGGCTTTTAAGAAAAGGAATGATTATTTAGAAAAGAGTTAGTTATGTTTTATCAAACTCAGAAGGATAGAGATGATGCTTTCTATGTTAGAGATGAAGTGTTAAAATTGAATCAATCTCTAAAAACTGAGTTAGAAAAGGAAAGAGAGATTATCAGACTTGGACTAACTCTGGTAGAGCAACTCAGGATATACTAAGTAGTGGAAACTGGAAAGAGGGCTTAGGTTATGGATGATAAAAGTGAAATAGGAACGGAACAAGTTAAGCCAATTATTTTAAACAGACTAATAAGCCAAAGGTAAATCCTGTTAAGTTTTGTAGCTGTAAGTCTGATATTGATAAATCAGAAGTTAAAGAGGAATTAACTTCTGACAAACCAAAACAGGATAAGCCAACTGAAGTTAACATAGGCTTAATGACTAAGAAGCAGCTTAAGCATAAGCTGAAAGATGTTAAGAATGTAAACAAGGTAAACCCACCTAGGAAAAATAGGAATGGAAAGGAAGGTGAATAAAAGCAATAATTTTATGCCTGTTCCTAATGCCTCCTAGAAAGAAATGCTATAACTGTGGAAATTCTAACCATCTGGCTTCTTTTTGCAGGAAGAATTAGAATTAAACTCCTTACCTTCTAAGTCAGTATGTTAGGTTTAAACCACAAAATCCTTGTTTTCATTGTGGTAGTTTATGGCATTCCATTTATACTTATAAGGAATATCATAGTGTGTACTATGATATTATCAAATAAAATCGTCTTTGAAGAAAGTTGCTTTAATTCCTTCTAGTGTAAGTTTCTGATGCAAAGTCTGATACGTGTAAATTCTGATAAGAAAAATGTTAACATAAACTCTGATGTAAAATCCGCTGTAAATGTTAACAAACTTAATAAGACATAGGGTTTACACTATAAGTGTTATCTAATCGAGAATTGTAACACCCCCGAATCCGGGGTCGGGATCTGGGCTGTCACGAGTTCCATTTCCCTTAATAACACCCAATCTTAATAAATTATCAACTACTATGTACGTGACCCCACAATAAACACACACACCACAAGTTATAGTCTCAGAGATAATATCCAAAAATAATCACAAGTCGCTTTATTCCATAATTAAATGCCAATACACCTTAAACAGGTTTCTGAATAAATTTTATATTTCTTTGCCATTATTACAATTTATAATATACATAAGTCTGGTACATCAAACGTTGAAGCCTAGCCTATTGGTAGCTCCCCTCAGCTACAGCGATATCACGCCTATAGGAAACTGCGAACGTTCCTATCCGCTCGCGAATTGGGAGCTTGGTCCTGTTCATCTTGTCTATCTGATGTTGTGTGATGAAAGAAGAAAGCAAGGGTGAGCAGCAAGCCCACCAAAATAATATGTATAATAATTTTACAATATATGAGCCTTCTCATAGTACTCATAAATCTGGTCAAAAGAAATGAACCAAGTTGATATCTTAATGCGATGAAGTCGCAAAATATTCAGTATATATATATATACTATACTTTTCAAAATATGGGAAGTCCTCTTCCGCATAATACACACAGAGTTCCATGTATAACTGTATAAAATATCGTGCAAGGTTATCTCATATATCTAACCTTGTTTCACGTTTTTCTGAAAATCTTTGTCATGCATAAGATAATCATTACTAGATATAAGTTTAAAAGATGAAGTTACAAGATACTCCAATATACTTATATCTTTTCCAAATACTATTGAACTACCACCGTTCAAGTTATAATTAGTTCAAAAGTTCATCACATAGATGAGACTACAAGATAATACTGAATAGATTCAACCTTAAATATCATCAAAATAAATGAAGTTATGAGATACTTCATTTGATGTAAACATCATTTTGAAAACTGACCCGCCAA